>NW_006399775.1:6117586-6127748 GCF_000299155.1 Elephantulus edwardii
GTGCGTGTGTCTTAAATGTGATAATAGTTTCCCCTGGTGGACAGTGTTTGGTGGAGCTCCAAGATTAAAACAAGCTTGAAAGCAGAAATGGCATCCACTTCCAAAATAGCTTGCCTTTGAAAATTCTATGAACTTGGAGAAACTGTGAAAGTTACACAAATGTTCAGGCCTTTCATTCGTAGGATCACTACAAGTCATCTACAAATCAACAGCATTTAACAATAACAATAACAACAACATATATATGAATATGTGTGTGTATGTGTATATACATAATAAAGGACACTCTGCAGTTTAGCGGTAAGAAGTTGTACTTCCAACTCAAAGGACTTAATGGGGCATAATATCAACATACATAATACATGTATACGTTTACACATGTATATAGATACATATACATATATCTGTATCACTCACTCATTACTGTAGAGTTGGAACTGACTCATGGTGGACTCCCCCCCCCGCCCCGTGGGTTTTCAGAGACTGTAAATTGCTTGGGAGAGAGCAGCTGTTGAATTCAAATCAGAAGCTAACATTGGGTTAGCAGCACAAATCTCTGTGGACTATGCTGCCAGAGCTCTCTGGAGAAGAACAGAAAATACTCCATTGATTGTCAAAGAACAAACACACATTTCCTTTAAATAGTGTAGCCAGAGAACTCCTTGGAGGCAAGGATGATAAAGCTTAGTCTTTCATACTTTGGACATGTAGCTGGGCAACGCTATTCCTTGGAAAGAGATACCACGCTTGGAAAGGAGGGCCAGTGAAGGATACGAAAACCCCCGAGATAGACTGATGATGTGACTTCAGCAATGGATTCTAGTGTCTCAGACATGACAGGAATGACACAGGATAGGGCAGGTTTCATGATAGTTCACAATGAGTTATACTCAACTCGATGGCACCTAACAACGACTACATATATATGTCGTAATTGATGTGTGCCATTGAATCAGAATCAACCCATAACTGACCCTCTAGTGGGTTTTCAGAAGAAGAATATCACATAGAAGAAGATTGCCCATCTGGTGGATTTGAACTGAGTACCTTTGGGATTACAGTACAACTCCTTACAACTAGGACACCATGTATTTTGTGTCTATTGATGTTGATTACCTTCAAGTCAGGTATGACTCATAGTGAATCTATGAACAAAAAGCCTGAAGCCCCTCTATAACTATCAACGTTTATCAAAGTTCATAGAGTTTCCATAGTCATGTTGTTTAGGAAGTGGATGCCACTCCTAATTCCAAACCTGTCATAGTACGTTATTATTGTTATGTGCCATTGAGTCACTTGGGATGCACAGTGACCCTATGTACAGCAACTCTGAACCATTCTCTGTCCTGAGCCAGTCTCACTAATTCTGACACACCAACCCCATTGCCTCAGTTACTGTATCAATCCATCTCAACTGGGGTCTTCCTCTCCTGTGCTGTCTGTTCACCCTTCTGAGCATGATGTCCTTCTCCAAGGACTGATCTGTTCTGGCCACATGCTCAAAGTAAGTGAGGCAGAGCTTCAAAATCCTAGCCTCCATGGAGAGACTTGGTTTCACCTTCTCAAAGACCTATTTGTTTCCTTGGCAGTCCATAGTATGTTCAAGACTCTTCTCCAGCACCACAACTTGAAGGCATCTATTCTTCTGTCATCCTTAGTCATTGTCCAACTCTCTGAAGCATAACAAGTAATTGAGAAGACCATGGCCTGGATTAGGCTCATGTTTATATCTAGACTGACACAGGAGACATCTATGACAGCAGATTTTCCCAATGCAATTTGTCTTTTGATTTCCTGATTGCTGGTATTAAGAGTGTTGCATCTGAGCAAGCTGTAATTGCTAACAACCTCAATATTTTCTCCATCTATAATGGTGCTGCCAATTTGGCCCAGTGGTGAGAATCTTTGTCTTCTTGATGTTGAGCTTCAATCTTGTTGTTGTTTTCAATATACAAGTGCTTCAGGTCTTCTTCAGTTTCAGCAAGCAAAGTTGTATCATCTGCATATCATTGGTTGTTAATGAGTGTTACTCCAATCTTGATGCTACACTCCTCCTCATCAAGCCCTGCTTCCGGAATGATCTGTTCTGTGTACAGATTGAAAAGGTATGGGGACAGGATGCATCCCTGATGCACTTCTTTCTTGATTTTGGACCATGCAGTTTTTCTTTGCTCTGCTCTGAGGACTGCTTCTTTGTACAAGTATAGGTTTTGTATAAGCATGATCAAGTGTTCTGAGATTTCCATTTTCCTCAAGGTTAGCCACAATTTATTGTGATCCACATAGTCATCAAATCTATATCTATGTATTTCTTATATTTATATTTCTCTTCTACACTATTTTTTTCATAGAATTTCAGTGCTCTGGTGGTCCAGTGGTTAGAAACTGAGCTGCCATTCCAAAGCTATGTGTTCAAATCCACCAACTGCTCTGTGGTAGGAAGAAGATGAGCAACTTCCCAAGTGATTGGTTATTGTTGTTACGTGTCATCGAGTCACTTGCAACTCATAGTGATTCTGTGTACAATAGCTCTGAACTCTGCTCTAACTTGAGCTAATCTGTCTCTGATACACCTACCACCATTATCCCAGTTATGGTGTCAATATTATCTCACCTGGGGTCTTCTTCTTCTGTGCTGTCTCTCCATCTTTCTAAGAATTATGTCCTGCAAGAACTAGTCCCTCCTGACCATGTGTACAAAGTATGTGAGACAGAGGTTCAAAATCCTTGCCTCCAAGGAGCAACTTTGTTTCATCCTGTCCAGGACAGATCTGTTTGTTCTTTTGGCATTACATGGTATTATCAATACTCTTCTCCAGCACCACAACTCAAAGTCATTGATACTTCTTTTACCATCCTTAGTCATTGTCCAGCTCTCTGATGGATAGCAAATAATTGCAAAGACCACAGTTTGGATCAGACACATGTTAGACTGACATCATTGCTCCACAGTACTCTGAAGAGGTCCCTGACTTCAGATTTTCACAATGCAGTTTTTCTTTTGATTTCCTGGTTACTGGTACCAAATGTGTCTATTAAGGAGCCAAGCAAGCTAAGGCTATTAATAATCTCAATCTTTTGTCCATCTAGCATGAGACTGCAATTGGTGCAGTGTTAACAATCTTTGTTTTCTTGATGTTGAGTTTTAATCCATACTGCAGACTACAGTTCTTAACCTTCTGTGGCATATACTTCAGGTCCTCCATGGTTTCAGCAAGCAAGTTTGTGTCATCTGAATAGTGCAAGTTGTTGATGGGAACCTGAAAACCTGCTGAAGGTCAACTATACGTTGATTCTCACTCAACTGCACACATCAATAATAATTTCTACTAGTCCTCTATGTCTAGACATCTATGTCTCTTGTGAGATGCTAATAAAATTAAGAGTTATTTACCATCAAATTTAGAAGAAAATATTTTAATTTTGTCCTAAATAAAGTAACACAAGTAAACTAAGAATCAACAGAGTAGAAAAACCTTGGCTATATCATTGGGTTAGAGGGTCTCGGATTAATTGAAATATGGAAAAAAAATTAATTATAATCTAATAAATGCACTTTCTATGAAAAGTGATATTGATCCTGCACAGAACCCAAATCACTTCATTCTTTCTCATTTGACCTTTTCCTGTTAAGTCGTTAAGCCCTGACCTTTGAAAAATCATACCCTGCTTTGTATCTTCTTTCTTCAGTATCTATTATATTAAGTTGAATTTCAATAAACTGATTACTTTATAGATCAAAAATTGTTGAATATTCACAATATGTGATTCTATCTATTGGAGAAGCAGAGTTCTCAACAAAATAAATCATTTGCCCAAATTTAAATGTTTGGTTAACATTTAATTCCATGTGTCTGTGTGCTATACCATAATCCTGTTAGCCCAAACATTATAATTATTATTTTATAATACATTTGTCTTTCCTCTAAGAAGTACACATAAGAAAACTACTGAGAGTGCAGTAAATTACATACCTACATTTAGAGACTTTACTAATCACTGCTGTGTTAAATGGGTATGTAAGTTGACATTTAACACTAGTCAAAGGGAGGAGGAGGGAAAGAACTTGGAAAATGTCACTATTTTACTCCTAAGATAGAGCAAAATAATTTGTGAGACATAGTTACTCTAGCTATTATCCTTGAAAAATTAATCAGTTCTTTACTTTAAATATCTGTGCTTAGATGTAAATGAAGGTGGTTAACTGGGACCTAACTCTTATCACAGGGATCGGTAATAATTCTTAACCAGGTAGTTCCAGGATGTTTTTGGAAAAGGCGCTTAAATTTTAATAAATCTAAAATAGAGGCTCTGGTAATCCTGTAGTTACAAAAAAGAGTCCAATATATCACCAGGAGACCTCACAGGATATGGAGAGTATAATTTTGACAAAGAAAATTAAGCTGAACATCAATATTGCCAAAATCTTTACAGCTTCTTAGTATCAGGTGTTTCTGATTTAGTCATCATGTAAAAAACAACATTTAGAAAGTAATCTTATCTGAAAATGTGAGATTTGAAAAATCCCAGAACCACAATTACATGAAAAACTTTATAGAATTACATCTTTAGGCTGGCTGTTTTGTATATAAATGTGTTCTGCTTTTCTATTCTGTGCACCTTTTAGTTTTGGATAAGGTTTAATTACAGAAATAAATAAGGAAATGTTCAGCTTGGTAATGCATAAATTCATTTAGTTTATTGTGAGATTAATTTTAAAAAACTCTTGTCAATGAGTTGGAATCTACTCATAGTCATCTCTTGATTGTACGGGAAGAACTTTCCCATCTTTCCCCTTCAGAGCATGTGGTGGATTCGAACATTTGGGTTAGCAGTGAAACTCTCTACCGACTACACCACTAGAGCTCAGGCAGGCATATATTGGTAGACAGGTCTGGCAAAATACTCATAAACTCATTATTGGTGAGTCAGAACTGAATCACAGTAGATCCGTCAGCATGTCTTCTATGGCTGCTTTCTCCCACAGTCACAATATGGAGCACTAATAAAACCTACCGCATTCACTTAGAAACTGAGAATCAAAAGTGACAATTATAATCACAGAGTTAATTTAGAGTACAAATCTTTAGCCTTTGGTCTTTATTCTTTACGGAGAAGTCTTATAAGGAATGCTTAACCGTGGTTAGAATTCAGTGAAGGTAAAAGGTCAATGGCAGCCTTTTCTTTTCTACAGAATCTCACTGAGAAAGCAAAACTTTAGTATTTATTTGTGAATGTGTCTCCTTAGCTCTACCAAGGTCAGTGTGAAATTAAATACTTGTTTGTTAAATTTTTTCTTCAGGATTAGGGACCAATGAGATAATGTATATTTTCTTAAAGGTTATAGATTAGGGAAATTACTTTGAAGTTAATTATAATTCGTTTTCTTACACCACAAGATGCAAAATAAAAAAGTGAAATTTAAAAGTTGTTTACTTTCCTAAATCTAAATTAAAAAGCTTTTATATAACTTTTTTAGTGACTTGGAAATGTCTAATGACTTATAATTAACATTAGATAGTGTCATTGAGATAGACACAGTTCTAAATTTCTATATAAAAATTTATATTACTAATGAATTTAATGCATATCTATGCATTTTTAAAACATTAATTTTCCATTTACTTGATAAAAGGAGTTGGTGGTTAATTTTGGCTGCTAACAGAATTCCCCATCTACTCTGCTGGAGAAAGACACTCTAGGAGAAATACATGGAAGTCTACTTCTGTAAGGATTTCACCATGGTCAGTTTTGATTCATAGGAGCCTTTCATTGGTTTTCAAGGCTGTAAATCTTTAAGGTAGGATACTGCCCATCTTCCTCCCAAGAAGTGGCTAGTAGATTAAAAGTGATGCCCTTTTCATTAGCAACCCAGCATATTCATTTCACACTACTCTGCAAATTTGGAAATGGTGCACTTTTATTCTGTCCCATATAGACACTGTCAGTCAGAACATCTGGTTTGAAAGTAGTGGATTTGACTTTAGTCTTATACCTTGTAGAATTTGAGAAAATTGTACAAACACATACACTATTTTAGAGTTTGGTACATATAATTCTGCTTCCAACAAAATATTATACACAAAAAGCACCAAGTGTAACATTAATTATCTCTTTATCAAAACTCATTTTCATAATGTCCATAACTATGCTAAGTAGGGGGGACTCAATAGAAATAAATATAAATACTTGAGTTTGCTGTTATAAAACCTATGTCTAGACCAGGAAGTTCTTGTCCTAACAGACCTAAGGAACACTGCATGGTTCAAAATGAAGATAGGGGTATATAGAGCTGTATCTTTTCTCCATACCTTTTTATTTTTTCATAATTTTAATTTATTTTCATATAAAAATACCTTTACATTTTGTTTCATTCATATACATTGTTTTATGCAATCTTTCATTTATATTGTATTTCATACAATCATTCATATACATTTTATTTTCCATTTTTATACTACTTTATTTAAAAATTTGAATACATTGTTTTTCATACTAGAGCCTTCCCCTTCCCTCAACCCACCCCCGCCCCAACAAATTATGCAACCCCATGATTAATCCTCCCTCACAGCACATCCTCCTCCCTCTGCTTCCAATCTCCCCTCTCTTGGAACCTCATACTCATTCTACAATAAGTGTTATATAATATTTGTCCTTATGGGACTGAGTTAGTTCACTCAGAATAATGTTCACCAGTTCCACCTAAGTGAGGTAATAATTTAGAAAATCATTGCTCCTGAATGCTGTGTAATATTTCATTGTGTGAATGTACCATAATCTCTTAATCCGTTTGATTGTGGTTGAACATTTGGGTTGTTTCCATGCTTTTGTAATGGTGAATAATGCGGCTATGACCATTGGTGTACAAGTCTCTCTAATTTATGCCTCAGTTCTCATTTTCTTGCTTTATATTCCAAGCAAGGAATAGCTGGGTCATATGGAATTTTTATGGTCAGCTTTTTGAGGAAGCACCAAACTGTCTTCTAGAGAGGTTGTACCATTTTACAATCTCACCAACAATGTATAAGAGTTCTTTGCATAGTAAAGTGGACTGAGGGTGTGGGGGGGATTGTATGATTTTTTTTTCAAAGAGAAAAGTGAACTGGGGGAGAATGGGCAGGGAAGAAAATGTGCAACAATGAATGGAAATCCAAGTTCTGTATAAGCTTTCATTAAAATATCATTTTTTTTTTAAAAAAAGAGCTCTTATCTCACCAAATCCTCTCCAACATTTATTACTTTCTGTCCTGTTAAACTTTGCCACTGCTACTGGAGTGAGTTGGTTATCTCAATGTAGTTTTGATTTGCTTTTCTCTTATTGCCAGTGATTTTGAGCATTTCTTCACATGTCTGTAGGCCTTTCAAATATTTTCCTATGTGAAAATTCTGCAAGACACAATAAAAGACCTAAATAAATGTGTTCCCTGTTCATAGATTGTTGTTGTTGCTGTTATGTGACATCAAGTAGCCTGCTACTCACAGGGACCCTAAACCTGCTCTATTCTGTGCCAACCTTATTGTATCTGATATACCCACCCCCATTTCCCCAGTCATTGAATCAATCTATCTCATCAAGGATCTTCTCTTGCACTGTCTTCCCACCCTCCCAAGCATGACGTCCCTTTCTAAGGACTGATCCCACCTGGCAATGATATCAGTCTGGCACACAGATCAGTGGAACAGAATTGAGAACCTTGAAATAGACCCAGCTATCTAAGGTCAACTTATGTTCGACAATGAAATAAAACCTATAAAGTGGGGAAAGGACAACCTATTCAGCAATTGGTGTTGGCAGAAAGTTAAAACAGGATCCACATTTCACACCATACAAAAAAGTCAACTCAAAGTTGGTCAGAGACCTGGGAGTAAAGCCCAAAACCATAAAGTTTATAAGATACAACCTGTAATCAAGCTTAGAAGGCCTAGTCTATGGTATAACAAGACTGCCAAATATAGCTTTAAATGCACAATCTTAAGAGGATCAAATTGATGAATAGAACCTTCTATAGATTGAATGCCTTTGTGCATCAAAATCTTTTTCCAACAGGGTGAAAAGAAAACGTACTTACTTGGAACAAACATTTGGCAATACTAGTTCAGATAAAAGTCTCATAATGAAAATTTATAGAATATTCCTGGGCCTCCCAAGAAAAAGACTGATAACCCAATTACAAAATGGGCAAATGACATGGAAAGAATTCTCTATACCTTTTTAATGTATATGCTAAACAGATTATTTGGGAGGCTGGACTTTATTGAGAATGTGGAATCAGGAGTAGAGGAAGACTCATCAACACCTGTGTCATCCTGATGACACAACCTTGCTTGGTGAAACTGAGAAGAGCTTGAAGTGCTTGCTACAGAAGGTCAAGGACTGCAGCTTTCACTATAGATTGCATATCAACATCAAGAAAATGAAAGTCCTCACTACTAAGCCTATAAGCACCATTATGATAGATATAGAACAGACTGAAGTTGTTAACAATTGCATCTTGCTCAGATCAACAATCCATATCCTTGGCACCAGCAGTCAGGAAATCAGAAGACTAATTGCACTGAGGAAATAATCTAAGGATCTCTTCAGGGTGCTAAAGATCAAAGTAGCAGTATAGAAACTAAGGTGCACATGAACCAAGTCATTGTCTTTTAAGTTATTTGCTATACATCTGAAAACTGGACAATGACTAAGAATGACAGAAGAGACCATGTCTTTGAGTTGTGGTACTGGAGAAGAGTGTTGAACATACCATGGACTATCAAGAGAGCAAAGAGTCTTTCTTGAAGAGGGTGAAACCAGGTTGCCCCTTGGAGGTAAGGATTTTGAAACTCCATCTCACATACTTTGGGCATGTTTTCAGGAGAGACCAGTTCCTAGAAAAGGGCATCATACTTGGAAAGACAGAGAGTCGGTGCAAGAAAGGGAGACCCTGGATGAGATGGATTAACACAGTGACTGGCAATAG
This sequence comes from Elephantulus edwardii, assembly GCF_000299155.1. Classification (NCBI taxonomy): domain Eukaryota; kingdom Metazoa; phylum Chordata; class Mammalia; order Macroscelidea; family Macroscelididae; genus Elephantulus; species Elephantulus edwardii. Next base: position 6,126,550 of record NW_006399775.1, read on the forward strand.
GATCAAGTGTATCAGAGACAGTGAAGTTGACGCAGTATAGGGCAAGTTTCAAAATCATTGTTCATAGGATCAGTATGAGTCATTTTTGACATAATAGCAACAATATTAAAGTATAAAAATTTAAAAATGCCAATTATTTCAACAATAATGTAAAGTGATATGGGAGAAATGGAAGAGGAATACCCAACACCTGAGGGCAGCTGGAGAAATGACCTATGAAACATAGTTGCTAATTTCAGATTTAATTTAATAAACTTACACAAATCGCCTAGGTCTTGCAAAGTATTACATACTGCAAGGTATACACAAATTAAAGAGATAGGCTTTGTAATTGTCTATATCCACATAAATTACTGAGTGAGATGAAAATTCAAAAGAAATAACTAGCACCACTTCATAGAAAGAAATCTATGATAATCACAAAATGGGTTAACATACTGGTCATAGCATGGCTCAAGGCTGAGATATGGTTTCACCAGTGATTGTGAGGAAGTCATAGGATTAGTTAAGTGTTTCATTCTGTTGCACATAGGATCATTACTATTCAGAAGAGACTCTATGGCACATAACAATAAAAACATGATGAGAACTATAAGCTCAAGAAGACATAGGGAAACAAAATTAATCTATAGGAATACTGATTTTAGAAGAATTTTGGGAAAAGTTTTTAAATTGTCTTAGCTTTGAAATACTAGCACCACTTTGTAAGGTAAGTGTAGGTGAAATAAGATCCACCTCTTACCCACCCATAGATGCTTAGTAATAAAATCTAAACCATGGTAATCATCCTTGTTTATGGTGATTGCCACTGAGTTTCCACTTTTTTACTCATGACAATCTCATATAAAACAGCCCTACACTTACAGCATTCCTATGATGACTGAGTAGGAGAAGGAGGAGTGTCAGACCTTAAGAGTTTCAGAAATAGATCACGAGATCTTTCTTCCTAGTCCATTTTAGTCTGAAAGCTCTATTAAAATCACATTATAACACTACCATAATCCTCAACTGACAGATCAAAGCTGTGTACAGAATGCTTTGGCCAGGAAACAACCACTGTTCTTCCATATACAAAGTTAGCATTCCACCTCTGAATCACCACAGCTTCACAAAGTTACTGTAAGCTATCTCAAAATAAAAACAGGCATTTTTTAGAAAGATTTCATAATGCATACAGTGTTGTTGTTGTTGTTATGTGC
>NW_006399775.1:6127848-6128415 GCF_000299155.1 Elephantulus edwardii
AAAAAAAAAAAATCAAAGACACCTTGAATCTTATCTAAGTTAAGTCAGAAAAGGTGAAAATTTTCAGTAAATCTTTTCTCAGAACAGAGAGCTCTGCTAACCTAAAGAATGTGTGTATCTGGAGGTTTGACCCCACCAAGATAGGCAATCTCCTCCCACATGATTTACTGCTGTGGAAACCCAGTGGAGGTTCATGAGTCTGAATTTAGTTGACAGCAATGAGTTAGAGTTTTACATTTTTATCTGAAGCACAAAGGTGTGATTTTTCTTTTTCTTGTGTTTTCTAGGAACACAGACGTTAAGCAAAGTTCAATCAATCAATAGCAATCCAGAGGGGCTTCAACCTTGAAAGGGGCTCTGGTGGCCTAACCTTTTTATTTTTATTATTATTATTATTATTATCAGGACAGAGCAGAGTTTAGGGCTGTTGTACATAGGGTCGCTATGAGTCGCAAGCGACTCAACGGCACATAACAACAACAACAACAACAACATCATTATTATTATTATTAATCTTAATGAATGTATACAGAGACTTTGGATTTTCATTCATTCATTGTTGCACTT
>NW_006399775.1:6135384-6138303 GCF_000299155.1 Elephantulus edwardii
TCAATTGGTATACCATCTATTCCTGGGGCCTTATTTTTTGCTATTTCCTTCAAAGCAGCTTGAACTTCTTCCTTCATCACCATAGGCTCTTGCTCATATACAGTACTTAACCTCAATTAATTCTAGAATAAGAAATTGTATTAATATGGCAGTAAGAGTTCCCACAATAGTTTTAGAACCTACCTATTCATCTACATTTCACTTTGCCCATGCATGATAAACTAAGCAAAAATATCCAGTTCATCTTCCTGTGATATAGCCAGATAGTCTCAATTTAATTCTATGAGACCTACTCTGGCTATCAGCAAATGTGTGTAGTGATAGGATTTCAGAAATGTAGGTCTATCCATGTAATTCTTTTTTTTTTTTTACTGTATTTTCTGGATCTATCTACATAAAAAAAGTAGATATAGCCAGGGGAGATCTTCAACACTTTCAAAATTTACCCTTACCTCTGCTTGACAAAGAAAGGCCCAAATTCTAGAAAAAGAATCCTCAATATATAAATAAGGAAGATTACAGAAAATAGTTTGCATCAAGCAATACCTTAAGAGACTGCTGATAAAGCTGTACAATTTTTAACTCCTATTTGTAATTTTTGAAATTGTCATTGTTAGATGAGTAAAGCAAGTGTAATGGCTTAATTTTTAGATGAACTTGTGAGCTAGGCCATTTTTCAGTCTCATTTATTTCTGAAATTACAATTGTTAGGTGAGTAAAGCAAGTGTGATGGCTTAATTTTTAGGTAAACTGGTGAACTAAGCAATCAGTAGCTGAGAGAGATAGCACTCGTCTGGCTCCTAGACATAGCCTCAGAACTCTGAGAAGCCCGATTAAGATGGTCCATGTCTATAGTATGATACTGTCCAGTAACTGTGGACACATAGTGATCCTATAAAAAACAAACGTCAACCTCCTACACTGTTCTCACGATCTCTGACATGCTGAAACCCATCGTTACAGTCACTATGTCAGTCCATCTCGTTGGGAATTTTCCTCTTTTTTTCTGGCTCTCCACCTTTCCCAGTATGATGTCCATTTCCAAAGACAGGCCCCTCCTTATTACATATCTAAAGTGTTTGGGATGAGATTTTACCATTCTTACCTCTAAAGATTACCCAGTTGTACTTCTTCCAAGACAGATTTGTTTGTTCTTTGGAAATCCCTGGGATCTTCCATACTATTCTCCAACAGCACAGTTCAAAGTCATAGATTTTTCTGCCATCTTTATTCATTGTTCATATTATGCTGAATGAACTATCTCAGTCACTAAAGGACAAATACTGCTTGGCCACTGTTGTAAAACTTGACTGACATAAGGGTTGTGGGGAACATAAGAAAAGAGGGGATAAATAATACATACTGCATTGAAATAGATGAGGGAAAAAACTGTTTAAAAGGAATATAGGATTAGGTATTATTTTCATGACAAGATTACAGAAAAATAAAAGCATATTAAAGTGGACAGTGGAAAAACGAAAAAAAAATAAAGTGGACAGTGGATTTGGGGGGAACATTGTATAACAATGAAGTAATTTTTTTTCTTCAAAAAGAAAAACGAACTGGAGGGACAGAGGGGAAGGGAGGAAAATATGTAACAATGGAGAATGGGTGAAAAATTTAATGGAAAGAATGTTGTTGTTGTTTGTTGTTATGTGCTGTCGAGTCGCCTGCGACTCATAGCGACCCTACGTACAACAGCCCTAAACTCCGCTCTGTCCTGTACCAATCGCACTGTCTCTGACACTCCTATTTCAATTATCCCAGTCACTAAATCAATCCACCTCATAGAGGGCCTTCCTCTCCTGCGCTGTCCCTCCACCCTCCATTAAAAAATCATTAATAAAAAAAGAAGCATATGAAACATTTTAAAATAGTATGGCTTGAGTCAGCTACAGCAAAGTCTTTAAACTGACATCCTTACTTTTTAAAATTTGGAGAGGTCTTTAACAGTGTGTTTTCCCAGGGCAAAAAGTCTTTTGATTTCTTGACTGCTGTCACCATGTGTATTGATTATGGATCCAAGCTAGATGAATCTTTGACAACTTCACTTTTATTTCCATCTATAATTATGTTGTCTATTGGTCTAGTAGTCAGGATTTTTGTTTTCTTGAAGTTGCTATGTAATTCATATTTAAGGCTGTAGTCTTTGAACTTCTGAAGTGTTTCAAGTCTTCTTCATATTGAATAAGCAAAGTGTGCCTTCTTTACAGCAGATGTTGTTCAGTCTTCCTCCAATTCTGACTCTACATTAGTCTTCAAAAATCCAGCTCTTCTAATTGTTTGCTCAGTATACACATTGAATAGGCATGAAGAAAAGCAACAACGCTAACCCATACTATTCCCGACTTGAAACCTAGCAATGCTCCCGAGTTCTGTTTGGACAACAGCTTCTTGTTTTCTAGATTTCTCATGAGCACAATTCAGTATTCTATGACTCCCATTCTTCTCAATGTTAGCCATAATTTGTTCTGACCCACAGAGTAAAATTCCTTCAAAAAGTTAATTAAACATATATAAACATCATTTTGGTATTCTCAGTCAAGATTTATCCTACATTAACAATGATATACCTCGCTCCATAGTGTCTTTGGGATCCAGCTTGAATTTCTAGAAGTTCATTGCTGATGTGCAGTTTCAGCCATTTAAAAATAATCTTCAGCAAGATTTTATTTTCATGTAATATTGATATATTTTTATTATTTGCACGTTCTGTTGGGTCACCTTTCTTTGGGATAGGAACAAATATCGATCTCTTCCAGTCAGTTGGCCAAGTGGTTGTTCTCCAGACTTCTTGGCACAACTTGGTGAGCACGTCCAGGGCAGCATCTGTGTGTGTGTTTTTTAAAATTTATTTTTTATTTCAATGAACATCTACAGAGATTTTGGAATTCTATTCATTCAATGTTGCACCCTTCT
>NW_006399775.1:6142277-6147061 GCF_000299155.1 Elephantulus edwardii
ATGGACCTAGGACTAAAACCAAGGACTATAAACTTCATTCAAGAAAAGCTTGGAAGCATCTGTGTTTTGAGACCCCTCTGTTGGAATTCCATCAATTCCCAGGGCCTTATTTTTTGCCAATGTCTTCATTGCAGTATGAACTTCTTCCTTCATTACTGTTGGTTCTTTATCATAATTTACTTCCTGAAATGGTTCTGTGTCAGAACCCTTTTTAGAACATAGTAAAGATTAAAGTAACAGTTGTGTTTCTCAAACATTAATAGTTTGAGGGAACCTTTAAACACAGGGGGGAATTCCAGTAGCATAGTCTTTAGGGAATTAAAGTTTGCATCCAACATTGGCTCTGTGGCAGAAATATAGGCAATTTCCTTTCATATGATTCAGTCTCCAAAAAAGTCAGCTATGTTTCCAGTTAAACAGCAATGAGGATTCTTTTAAACACAGGAAAATTATCTTAGTTTGTGCACATTATGTTCCCTGAACTCAGCTTGGGAAATATTGGCCTAAAATACCTAGTTTACTCTGGAAAGTCTATCAGCTAATGATCACCATCACAAAAGATAAACCATTAAAATTATTAAACAACAGAGATTATGGAGACAAAAAAAGAAATCAGAGAGATTTGTAATTAATCAATCGTTCCAGACCTTGACTTCTATGATCCTTACACTCCATATTACAGGGGCAGATTTTGTTGAATTGGACTCATAAACAGTTTGACTAACCCTGTTTGAGAAATAGATTATAAAGTTGTGAGTTAGAATAATAGAAATGGAGCTCTGTTAACATTGTGTGTTACCTGGTGAACTACTAACTGAAAGTTCAAAACAGTTCAAATGCACCAACCTTCTCCTCTCATGTGATTCAGCGTCTTTAAAACCTCACTGGAGGGTCAGCTATGAGTAGGTTCTGACTCACTGGCACATAACAACAACATCTGTGATAGCAAGATGGACTATCTCCTTTAGTAAGGATTAATGGCCTTGGAATAATCTCTATGTGTTGGAAGCCACTGTAAGGCAATGAGATTGGTTGATTTTATAGAAATGAGGGACTCTTAAGCTTTTGCTTTCAAGAGAAAGCACTATTAGCTTAAGAACTACTATAGTTAAGTGATTAATATCTTATCACCCATGTAGAATAAATAGCAATGGAGAGGGTATTCAAGGCATCATAATATATGATATAAAATAATATATTATCTTAGAATAATATTGTGGTTGTAAGATGAATAAAATAGAATAACATCCAAGTTTAACCTTGGGAAGCAAAACTAAAGGAACAATCTTGTATATGGAGAGCCAAAGAATCAGTGCAAAGATACTTTGTACCTTTTGAGCCTTAAAATACTAAACCAGAAAGCCATTCCTAGTCAGCAATTCTTATTTGCAGATTCCATAAGTAGAAAACGTAAATGTATTTGATAACTATCCTGTTCTTTTAGCTGAGAAAGAGCAATCCATACAATTTTAGACAGATTACTTCTCTACCTAACTTCCCACATTTCTTTGAGGCCCCTCAGAAGGAGGAAGCTAAGAAATATTAAAATAAAAATCTTAGCTCATATTCCCAGATGTGCCTAGATTTAATTTCCTGGGATTGTTGGCTTGCCTCAAGTTCTTTCAGATGAGTCAGTCACAGCTGATTCCAAGAGAGTGACTCACACTTAGAAAACCTGCTGTAATCTCACAGTGAAATAACAAAAGTACATTTCATGAGGTAAGCCTCCCAGTTCCCTTCCTGCCAACCATGTCGGGACAGCTAATTGTAATGCAGACACTATCGCTGATGTCATGTGCTGTCCAATAGTAACTGATTCACAGCTGACCCTTTAGTGAGTTTCCAGAGACTATAAATTGCACAGGTTGAGATTGTCCATCTTTTCCCCCATGCAGCAACTGGTAGATTCAAACTGCTTGTGTTTGGGTTGGTAATACAACTCCTTACCCATTAGACCACCAGAGCTCCCTTTTGAGCACTCTTCTTGTTGTGTACCATCCCATTGGCACCTATTCATAGCTGACCTTCCAGCTAGTTTTCACAAGCAGTTAATTGCATTTGAGGAGATTCTTCATCTCTCTCACATAGCACCTGGTGGATTTGAACCATGTATCTATGGGTGACCAGGACAACTCCTTACCACTAAGCCACTAGAACTCCTAGAGTTCTATTATTTCTTATGGCTTAAGATCAACAAAAGAATTCATATTTTTATCATTAGAGTGGATCTAAACATTTTTACCTATGTTTTAGTTTTTCTATATTGAATGCTGTTTTCTTTCCCAGAAGATCTTGTGTATATAATATTCTTATAGTAGCTGTTTGAACCAGTGAGCTGGAACAAACTAATAGTTTAATCACCTGGGAGCAGATTGTCCACCTTTCTCCTGCAGAGCAGCTGGTGGATTTGAAACAGTTGCCTCTGGCATTGCAGTGCAGCTCCATGCCACTAGGCCACCGAGCTCTCTGATCCTATAGTAGAGAGGAAATATAAACTATACTTTAAAAGAAACATTAAGACTATTAGAACAGAGTAAGTTTTAAGAAAATGTGACACAAAGTTATCTTAATTAGCATAGTTCTTTAAGTTACAGTACCCTCAAGGTTTATTCAGCTAAAAATAAGCACAATAGCATGTTATCTTAGGCCAGAATGGATTGAAGTTGTGTTCAAAGGATAATAGTGGACATGACACAGGAAATGGCAGAAAGAAAGGAAAAAGATATCAAAGTCATTACAAATAGTGGTGAACAGCTAAGAGATACAATGGTTAGAAAGGAATGTTGGATGGAATTCAAGAGGTGTTTGAACAGTGGTATTGAGGTACAGTGTAAAACTATTCAGTCTGAAGAAGAGTCTGGCAATCTACTGCAAACTCAGCCATTGAAACTCTATGGAAAATTCTATTTATCTAGTCTGACACACAGGGGTTGCCAGGAGTCAAAGTTGTCTTGACAGGAACTGGTAAGTGAGGGTTACAAATCAATTGACAGAGCGTGTACAGCCTATCTCATAAAGGAGCTCTTTGCTCCTCTGATTTCGGCTCTGCCACCATTGCTCACATAAATTTCACCTAGGAGACAGGGGGTAATATTACACAGCTCAGTGACTTTGCAACTGATACATTTTAGATTTGACTGAATTGAAAAACACTAAGTATGCTAAAAATTCTACTGTTATTATAAAGATGTAAATAGTATGTTATAAGGGTATTGAGTAACTTTGATTTCATATAGCACAGTTAGGGATACATTACAGTTCAAGCTGTCATCTTTAATTGTTGGGTTAGGTTGAAGTTTATTTTTTGTGTGTAGTTTGGGTAAAAGTGTGTTTAAATCTGTCAGTGTCAAACTTTTGCCTACCAATGATCAGCAGTATGCTTTCATTTGGACTTAATGGATTGATAAGGTTTGTTTTTATGAGCACTTAAGTTACTATATTTTGGTTCCCTTGTCAACAATCAAAGTTTGGTTGACATTAATGTTATTTTAGTAGATGCTGATATATGCTGATAGGAATCACTATCATTTTAATGATGAAACTGATAAAATATCAAGTATGAAATGTTGCAAATAAAAAAAAAGAAATTGATAAAATAGTCCAATATGATTTTTTAACTCTACCAAGGCCTTTTTTAAATTTTCTCACATACTAGTTTTCTCTTTTCCCCCAGAAAATATAATAATTTCTTTTATATGACTTTCTCTTCATTAAATTGTAACTATCATTAGCTTATTTGAGTGCAACAATTATAACTTTTATTTTTACCTTTCTAGTTTCTAATCCAATAACTGCATGTAATATTAACCATAGTGTTATACTAAACATAGTATTATAATTATATCAATAGGATTATTGAGTGAATAAATGAACTGATATAAGAATTAAACCAAATTACCTTTATATTGCGTTATACTCTTTGCATTTTTAGATATTTTAAAGTGGACACGTTTTGTCAAGAGAAAAAATAATCTGTTCAATTTACAAATAAAGAGAATATTTGCTCATAAGCTTAAACCAAGATTATATATTTTTATAGTAAACAATGATGTTACATTGTGATTGAGCCTACTAGTGCTTCTGGGTGGTATAAGTAGAGTGTATTTAAGTATTCATTGAAAAGTTGTCTCTCAAAACTCATCTGGCAGAGCCATAGAAGAAAGGCCTGATGATCTGCTTCCATAAGACACTACAAAAAAAAAATCTTTTTAGAATATATCTACTTTGAAATACAAGGGGTCATCATGAGACAGAAATTTCTTTCTGGAAGCAAATTAATGAAACTAATACTAACCAATGTCTGTGTTCTGTTATTGCCACACTTACTATTTCTCAGTCTCCATGTGTCTTAAATGGGTTGCATTATTCACTCAGACCAATGAGGAGAAATGATAACCCAACTCCTAGGCCTGTTTCCTATCACTTTTTAAATAGCCCACATATTCTCTCTCTTCCATTATCCACTGCTTGATGGAGAACTATTGAAGATGATGATGGAGGACTTTTGAAGAACTTAAGGAAGTTTTCTAATTCAATGAGTTTGAATTTAATTTTTGTTCGATATTCATACTACACTGTGAACAAGTGTTTCTGGTGGTATAGTCCAAACTATTAATCCAATGGGTGAGTTGAAATGCAACAGTGCCTCAACGGGAGAAAGATGAGCCGTTTATTCTCATTAAGTTTCAGAGAACAAACTGGGAGGAGGGTAGAGAGAATAGTGCAACAATGAATGAATGGAAACCCAAAATCTCTGTAAATGTTTATGAAAATTAATAAAATAT
>NW_006399775.1:6147321-6154798 GCF_000299155.1 Elephantulus edwardii
AAATTCTTTAACTTGACTAACAAAGTTCCCTCAAATAATGCTCATACTTAGTTATTTAGTCTATAGCAATACTTTATAATACAATAGAATGTAACTTATATGTTTATACCTACAAATTCACTAGCTGCAAACATGATATTATTTTCTAAAATAGATTTGGAGGAAAAATGGAAATCTGAGCAGAACAGGGGGTAAAGGAACTTCAGCAAAACGTGTGATCAAAGATGAGCTAATAGATGTTCTTATTAAAAAATTTCAATCCGTCCAAATCTCAGGGGGGAAACCTACAGAGACCACTAAGGTGATGGTTTTAGTTTTACTGATCAAATAGGCTCAGGTCCATGCAGTTCACTCTTCCTGGCAACCTTTGCCCACATCAGTGAGGTAATATTTTCGAAATGACTCTAAAATGCATCTTTAATGAATTAAGTACAACACACCTGCAGACAATTGAAGTAACACATACCTTTAAGTTCAATCTTGAGCTTTCAAAAACCACACAATTGTTATGGCAATCAATATTGTTGTCATTTTGCATTCCCGAAATCGGGCTTCATGCCAAGCACATCTGTCTTGGTAAAAAGATTTTTTCTTTCCCAACTGCATGCCACAGTTTGCTACAATACACTTTCAAATGTTTAGCTTTTTTTCCCTCCTTGTATGTTACCCTATACATGTCTTGTTTCTATCGAACCATCCAGAGAACAAATTGGAAAAATTACTTTAATACCATAATATTTACTGGACATTTTTCTAGGAATTAAGGAAAGTGCAAAGAGATAAAGATACAACCATCAGATCTTAAAATAATTAGCAATCTGGTTTGTATTATTTAAATTTTGTGGTATACCTGGTCCCTAGTTTCATTGAAATTATTATCTGGGTAACTAGATAATGTATAAGTATTTAAAGAGATGGTTAAAAAATCACAAAAACATATGCTACCATTTGTTAAGTAATACCAATGTCACACCTGAAATAAAATACATAATTTACATGTATTGTTGCAGGGTGCCATCAAGTCAACTACAATCCACAGTAATCCTGAGAATGATAGATTCCCTTACCCTACCCAATGCTACTGTCACAATCTTTGCCTTCTTCAAACCCATTATTACAATCTCCGGTCAATCCATCTTTTTAAAGGTCTTCCTCTCTTTCACTAGCCATCTCTCTTTCTTTCTCAGCATGATTGATAAATGTTATTGATTTCTTTTGTTCAGGTGAAACAAAGATTCAAAAAGATTGAAAATTTTGCTAGAATTCAAGAAGAAAAGGGCAAGATGGGACTTTACAGTTAGATTGTCAAGTAGTAAACATGTTCTCTTTCTAGGGTACCACACTGTCAGGTGCAACACACTGGATGATAGAGGTAAACAGATAATACTAACTTTAGTTGTTGTTAGTTGTCTTCTGATTCAGAAACCTCACAATAGAAAGAACTATTACCTGTCTTCACACCTGTTTCTGCATCATTTCCATTATCAAAATAAGACCAAAGAGGAATTGATCAAAGTCTTTGAATAGTGGTGTGGGAGAAGAGAATTAAATATGTCATGGACTGTAAAACAAAACACCAAAACACGTCTTCGAGGAAGTGCAACAGGGGTGTTTCTTAGAAGCAAAGGTAGAAAAACTTTTCCTTACATACTTTTGGCATATTATCAGAAGGGGCCAGTCTTTAGGAAAAGGCATCATGATGTGAAATGCAAAAGATCAGCCAAAGATAGTATGGCCCTCTTAAGGAGATGGGAGATGGACTGATAGAGTGACCATAACAATGAGCTTGAACATGATGGAGATCATTAGGGTGGCAGGGTTGCTGTGAGTCATGGTTTTTAGTACCTCAAAACAACATAATCAGTTGTGTATTGCACCTGGTGAACAACTAACTGATATTCAAAAGTGGATTTCCAGTTCTTTCTTCCTAGCCCATCTTAATCTAGCAGCTCACCTGAAACAGATTCAGCTTCCTAATAACACAAAGGTTTCAAACTAACAGACAGGTGGTAACTACGGATAAAGAATAATGACCAGGAACTGAATTCAAGTCTCTTACACAGAATCTGAGAATTCTATCACTGAACTATTATAGGTGAAGGGTAACAATAATATCATTAATGCTGTTACTAAATATTTTCAATTCTTTCCCTTTCAGGCACTTGATAGGGCCGTACTTATTGTCTGCCTGTGGTTGGGAAGGACTTTGAGAGTTTTGCTAGCCCATGAAACTCTCTAGAGCTCTATTTTGTCTACGCATCAACACTGACACATTTCCAGATTAGAATTTCTATATCAGCCTGGTAAGGGAAACGAGAAAGGGGTAAGCTGAAATGTACAAGTAGAAGGGCAAAAGTAATATTTTTTTCTTTAACCACTGAAATAATAAGGACAGGTGGGGTATCAGAATAAACTTATTCTAACTGGTCACAGAGTAAAAACATATAAAATATTTTAAAAGAGATAAGAAATATATATTTTAATAGAGATAAAGTAAGTGGAAAAAGAAATTCTAAGAACACCAAACATTAAGCATAGGGTAAGCATAATGAGATAAGAAAAGATAAATGAGTTGGCAACGGGGTAGTCATTGGTGACTTTTGAAAACCTAATTTCCATGAAGTTGCCAGACAGAAGCCAGACTGTGGCAAGTTTAATAAGTAGGTCATAATGAATTTAGTTATTTAAAAAAACAAAAACAAAACAAAATAAATATTACTCATAGTTGGTAGACGTCAAGCCATTTTTTTTTCAGAGAAAAGGCTGCATAAAAACATTTAACAACAAAATGAAAAAGAAAAGAAAGTCTGCAGAAAGTTATACTGATAACCCAAAGCCACACATCTTTGGTGGTACAAATCTACCAGCTGCTCTGTGAGAGGAAACATGAGCAATATGCCTTCAAGGGATTTATAGTCTTGAATTCATCTCTGAGTCACTTCCAAGTCAATGATGATGAGTTTGAGTGTTGTTGTTTTGTTTTGGGTTTGTTGTTTGGTTTGTTTAAATCAATTGATTGTGGTACCATTCAATTTAATTATGCATACTATTTATATGTATTAAGTATTTATTACATGGATTAGGGATTTATTCTAGTCTCGATTTTATGTTTAGTGACATATTCTATAGGGAAATGTGCTGTGAATCCAAAGGTGACACCGATCTGATTGTTCTAGCCTACCTGCTGTCCTAAGGAATAAAGATGAGCAATTTTTTTTGGTGTGCTTTACAGCCTTGAAAACTTGCCAAGAGGTCATTTATGACTCCATCTATGATTTTGTTTCCATGACAATGAACTAAATTGTTTCTGCTCTTATTGTATAACATGGGGGAAAATCTACTGTAAAAGGCTTCTTTAAAATACTAAAACATAAACATGTCATTTTGACGACTAAAGTGTAACTGAACCAAACAGTAATCTATTTGATGGTCTCATATGCATGAGAAAGATGAACAATGAAAGTGAGACTTGAAACATTTGGTACATTTGAATTAGGTGTTAAAGAATATTGAATATACATACTACGGGCATCAAAGAGCTGGACAATGACTAAGAATTATAGAAGAAGAATTGATGACTTTGAGTTGTGGTGCTGGAGAAGAGTATTGAATATATCATGGACTGCTAGGAAAGCAAAGAGATTCATCCTGGATATGGTGAATCCAGACTGCTCCTTGGAGGCAAGAATTTTGAAGCTTTGTCTGACATACTTTGGGCATGTTACAAAGAGGGCCCAGACCAGTCTTTGGAGAGGGACATAATCCTTGAAAGAGTAGAGGGACAGAGTTAAAAAGGAAGACCCTAGATGAGATGGACTGATTTGGTGACTGGGGTAACTGGGGTAGGTGTGGTTCAAGATAGAGCAGGGTTTGGAACTGTTGTACATAGTGTCTCTATGAGTTGTAAGAGACTCAATGGCACATAGTAACAATAACAACATGGTCTGCCAAAGAATAAACAAATCCAATGTGGAACAAATGCAGCAACAATATTCTTTAGGATGTTTTTGTTGCTACGTACTGCCAAGTTGAAATGACTCATAGCTGACCAATGACAGAAAATTGTATGTGAGGTGATTGCCCATCTTTCTCCCATGGAGCAGCTGATAAATTCAAACCTATATCTTGAGGTTGGCAGCACAGCTCATTACCACTAGAAAAATAGCTATCTCTAGAAGCAAAGATATAAAGACTATTTTACTTCTTTAGATATGTTATGAGGAAAAATCTATTTCTAGAAAAGAACATCATAGCAAAGGAAATCCTCTGCGAGATGGACAGATATGATAGTTGAACTATGAGTTAAAATATATCTTTGATTGTGAGGATGACAACAGAATATGCAAAGTTTTCTTCTACTATATATAAGATTGTTATGTTGTTGTTAATAGAAACCCTAGGAACAACAGATCTGAACTCTGTCCTATTCTGTGCCATCCTCATCATTTCTGATATATCTCAAGCCCATTGCTGCAGTCACTGTGTCAATCCATTGTCTTGAAGATCATCCTCTCTTTTGACGACCCTCCACCTTTCCAAGTCTGATGTCTCTCTCCAAGGAATATGCTCTACAAGCAACATGGCCAAAGTATGTGAGATGAAGCTTTGTCATCTTTGACTCCAAGGAGCACTCTGCCTATACATTTTCCAAGATATACATACATGTTTGTTCTTTTGGAAGTCCAAAGGATATTCAATACTCTTCTATGATCCTTACTCCATGTTCAGTTGTCATATATAGCTAGTGATTGAAAACACCGTGGCTTGGATCAGGCACACCTTAGTCTTAAAACTGGTGTCATTGCTTGTAAATTATACAAGTATACAGGTACCAAGGGTGTTGCTTGTGAATCCTAAGTAGCAATTCAATCTTTTCTCCATCTATCATGATGTGGCTTATCTGTGGACTGATGAGACTTTGCTTTCTTGACAGTAAGATTTAATCAGTACTGAAGGCTATGGATTTTTATTTTCTACAGCTAGTGCTTTAAGATCTCCTCACTTTCAGCAAGCAAGGCAGTGTCAACTGCATAATGCAAATTTTTGATGAGTACTCCTCTGATCGTGATATCATATTCTTCTTCATAGAATCTAGTGTCTCAAATAATTTATTCAGTAGATTGAAGGTATGAACAGAGGATACAACAATGACACATTTTCCTTAATTTTAAACCATGTAATATTCCCTTGCTCTGTTCAAACAATAGCTTCATGGTCTAGGTATAGTTTTTACATGAGAACTATCAGGTGTTCTCGGATTTCCATTCTTCTCAATGTTAACCATAATTTTTTTTATAGCCACTCTCAAATTCCTTTACATAGTCAATAAAACACAAATAGACATTCTTCTGGTATTCTCTGATTTCATCCTGGATCCATTTGAGATTAGTAATGATATCCTTGGTGTCATGGCCTCTTCTAAAGACAGCTTGAACTTCTGGCAGTTCTCTTGTCAGTGTACTGTTCTATCTATTTTTGAATCATCTTCAGCAATATTTGCTTGCGTGTGATGACAATTTTCGTTTATAATTTCCACATTCTGTTGAATCACTTTTCTTGGGAATGGGAACAATATGAAACTCTTCCAATCAATCAGCTGTCCTCCAAATTTCTTAGCTTAGACTGGTGAGCACATCCAAGACTGCATCTGTCAGCTGAAACATGTAAATTGGAATTCCAACAATTCCTGAGGTCTTATTTTCTGTCAATACCTTCAATAAATCTTAAACTTTTTTCTTCCCTATTAGTGGTTCTTGATCATAATGGTACTCCTTGAAATACTTCCATGCCAACCAATTCTTTTTGGTACATTGACTCCAGATATTCTCTCCCTTTTTCAAACACTTTACAGATCATTCAAGGGTTTGCCATACATCTCTCAGTATTGCAACTCAATGTTTGAGTTTGTTTTTCAGTTCTTACAGCTTAAGAAATATTAAGTGGGTTGTTCTCTTTTTATTCTTCAATTTCAGCTATTTGCACATTCCATCATAGTACTTTGCTTTGTTTTTAAACTGCCTTTCGAAATATTCTGTTCAACTCTTTTACTTCAGCATCTCTTCCATTTGTTTTGACTTCTCAATGCCCTAGTGCAATTTTTAGAGTCTCTTCTGACATCCATTTTGGTTTTTCTTTTACCTCTGTCTTTGTAATAACCTTTTGCTTACTTCATGAATGATATTCATTATGTCATCCCACAACTCATCTTGTGTTCAATCATGGTATTCAATGCTGTAAACCTATCTATTAGATGATTTTTTTTAAACTCAAGTGTGGTGGACTCAAGTGGGATATGACTATAGAAGATGACAAGTCCCAAAATCTGAAGTTCAGACATCAATCTGTTGACTCACATCCTAAGAACTAGAAATCATAGGGGCATGAAGAAGATGTAAGTTTGAGAGAGAAGAAGCTTTGCTAGAATGTCCTTATACACATCCATCTAAAAAGGAATGCTGTTGCAATACATTAGCTGCTTTGAAGGAGAAATATGGGCAATGGTGCTGTATTTATAGATTAAAAGACAATTTCAAGTTCTGTGCTGAAGTATTGTGAGTGATAGGACACTGTCCATACCCATATAAGAAAGAATTGTTAATATGACTATTATTCAAATATATATATATAAACAACTAAAGCCAAAAAAGAGTATATTAAAGATTTATACTGAATTTCAACTCCACAATTGACTACAACATAATAAAGGTATATTAATGATAATTGTTAACTGGAATGTAAAAACTGCAAACAATGAAGAAGAAATGGTATTTGTAAAGTAGGAACTTGGTGACATCAATGAGGCTGGAAATAGAATGACTGGATTTTGTACACTAAATTATTTATTCATCAAAAAATAATTCTTAAAAAAACACAAATGGTTCCTTTACACACGGACCTCCCTGATGGACTGCACGGAAATAAAATTAAGTACATCCGTGGAAGGAATAGTTAGAGAAGTGCAGTATCAACAGTCAAAGGCAAGCCAGGTGCTGACTGTGGAACATATCAGAAATTACTCATGTGCAAGTTCAAATTGAGGCTTCAGAAAATTAAGAAAAAGTCCACAGAAACCAAAATACAATCTTGAGTCTATCCCATCTGAATTTAAAAATCAAGATTGTCATTATTTAAGTTTAATTCATGGAAACTAATAAAAAAGAAAACAGCTAATCTAGTATCTCATCACAGCTGAAGTCTAATCACCAATTAAATATTGAGACTACCTTTTTATCTTTAGCATATCGTTAGCCTTTAATGAAGGTATTATCATCATCATTATTATTACATGCACATACATACGCAGGTATGATGTTGTGTACCATTGAGTCAGAACTGAGGGCTGACCCTCCTCCAAAGGGTTTTCAGAGGCAATAAATTGCACAGGAGCAGACTGCCCAACTTTCAACCTTGTAGCAGCCTGTGGATTCTAACAATGGGCCTTCAAGATGATAGGCCAGCTCCTTAATATATATATAAT
>NW_006399775.1:6164328-6164960 GCF_000299155.1 Elephantulus edwardii
AAATATTTATGATTGTTGCACAATTACCTACCTCCTCACCGCCCTCTCCCATCTTCTTTTGAATATACTTCTAATTTTGGGTTGTTGTCATACGTATAATGACTAATCATATATGACTTCTAAACAGTTCCTTCCTTCTTATGTTCTAATGCGATGTTCATCTATCCACATCTCATGTCAGTCCTGCCTTGCAGCAGTGGTGCTAGACAGTATTTGTCCTTTCGTGACTGAGATATTTCACTTAATATAATGTCCTCCAGGGTCACTCATGTTGTGCAATGTTTTACAAGTTCATTGTTTTTCAGTGTCGACTAGTATCCCATTATATGACTATGCCATAGTTTTTCTATCCATTCATTAGTTGACAGGCACTTGGATTGCTTCCCTCTATTTACTATTATGAATAACACAGAAATAAACATGCCAAAGAAGACATTCATATAGCAAACAAACATATGAAAAATGTTCAAAATCCCTAGTTATCAGAGATAGGCAAATAAAAACAACTATGAGACATCATCTCACTCCATGAACAATAGCAAAGTTCAGCAGAGACTGTTGTTGTTGTTATGTTCCATCGAGTCATTTACGACTCATAGTGACCCTATGTACAAGAGTCCTAAATGCCATTC
>NW_006399775.1:6165060-6166587 GCF_000299155.1 Elephantulus edwardii
TATATACACACACACACATATATACATATGTCTTTTTTGTTGATATATATATATATGTCTTCGTTGTTGTTAGGTACCATTGAGCCAAGTATTACCCACAGTAACACTATGAACAACACATCTGAACCCTGTCCTACCTTGTGTCATCTTCACCTTCATAATGGACAAAAGTCCATTATGACAGTCACTGTGTCAATCCAATACATTGTATATATAATACATAATATTAGTACAATCTTAGACTGTAAAATTTTCTATATATTGAGATTTACACAAATTTCTGTTGAAAATTCCAATTTTTATTAGAGAAGTCAGTTATTTATTTTGCATAATATGTTACCCAAGTTTCTGGCTTTAAACAATATAATTTATTATAAATTTGGTTTTGTATGAGGTATGTAGGCACATTTACCTGGATCCCTTAATATGAGGATTTTCATACTGCAATGTTGGTGTCACCAAAGTCTACAGTCATCTCAAGATTTGATTGATGAAGGATTCACCAGTAAGACACCAATATGGCATGAAGTAGCTGGCTTACGAGCTTTCATAAATATGGTTATTATCTATTGTAAAGGGATAGGTACTTATTAAAAAAAAAACAAAACAGGATGTGGTTTGTGGTGTTCAAAGTGGCTTTTCTGGCCATTCACATTGTCTTTGTCATATGGATGGGTAGAGCTATGCCACTAGGATGTGTTGTTCTACTCACAAGGAGACTGGCTACCCTTGCCATTCAATTAAGGATATTGAGCTGCAGATACTGGTGATCTCACCACCAGGAAAGAAGAAGGAGAGGATGCAGAATGTGTGTTCTTCAGGGTCAAAGATACCTGCATTACTCATACTGGAGCCTAAAGGATCAGGAGTAGCCACAACAGAGAACCAGAGACCGGACATGAGAAATAGCCGACTTTGGGACGAGTATCCCATGGAATTAGAGCTAAGAACCTTGGCCAAGTTTGTTGGAGGACTGGAGGAGAGCCATAATTGGCAGAATTTAGAACTTTCTATGAAGCTAGGGTGGCCTATTGTTAAAAAGCTGTGAAACAATCCTAGAGACTTTGATTTTATTCCACCAGCTGCCCCAAGTGAGAAGGATGAGCAGTCTCCTCCCATGTGATTTATTACCTCCGAATACCAATTGGAGGGTCAATTATGAGTCAGTCCCACTCCAGTAGTACATAACAACAAGAGCTTTTCAACATTAGCCTAAAGCTGCAAGGCTGAAGGCTGAGGTGTCTATGAGCACATTGCAGTAGCTGTCCTGTCTGAGTGATGTTATCCTGCATTATAGCCTGAATTGCAGCCTTCTGTCTTTACTAATAAACCTTATAACCATGAGTAAGATTTCTAAGGTGCATCTGGTACAGGCCCTGGTATTTGCAATCACTTGTTATTCATCAGAGAGCTGGACAATGACGAGGGAGGATAGAAGGAGAATTAATGATTTTGAGCTTTGGTGTTGAAGAAGAGTGTTGAGGATACCATGGACTGCTAAGAAAACAAACAGATTCAGCCTGGAGA
>NW_006399775.1:6168085-6171519 GCF_000299155.1 Elephantulus edwardii
TGACTGGAGCAGTGGGAATAAGTGCATTTGAGATGGCTAGGTTGGCACAGGATAGAACAGCGTTTAGAGTTCTTGTATATAGGGTCGCTATGAGTCACAAACGACTCGATGGCACATAACAACAACATGTAGATGAGCAGGAGTATGTGAATGGGGAGGGTTAGCCTATCCAAAAGAAGTTTAGCTTATCTACCATTCCACAAGGGGATTGGCCAGTCTCAACAATCTAAAAGAGGATTGGCTAGTCTCACCGTTGTATTGAACAAGCCAGAAGCTAGAGGCAGACAGATCTTCTGGCACCATTGAACAAAAAGCAAGAGCATGTAAAATGCCCTTCTTGCTCCAGCTACACTTACGGCAGCAACAGCTATGACCAATCTAGAGACATGAAGTGTGATGATACCTTGGGGGAGGGAGAATAATTATTGGCAGGACTGAGAACTTTGTTGGACCGTTGGGGGTAGGAAGCCAATATTGGGACTAAGAACTTGGTAACCCTGGCCTAAAGCCACAAGGCTCAATGCTTGGGGTTTGAGTGCACATTTCAGGATCTGTCTTGACTGGATTCTGTTGTTATTATGCTGGATTATAACCTTTTGACTTTCCCAGTATTGTTCAGTGTTGTCTGTGAGCTATCACATTGGAGTTTGGACTTAACAAAGTAATAATATTGTATTGAGATGAGCAGAAACAGGAATAGGAGCCTAGGGGATATGTCTGACCTCATAGGAGTTAGTTTTGTGTTATTGATGCTGTGGACGGGGAGAGTCACGCTTTGTGAAGTTGGTAAGTGACAGATATGGCTGTCCTCACATGTCCTTTGCTCTTTTTACAGGGAAGTTACCTTTGTGGAGTTAGTGAAAGTCAAGTATGGCTCTCCTTACTTAGCCCATGCTTTCTTTTAGACAGGTATAGATTTTATTATGTTTTAGTTGTATGTTAACCATTATTTACAAGTTAATCATTATTGCTATTGTACATTTTATAATGCCATGAAAAATCATCAAGAAAACATATTCAGAAAAGAAAAGAAAGGAAAAGAAAAGACAAGAAAAGCTTATCACAAGAACACAGCATGGCATGACCAAAGTAAATATGAATGTTTGTCAACTAATGGATGAGCCTAGACATAATGGTACTATGGTAGACAGACGTATGCATAAGTGAGAACAAATAGACGTAGAAAGAAAAAAAAAACCAAAAAACAAACACACCAAACTCCCCCCCCCAAAAAAAAGTCTTGTTATCATAAAGTCAATTCTGATCTATATCCTTTACTGGTCCCTTAGATGTTGTGGTGTGATGATCTACTGCTCAAAATGGCTTCCCATTGATGTTTTACTTTGCTATGTGGCTAGGTGAGAACACACCTAGCATTAGGTTATCCACAAAGGAATTGGCTAGTTTCACCATTTCACTAGGTTGTAAATGAAACAGTATCAGCAGCAGAAATTTGGGGATCTCACTAACAATAAGAAAAAAATAAGCAAACAATACAATCTATACCCACTGGGCCAGAAACTCTGAAGCCAGTCAGACCTGCAGGAGAGCAGTAGCATCTGCCAGACAGCCAGAAACCCAACATGAGGCAGAGCTGACCTAAACCTACTAATCCAAAGAGCCAGAGCCAGGCGCCTTCACTCACACTTTCAGAGGACTTGGGGAGGAAGATGCCATAATCTGCAGGACTAATAGAGTTTTATGACATTGTCCTAAAGCTGTAAGATTGAAGGCTGAAGGGTCATGCTTCTGAAGCTCTCCTCACTGTGAAATTGTATCCGAGTGCAAACCTGAGTTATACAACATGTAACTCTCCTTCTAAATCCTATTATCATGAGTATGGTTCTACGAGGTCTGTGCAGCTATTGCAACGAATTTCAGATCCAGTGGAGCAAAAGGCATGAGACCATAGGGAACATGTCTGAATACATGGAAATTACTTTTGTATTGTGAATGTTCTTGATAGGGATAGTTCCCCTTACGGAATTAGCAGAGGTCAGACATCTAATGTTAAAATAACAGCTATCACAAGGCGATGACTTTTCCAAAGAGAAATTTTTTATTTTACTCTTTAACAGACTAAAATTGTGTCTCTGTGTCATTTGTAGAGGAAAGTTTTTGTTTCCTTCAGTATCTGTAAGCCAGTTGTTCTCTAGAGACCTTCATCTGTTCTGGCCTTCCCTGATGTCAAGGAATTTCTTCTTGTAGAGATCTCAGTCCAGAAAAGTGTGCTCCTCTCCTCATGAACATTTCTTGGCGGTACTGACTCTCAATCCATCTTGGCTTGTTTTAGTTTCTGTTTGTCTCCAGTGAGGTGTTATTGTTTTTGGTAAATGCTATTGATTTTACCATGTCTCCTAGTGATACTATGAGCAACAAATCTGAGACCTGCCCTATTATGTGACAACTTAATGATCTCTGATATTCTAGAGCCCATTGTTACTGTTAAGGATGAGGATTTAATATTACCTGGTTTTTATTAGGGAACTTTACTAGTATAACTGTGGTCTGAGAAGTAAGGGGGGAAACAACAATAAATTCAGCTGGTGGAACAAATAAGGCCTTGTTAATAATTCATCCAACTGTAACCAAGCAAGATCAAGAAGTTTCCAAATCATACAAGACTTTAGGCCTATATAATGGGGTGAGACTGGGATGTGCTTTTATGTATGTGTGCATGGGCACACGCACCACCTGTTCTTAAATCCGAGAATTTCCTAGAATTTTAACTGTGTTTTTTTCCTATTTTAATACTGTGCTTTTTTCTGTAGTAAATTTTCCCCCCTCATTTTCGACTGTTATGTGCTGTGCCTACTCATTTATGTAATTGAAGTTGCCTTGCTTTCTCCCCGCAGCACCTATCCAATGCTCCCTCTGGCACTGAAGAGACCAGTTGGAGCCATCATCTCTGACAAGTTTTAATCATTTATAGTCACTGAATCAATCCATCCTGTTGAAGGTTTTCTTCTGACCCTTTAATTTTGCATTTCCCCAAGGACTAGCATCTCCTGACAAGATGCCTATGTTTGTAAGATGAAGTTTCACCCTCCTTGAGTCTAAGGAGCACTCTGCTTGAACTTCCTTCAATACAGACCTATTTTTCCTTTTCGCAATTCCTAAGATATTTACTAGTCTTCTCTAACTTCACAACTCCAAGGTATGAAATCTTTTGTCATCTTTACTCATCGTCCAATTTTCAGATACGCAAGAAAACATTTAAAAAAAAAACCCTATGGCTTGTATTAACAAACCTTCATCTTTAAAATGCCATCCATGCTCTTAAGCACTTTGGTGAGGTTCTTGAATAGATTTTTCCAGTGCAACATGTCTTTTGATTTCTTGGCTGCTGCTATTGTGAGTGTTGATTGTGAATTCAAGCAAAATCAAGTCACTGTCAACTTCAATCTTTTATCCATCATGTGGTTATATTGCCT
>NW_006399775.1:6171859-6174159 GCF_000299155.1 Elephantulus edwardii
AGTTGAGTACAACCCATAGGGACTCTATTAACAACAGATTTCAGTCCTGCCCTCTCTTGTGCCATACTAACACTTCCTGACACACTAGAGCCCATTGTGGCAGTCACCATGTCAATCCATCTGGGTGAAGGTAGATTTCTTTCTTTCACTGACACTCCATTTTTCCAAGCATGATGTCCCACTCCAAGGAATAGACTCTCCTAGCAGCACTTCTGAAGTATGTGAGATGAAGCTTCGACATTTTTGCCTCCAAGGAGCACTCTGGCTGCACATTCTCCAAGATATATTTCATAGTTCTTTTGACACTCCATGAGATGTTCAGTATTCTCCAATACCACAGCTCAAATGTATCAATTCTTCTGTAATCTTTATTCACTGTCCAGCTCTCAGATGCATAGCAAGTGATTGGAAAGACCATGGCCTGAGTCAGATACACCTTAGTCTTTAAACTAACGTCTTTGCTCCTCACTAGTTTGGAGGTGTCCCTGACAGCAGGCTTTCCCAATACATGTTCTGATTTCCTGACTGTCAAGGGTGTTCATTTTAGATCTAAACAAGATTAAATTGTTGATAACTTCAATCTTTTCACCATCTGTCATGATGCTGCCTAATTGTCCAGTGGTTAGAATTTTTGTTTTCTTGACATTGAAATGCAATCCATATTGAAGGTTGTGTTCTTTAATTTTCTCCAATAAATGCTTCAAATCCTCCTCACTTTCCACAAGCAAGATTGTATCATTTGCATTATGCAGGTTATTGATAAATCTGTCCCCAATCTTGATGCCACATTCTTCTTCATAGATTCCAGCGTTTCTAATAATTCGGTCAGCACACAGATTTGAAAATGTACACAGAAAGAATACAACCCTGATATACCTCTTTCTTAATAACAAACTATGTACTATTCCTTTGCTCTGTTTGCACAATAGCCTTTTTGTCTAGGCTTAGGTTTCACATAAGGACATGCAACTTTTCGGGGATTCCTATTATTCTCAATGTTAGCCATAATTTATTATCCACACACTCATGTCTCTGGATAGTCAATTAAGCAAAAAATAGGCATTATTCTGGTATTCTGTACTTTCAGCCAGGATCCATATGACATCAGCAATGATATCCCTAGTGCCAAGGACTCTTCTAAACCCTGCTTGAATTTTTGGCAGTTCTCTATCTATGTACTATTCTTGCCATTTTTGAATGATCTTCAACAGTATTTTGTATGTGATATTAATGATATTGTTCAATAGTTTCCACTTTCTTTTGAATCACTTTTCTTGATCCATTAATTGGAACAGATCAACCAGTGAGATAAGAGGTATTAAAGGTCATATGCAATGAAATGCTCTTACTTCCAGCTAGGGCTATGATAAGACTAGAAAGTGTTGCATTCCATCCTTAATATTTCTACAACTATTTGATTTATCAACCTAAGTGGAGGAAGAGGAGGAAAAAAGTCATTAAATAATTTTCCCATCATTTCATTTTCTAAATACATGTATTTTTGGGAAACAAATCAATTAATGACAATTGGGTTTCTGGGATTACAAATTTTTATGAGATGAGACTGCCTATCTTTCTGTCAAGGAGAAATTTGTGGATTCCAACTACTAACCATTAGGTAATAGTACAACAGGTAATGCACTAGACTATCAGAACTTCTTATTCATGGCCACTGAGACGGAATCAATTTATAACTGAACTTCAAAGGGGTTTAGGAGGTGATATGCCAGACACCTCTCCAGCACCTATACATCTGTTCATTTGAGTACCCAGTGCTGGCTGCTGGGAACACACTAGTGAAGAGAAGGCCACTGTGTCCCCATCAGTTATCCACTGGAGCAGATTCCAACAAGGACAGATATTTTAAGTGCAGTGGATAAGGAAAATTGCTCTGAAGAAAGGCATTTATTTACTGAAATCAAGAATAAGAGTGTAGGCAGGGAACACTTTGGTGGCACAAGGATATAGTGCTTACCTACTAAGCAAAAAATTGATGGATCAAACCCAAAACTTGTTATCTACGTCCATAAGGATTATAGCCAAGAAAACTCTACAGTTTCACTCTGCCGCATTGAGTTACTAGGAGTTAGGAATGACTCAATCACATTCAAAAACAACAGAAAGCAAAGTATTTGAGATGAGAATTGCATTTGCAAAAGCTGCTTTTCAAAAGCATTAAGGTTAAAACTCCTCTATTCAACTACTTAACTTTTACACAAATAACATTTAATTGATAATATTTTGGTTTCCGATTCCCCAAAATGTTTAGGTCTGTTATTCATAGAGTAAAACATTCATTG
>NW_006399775.1:6175914-6210074 GCF_000299155.1 Elephantulus edwardii
GGCTTCACTCTCTCCAGGACAAACCTGTTTGTTCTCCTAGCAGTCCATGGTATATTCAACACTCTTCTCCAGCACCACAGCTCAAAGACATCAATTCTCTTTCGAAGCATCCCTATTCACTGTCCAACTCTCTGATGAATAGCACGTAATTGCAAAGACTATAGCCTGGATCAGTCGCACCTTACTCTCCAGACTGACGTCGTTGCTCTTCAGTACTCTTGAGAGGTCCCTCACAGCCGACTTTCCCAATGCAATTTGTCTCCTGATTTCCCGGCTGCTGTTACCAAGAGTTGACTGTGGAGCCAAGTAAACTAAAACTGTTAACTATCTCAATCTCTTTACCAGCCATACTGATGCTGCCAATTGGCCCAGTGGTGAGAATCTTTGTTTTCTTGATATTGAGTTTCAATCCATATTGAAGATTGCAGTCCTTGACCTTCTGCAGCAAGTGCTTCAGGTCCTCAGTTTCAGCAAGCAGGTTGTTGACAATTCTTCCACCAATCCTGCTGCCACATTCCCCCCCAATACAGCCCAGCGTCTCAGATGATTTGTTCTGCATACAGATTGAAAAGGTATGGAGACAGAATACATCCCTGACATCCCTTTCTTGATTTTGAACCATACAGTATCTCTCTACTCTGTTCTGACGACTGTCTCTTGGTCCAAGTATAGGTTTCGAATTAGCATGATCAAATGTTCTGAGATTCCCATTCTTCTCAGAGTCAGCCACAGCTTGTTGTGATCCATACAGTCAAAAGCCTTTGCATAGTCAATGAAAAACAGATAGACATTCTTCTGGTATTCTTTGCTTTCTACCAGATCCATCATACATTAGCTATAATATCCCTAGTACCACGACCTCTTCTAAATCCAGCCTGCACATCCGGCAGTTCTTTGTTGACATATTGTTCCAAAAGTTTTTGGAAAATTTTCAGCAGAATCTTGCTTGCATGTGTTATCAATGATATTGTTCGATAATTTCCACACTCTGTTGGGTCACCTTTCTTTAGAATGGGAACAAATATCGATCTCTTCCAGTCAATTGGCCAGCTGGCTGTCCTCCAGATTTCCTTGCATAACTTAGTGAGCACATCCAGGGAGCGTCTGTTTGTTGAAATAAATCAATTGGTATACAGTCAACTCCTGGAGCCTTGTTTTTTGCCAATTCCTTCATAACAACTTGAACTTCCTCCTTCATCACCATAGGTTCTTGTTCATATGTTATTTCGTGAAATTCCTCTGTGTCAGCCAATTCCTTCTGATACAGTGACTCTGTGTAGTCCTTCCATCTTCTTTTTATACATCTTGGATTATTCAACATTCTACCCAAACTATCTTTAAGTGTTGCTACCCATGGCTTGAATTTGTTTTTCAACTCCTTCAGCTTAAGAAACTGCTGAGCGAGTCTGGCCCTTTTGATTTTCTGACTCCAGTTCTCTGCACATTTCATTATAGTATCTTTCTTTGTTGTCCCGAGCTGCCTTTTGAAATTTTCTATTCAGCTCTTTGATTTCTTCCTTTAGCTTTGGCTTCTCGGCGCGCTAATGCAATACTCAGAGTCTCATCTGACATCCACTTTGGTCTTTTCTTCTTTTTTAGCCTTTGTAACGATCTTTTGCATTCTTCATGGATGATTTTCTTTACCCACAGCTCATTTGGTCTAAGCTCGTTGGTGCTCAAAGCCTCAAACCTGTTCCTGAGATGGTTTTGAAATTCGAGTGGGACAGACTTAAGGTCAAATCTTGGTTCCAGTGGACTTAATTTTCCTCAACTTCAGCTTGAATTTGCATATGAATAGTTAGTTGGTGGTCTGTCCCACAATCAGCACCCAGCCTGGTTTTCACTGCTGATACTGGGCTTCTCCAGTGAGTCTTTCCACAAATGTAATCGATTTGATCCCTATGCATACCATCAGGTGAAATCCATGTGTGTAGCCTGCGGAGGACGCCATTTGCCAGAGAATTAGTTCTGGGATTCCGGGCGGGGGGATAGAAGCTGAGCTTCCCTCATCTCCAGGAGGAAGCCCACGGCAAGATGGGAGAGGGGCCCCAGAGGACGCCATTTGCCAGAGATCAACAGAGAAGCAAACAAAAATGCTGGTGAGATTGTGGAGAGATTGGAATCCTTATTAACTGCTGCTGATGGAAGTGTAAAATGGTGCAGCCACTGTGGAAGGAAGGTTTGGTGCTTTCTCAAAAATTTGGAAGTAGAAATATCATTTGATCCAGCAATACCTCTTCCGGGAATATAACCTAAAGAAACCAGAACCACCATCCAAGCAGATGTATGCACATCCATGTTTATTGCTGTGTAATTTATATATATTTTTTAAGGTGTAAGTAGAGACCATGGGTACAGTGGATTGGCACAATAATTGAGGTAATGAGGGTGTGTATGTATGTCAGAGACAGTTACAATGGCTCAGAATAGAACAAGGTTCAGAGTTACTGTGCATAAGTTCACTATGAGTCATAATTGATTCCATGGCACATAACAACAACACAAAAAGTAAAGGCAGTTTTATTAGAAAAGGAAAGAAAGATGAGTCATTCACCAGAAGTAAGTAGAGAAAGACATTGCATTATGTATGAATTCAAAGCATAAGCAAAGAAATGACATCATCTCTTTAGAGTTTAAAGCAGGTTATAGAGTGCTCTCCCCCAGGTAAGAGATAAAGGCAGTGGAGGAGAGAAGAGGGAGAAGTCTTCTATTATTAGTCTAGTAAAGACATTTAAGATAAGAGATTATTATGAATACATAAAAGAGGGAAGGTATTCCTAAATAGTACAATTAATGTTGACAACTAGCTAAAAGATTGAAAGTTCAAATTCACACAGAGATGTCTCAAATTAAAGATTTGACTGTTTAAAAAATCTAGCCATTAAAACCTATAAAATATAGTTCTGTTTGTATATACATGGATCAGAACTCAATATCAGCTGGTGTTTTTTGTTGTTTTGAAAGTATTAAAGCAATGAAGAATGATTGCATGGTGCTTTGTTTGAGTAACTAGATGGAATTTGATACCATAATTTGAAATTCAAAATCTAGGAACAGAAAAAAATATGGAAAAGAAAACAGATATTGAGTTCATATTTTCTTGTGTTAAATTTTACTTGACAACTACTGTCACTATGAAAATGTTGTTCTGAACTGACTCATAGTTCATACTCGAGTGAGTTTTCAGAGGCTGTTAAATTGCATGGAAGGAGATTGCCTATCTTTAAATTGTGGAGTGGCTAGTGGATTCTAACCACAATCCTTTAGTTTGACAGTGTACTTGTTACCACTAAGCCAGAGTTCTCTATGATATATGCCATTTGAAATGCTTTGATTTTTTTTACTGGATTTCCAGTGCTTTCTGACAAGATTTCTTTTTTCTCAGTAGGGAAGGATATATTGTCTGAAACTTTCTAGTTATGCTTTCTCATCTTTGAAACAATGTCTGTTTTCTCATCCTTATATAATTGATAGCAAACACGGTCTTGTTTGCAGAGAAAGAAACAAACAAATCAGATTACATTTGAAAGTTGGTAAGATTCTATATAATTAAAAGCCTTCTCATTTAGACCTACATTTTCCAGTTTACCAATTATAAATCTCAACATTAGCAATAACAGTCATGATACTTAGATACTTAATGTGTTTGAATATTTACTATGTGCCATGAGTTTCTGATGCAGGCATAGAAAGTGGGAGTGTTATTACTATCCCATAGTTACATAAAAGATAAAAGCTTGGAAAGTTTATGAGGCTTGCCCAAGGGCAAACAACTAGTAAGGCATGAAGCCAGGGCTCTGACCTAGGAATGTCTTGTTCTAAAGCCTGAGGTTTTAACCACAATCATACCTCTCACATGGCTCTTAATGACAGCGAACTAAACAAATCACTAATGATTGATGACAGAATTCCAGGAAGACGAACTCTAAGCATATATATGCCTTCTAAGGAAGTGTCTGCTGAGATGGGACTGAAGGATAATTTGCTAACACTGCTTATGATTAAATCTCTTTTCCTACAAGCCTCCATTATCTGGTTTGTGCAATACTAAATAATGGGAAACTTATTAAGTATTCAGAATATTCTGTTGACTCGGGTGTATGCAATAAAATCAATAGCAGTTGCTACGCAGAAATCTGGGGAAGTGATTTTCTGGAATAGATTCTAAAATATTTTAGCAACTTGGTGTAGGGGGAGTGGAGTGTTGTCAAGTAGATTGTTGATAAAGTAAGGGTCAATTATATAGCTGTAATAATCTAAATTAATACCATATGACAGTATGTTCAGGCTCTTAACATGCATCTGTTTTTAAAAAGATTTGACAAATTGAACTTATGGATCTGTTTTTCTTTCTGAGTAGAGGACTGTTCAGATGATTGCTTTTCAGAAGACTGTGATAAAATTCCCCACACTTAAATGCATTTAGAACAGTAAGTCAAATGAAAAAAAAAATGATACCAGGTTTATAATTTCACTGTGTGACTTTAGTGAAATTTAACTTTTCAATGACTCCATCTCCTCTTTAATTGCTTCCTCAGCTATCAAAGTAATGACATGAGGCAGTATATGAGGCCAGATTCCTGCATTTTACCCTTATTTGCTTTTATTTGACTGTTATCTGTCTTAGATGCATCATCTTATCTGGCTGTTTTTTTATTCCTGCATCCTTCAAAACTGCTCCGAGAAAAGAACCTAATATTTAGCATTTTTATAAAATTTCAGGACTAGGCTAAATTTTTTAAAGCAATTCAATTCAAAAATTTGTTGTGATAACTATTACTTATTAGACTTGCAGACTAATTGATAAAATTCTCTAGATATTTTCCCTAAAGTATTTATATTCCAATATGTAATACTAATAGTATGAAAGAGTAACACAGAGGGATCATCAAGATTTTAAGATTTGATATTCTGTATTTCTCTGTCTGATTATTTAGATTGTGAACTTTTTCCTTTGTTATCATTTCTACTTGCTGAAGAAAATGATTTATATATTTTTGCTCCTCAATTTTTTAATTGTGATTTTAACAAAAATTCATAGGAAAGCTGGATTTTCACTCATTTGTTGTAGCACATTTTTCTCTCTACTCCTTCCCAATTCACTTTATTTAAAAAAAAATCCTTCATTGTTGCATCATTTCTTCCCCCTTCCTCTCCCGCAGTCCAGCTTGCTCTTCACTTCATTTTCTGGACTCTTGTCATATAAAATATGGAATTAGTTTGTATACGTTTAAAAGTAAATTCCATAGTTAACAATTATAAGCCAAAATGAGGCAAATCAGTGACATAAAAATAAACAAAATAAATGATCAATGGCTATACAGAGATTATTTTTTTAATTAAATCTTGGAAATTATTTAGTTCAATTTGCCAATTTCATGAAGGAAAATTAATACCTCAGAACAATGTGACCTGCTGTCTATTCTGGTCAAAAAGTAAGTTAAAGTTTTTTCATCCTCTATGCCTGCTTCTGAGGATCCATAGTGCTTTGTGGTGCTGTGTAATTCTACTTAAAGCTATGCTACATGACCCAGGAGGGATTTGGTGATAACAACCTAACACTAAAACAGGGATACATGTGATCATCAAGGAACGAGAATAATACCGCTCAGAATAATCTTGAAACAATTCAGCTCAACTTAGTTCATTGCTGTCAAGTCAAAACCAACTCACACCTGGCCCTCCAATTTGCTTTCAACAACGATAAATCACACAGAAGAAGGTAGCCAAACTTTCTCCCAAAGAGCCACTGTTGAATTAACACCTTTCATTTGAGAGTGTAACTGCCTGTCAACTCAGTCACCAGAGCTCTTAAAAAAGTAGCTTATTTTCAAAAGAACTCCTTTTCTCCTTTCCCAGAACTATGTTGAATGTATGCTGTTCTTATTATGTGTCAGAGAGTTGGGACTGATTCATAGTTGACCCTCCAGCAGGTTTTGCCCATCTTTCTCCCACTAGTGGATTGCTGGCCTGCGTTTAGATTGGCAGCTCAACTCCTTACCACTAGGGAGCAGCACAACTTAACAACAATAGCTCCCTTCTCAACTGTAGGTGGTTGTTGTTAGTTACGTTGTTGTTGTTGTTGTTATATACTGTCCAGTTGCTTGCAACTCATAGCAACCCTATGTACCATAGTTCTGAACTCTGTCCTATGTTAAACCAATCTCACTGTCTCCAACACATCTAACCCCATTACTCCAGCAACTGTGTCAATCCATCTTATCCAGGTTCTTCCTCTCCTGCAATATCCCTCCACCCTTACAAACATGATGTCCTTCTCCAGGAATGGGTGCCTTCTGGCAGCCTGTCCAAAGTACATGGAATGTAGCTTCAAAATCCTCACCTCCAAGTAGCAGCTTGGTTTCACCCTCTCTAAGAAAAACAGTTCTCTTGGTAGTCCATGGTATATCCAATACTATTTCCCAACACGACAACTCAAAAGGCATTAATTCTTCTTCTATCTTCCTTAGTCATTGTCTAACTCTCTGCTGCATAGCAAGTAATTGAAAAGACCATGGCTTGTATTAAAGGTGCCTTAGTCTCCAGACTGATGACTTTGCTCCACAACACTTTGGAGAGGCCTTTGACAGCAGATTTTCCCAATATAATTAATCTTTTGGTTTTCTGACTGCCAGTGTCAAGAGTGTTGATTGTGGAACCAAATAAGCTGAAATTGTTAATATCAATTTCTTTTATGTCTTTCATTATACTGTCAATTGGCCCAGTGGTGAGAATCTTTGTTTTCTTGATGTTGAGCTTCAATCTATATTGAAGACTATAGTCCTTGACCTTCTGTAGCAAACACCCTCAGGTCGTCCTCAGTTTCAGCAAGTAAGGTTGTGTCATCTACAGAATGCAGGTGGTTGATGAGCCTTCCTCCAATTTTTATGCCACACTCCTACTCATAAATTCTAGCCTCTTGAATTATCTGTTCCACATAGCAATTTAGAAGATATGGAGATAGGATACATCCCTGATGTACATCTTTTCTGATTTTGAACCATTTCTTGTTTCTCTGTTCTGATGACTGCTTCTTAATCCAAGTAAAGGTTTCACATGGGCAAAATTAAGTGTTCTGGGATTCCCATTCTTCTCAAAGTTAGCCACAATTTGTTGGGATCTACATAGTTATACTATATTTAGTAATCACCGCGATCAAATCTTCAGTCTCTGGGCAAATGAATCTGCAAATACTCTGCTGGAGCCTCTGACCTACAGAAACAGTGACATATTAAATGAATTTTCTTTTTCTCATTATCGTTAAATGAGAACCAACTCATAACTGATCCAAACTTGAGTGTCTAAGACTGTAAATCCCATGGGAAGATGTTGGCATTCTTT
The DNA here is from genome assembly GCF_000299155.1 of Elephantulus edwardii. Taxonomy (NCBI): domain Eukaryota; kingdom Metazoa; phylum Chordata; class Mammalia; order Macroscelidea; family Macroscelididae; genus Elephantulus; species Elephantulus edwardii. The sequence goes on from NW_006399775.1 coordinate 6,183,256, forward strand.
CTCCAAAGTAGCCTCAGTGGATTCAAACTGTGGGAGAAGTGTGGCATTTGGGTTAGCACTGTCATTCTCTATTGTATACCATCAGAGACATCTGTTAAATGGATCAGATAAGGTGAATGGCTTTCTGCACTTTTCTTGAGTTTTTTGGGTAAGAACAAAGGAACTCTGGTGGCCTAGTAGGTAAGAAGATGCATCACCAATGTAAAAATCACCAATTCTAATCCACAAGTGCTCTGTGGAGAAAAAAGATGCTAAATCTTCTCCATGCAGTTTAGTCTGAAACCCCACCAGAAGATCAGCTATGAGCTGTTTTGGATTCCACAGCAAATCAACAAAGAAAGATTTAAGAGAATTTTTTTATTAATATCATGACTATGAAACAATATGACTTCAAAAGCTATATCCAAATCAAACTTGCTGGACCAACTTAAGCCTTTTTTTGCTGTGATCATCCAGGTTCTCATGACCTTAATTATTTATTTCATATCTTACAGTCAAGTAGACTCTTGGTTCAAATTCTGGTTCACCCGTTTTCTTGAGTAAAGGATTAGACTTCTGTTAACAACAAATCTTTAATTCTAAAAAATGTGGATAATATAGAAACAGTGTGTTATCATCTCTGTGATGCTGTCTGCCAAAAATACAAAACACTGGATGTGTGGAGTTGATTTTTTTTCTTTGCTAATATTAAAGCCAAAGATTAGAAAATTGAGCAATTCTACCAACTTTTGCAGTCTAAAATACATTAATAATAACTGATGAATAGAACACAAAAATTGAGAACAAAGAGAAGAACAGGTAGTCAGAAATAATAGACTTGGTGATAGAAATGAGGCTGGAAACCAAATGACTGAATTTTGTAAAATAAATTATTTAGTCATTGCAAATACCTTTTTAAAAAACCACAATGGCAACTACATACGGACCTCACCTGAAATACTACGTAGGAATCAGGTTGACTATATGTGTAGAAAGAATTGTGGGAAGAACTAAGATAAGCAGTCAAAACCTGGCCAGGTGCTACCTGTCAAACAGACCATCAACAACTTGTACTATGTACAAGTCCAAATTGAAGCTAAAGAAAAAGAAAATAAATCCACAAGAACCAAAATACAACCTTGAGTTTAAGCCACTTGAATTGAAAAACCATCTCAAGAATAGTTTTGAATCATTGAGCACTAATGATAGAATACCAAATGAGTTATGAGGAAACATTATAGATATCATCAATGAAAAATAGAAAGGTCATTACAAAGAAAGGAGGAGAAAGAAAGAAACCAAAATGGAGATCAGAAGAGATTCAGAGTATTGCAGTAGAATGTTAAGAAGCCAAAACAGAGGGAAGATACAATAAAATCAAAGAATTTGATGGAAGATTTTGAAGAGCAGCTAGAGAAGACAAAGCAAAATATTATCATGAAATGTGCAAAAAGATGGAGTCAGAAAATCAAAAGAACTCACTAGACATTTCAAACTTGAATAAACTGAAGAAGAAATTCAACCTTTGACTTGCAATATTGAAAGATGCTATGAGAAAAGTCTTGGATGATATGTTGTTGTTTTTGTTATGTGCCATCGAGTCAAGTATGACTCATAGTGACCCTATGAACAGAAGATCTGAATCCTATTCTATCCTGCATCATCCTGACACACAAAAGACCATGGTAGCAGTTACCATGTCAATCCACCTGGTTGCGAGTCTTCCTCTCCTACACCAACCTTCCACTCTTCCCAACATCATGTCCCTCTCCAAGGAAAAGCACCTCCAAGCAATATGTCCAAAGTATCTGAAGTGAAGCCTCATCATTCTTGCCTCCAAAGAGCACTCCAGTTGCACAATCTCTGAGACGTATCTCTTCATTTTCTTGGCCATCCATGGAATGTTCAGTGCTTTTCTCTAATACCACAGTTCAAAGCATCAATTATTTTTCTGTCATTCTTATTCACTGTCCAGGTCTCATGCATAGCAAGGGATCAGATAGACTATGACCTGGATCAGACACACCTCAGTCCTCAAACTGACATCTTTACTCTACAATAATTTGGAAAGGTCCCTAACTGCAAATTTTCCAAGTGCAATGCATCTCCTTATTTCCTGACTGCTGGTACCAAGGGTTTTGATTATGGATCCAGGCAAGATGAAGCTGTCGACAGTTCCAATCTCCTCTCCATCCATCATAACAGTGCTAAGAATCTGTTTTCTTGATATTGAGACACAATTCACACTGAAGGCTGCATTCCTTGATATTCTGAAACAAGTGCTTCAAGTCCTCTTTTTTTTTCAGCAAGTAATGTTGTGTCATCTGCATAATGCAGGTTATTGATGAGTCTCCCTCCAATCCTGATGCTACACTCCTCTTCAGAGTCCACCTTCTTGAACAATTTGTTCAGCATATATATTGAACAGGTATGGAGAGAGAATAAAATCCTGACACACTCCCTTCATAATTTTAAACCATGCAGTGTTTCCTTGATCTGTTCACACAACAGCCTCACTGGCTACTCAGAACCAACTCACACTGACCCTCCAGCAGATTTTCAGAGGCAATAAATCATACAGGAGGAGACTATCCACATTTCTCCCATGGAAAAGCTGGTAGATTCAGATCATTTCTTTGGATTGACAGTGCAGTTCCTTATCACTACACTGAAGCGCCCTGGGAATGCCAGCCTGACTGCTTATTAAATCTTCCTAACCCCCTATCTAATAATTTAGAACTGTGCCTGTTTTGACTTCTGTAAAACCATTTGCATGTGCTGATAAGCAGGTGTGGCAGGTTAGTGCAGAACATTATAAAATGTCTGACTACAGTTTAGAAGCAGGAGTGGCATCCACTTCCTAAACAACATGCCTCTGGAAACTCTATGAACTTTGATAAATGATGATAGTTATAGAAAGGCTTTAGGCCTTTTGTTCATAGGGTGGCTATGAGTTGTACTCTACTCCACGGCAATCAACAACCACTACAACAACAATTGGTAAGTGGTGGTTGTTTTCTTTCGTCTTTACAAGAGACTGGAGATGACAATCCTTGACCAAGAAATAAGGGCTTCTGACCTGTCAGAGAGTGAGTGTCTCATTTATGGGTACAACATAAAACACCAGTTAGTTGATGTAACAGGAGCTATACATTATAGTATGCTTGAATGTGAATAAACGGAATGGATTAATTAAAGAACAACTAGAATAAGGGTCTTAACCAACCCACTGTCTTGGCTCAGACACTGAATGACCCTTCACTGGATTTCTGAAGTTATAAATCTTTACTAAAAAAAAAAATTGCCTGTCTTTCTCTCACAGAAAGGCTTACAGATTCAGACTGCTGATGTTTTCATGATCAGCCCAACACTTCAGTTATGAACTTGATCAGTTGATAATTGATCAGTAAAGGGGCAATTTTCCATTAACTTAAGATGCATTAATTAAACACTTCAGATTTATCCAATATGAAGATACAAAGGTGGGAAAATGAAACCTTTTCTTGACAATATTATAGGTTTGGGAGAAAACTCACCTGTATTATGAGTATTATTTCTTGGAGTGAGTTCTATAGTAGTAGCAAATAATAATGCTGTGGAGGACTCAGCATTTGGCAGAATTTTTTTCAATGATAACAAAAAGTCATTACCTAATTACTAACTTATAGACTGTGATTCATTTTGTACTAAAGAATTTATTGCATACCAAGTCTTGTTGTTGTTGTTGTTATATGTCACTAAGTTGCCTGAGATTCATGGCAAACCTATGTACAATATCCCTAAACCATACTCTATCCTGTGCCAATCTCATTATCTCTGACACACCTCCGCCATTACGCCAGTCACTGAATCAATCCGTCTCATCAAGGGTCTTCCTCTCCTGCGCTGTCCCTCCATCCTCCCAAGCATGACGTACCTGTCCAAGGACTGGTCCCTCCTTACAACATGTCCAAAATATGCCAGAAGCTTCAGAATCCTTGCCTACAATGAGCAGCCTGGTTTCTCCCTCTCCAGGTTGAACCTGTTTGTTCTTCTAACAGTCTGTGGTATATTCAATACTCTTCTCCAGCACCACAGCTGAAAAACTTCAATTCTCCTTCTGTCATCCCTAGCCATTGTCCAGCTCTCTGATGCATAGCATGCGATTGCAAAGACCATGACCTGTATCATGCACACCTTAGTCTCCAGACTGATATCATTGCTCTTTAGTAATTCTTATTATTTTATTTTATTTATTATGCATGAATTTTTTATGAGTATTAGTGGTATTATAATATTAGTTGTTTTGCTGTTGAAGTTAACAATTTATTAAATGAAACTTGTTTGATATGAAAGAACAATAAAAAACAATAATTTTAGTTGTGGGGATATTTTATTAACAAAAAGGTAATAGGCAGTAGGGAAAGGTTAGTCTTTTCAATTTAATAATATTTTTCTTGTTTCATAAAAATAACTCCAGAAGAAACTTCTTTCTTTGAGGAGAAAGCACAAGACAGTTGGAGGTACTATTGACATTTTATCTAAGTAAAGGCCCTATAGCAAGGCACCAAACACTAATTCCTAGCCCAAAGTTCCTCACTTGCAGATGCTTAATGTAGGTATTACATTATGTTAGGAAGTTCACATACACATGAAGAAATAGGGTCTCTTTAAAAGTGTAGCTCTGGTGGTACAGTCCATATGGAGTTGCACTGCTTACATAAAATTCATACTTCTCAGGTGGTATAGATCTGTCAGCAGCATCACAGGAAAAGATGGGCAATCTCCTGCTGTTTAATTCACAGTTTCAGAAACCCACTGGAGGGTCAGCTTTGAGTTGGTTCCTACTTGACCTCAATGAGGAAGAAAAAAGTTTGTACAAGCAATTAAGAAGCCTAATTGGAAGCTCTCGTGGCCTAGAGGCAAGAAGCTACACTGCAATCCTGAAGGCATGTAGTTTGAGGCCACCAGCTCCTCCTTGGGAGAAGGATGCACAATCTGCTCCCTTGCAATTATGTGCCTCTGAAAACCCACCAGGGAGTCATCTATGGGTCAGTTAAACTTTACGGTACACAACAACAGTGATGCAACTGCTAAGTGCTTTGCTATATTTTCAATCCACGAACTGATCCATGGGAGAAGGGTGTCTCTGCCTGCCTCTGTAAATATTATCGTCTTGGAAATGCTATGGGTTCATTCTACTCTGCCTTAGAATATCCTTATGAGTCAGAATTGCCTCCACGATGCATTCTCATTCTTTCATTGCTCTTTGAGTCAGAACCTACTTATAGCTGAGTTTCCAAGGTTGTAAATTGCATCGGAAGAAACTGTCTGCCCATCACTCTCCAATGGAGCTGCTGCTTGATTCGAACTGCTAAGAAGGTGTGAACTTTGGTTAGCGATGCCACCCCCTATGCTACCAGAGGAAACACACACACACACACACACACACACACACACATAAACCTTACAGAAGGCCAGGAGATTTGTTACAAAATTATTACATAAAATATAAAAACAGTCACAAAGGCAATGGACAGTGAGAATCACTTAATAGAGGAATGCTGAGTAGAAGGGTTAAACTTGGAGAGGATGACAGTCACAGAGGAGCAGTGAAGAGTACAGAGGAAAGGCCACCTAAAACCTGTGATCCGAGACTAAAGTGGACAAAACAGTTTTTAAGTTTTAAATCTGGCATGAAGGATTAGGGTCAGAGGAATGGAAGCAGAGTAAAGAAAAATTGAAATTGTCCAGGGAGCAGAAAGGAAGAACAGATGGCAGAGTTATTAGGAAGAATTGAAGAGACTTGGCTGATGGATAGGACTTTGGGGATAGTAGAGATAGTAAGTAAAAAGTGATGCAGGAGATAGGCCTATTAGGCTAAAAATATTTACTTACTGAAAAGGAGAAAAGCATGAACAGATAATTTTAAAAGTTAAAATATTTTGAATATTAGTAGAATAACAGGAATGTATGCAATTTTGTGTGAATTCTAACACTTAGGCTTTTCCACTTTTAATTACATGGTTTTAAAGGATCCCTGGTGGAACAGTGGGTTAAGCACTTGATTATTGCATGACAGGTCACAAGTTGGAACTTACCAGCTGCTCTGTAGGAGAAAAGACTGGTAATCAGCTTTTGTAAAGATTCAAGTTTAGAGAACTTTACTGGGAAGTTCTACAGGTTGCTGTGAATTAGAATAGACTTATTGTCACACCACAGAAACACAATAGTGTGAAAGTATTTCTAATTGAGAATACTGTGTAAACTACTAGTTTCCTCCTATCTAGAGGATTAAATTACTTCAATTTAAAGTTTTGTTAAACACTCATTTTATGCTCCTTTATTAGCTGCAGAGAACCATAGTTAGGTAGTTAAATAATTTACTGTCTTTTACTTTTTCCTCTCTTATAAAAAACCCAAGTATTATTTTTTGTTTATAATAGAAAATTTCACCAAAGCATGTAAACATTATAAATATTAGTTTTATTTAAACATTGCACTTTCTAAATGTTTATTATAATGTTTTCATTAAAATGTGTATTATAGAAATAAAATATATTAAGAAAACAAAGATTCTTACCACTGGTCCAATTGACAACATCAAAATAGATGATGAAGAGACTGACATTGCTAACAGCTTAGGTTTTTTTGGCTCTACATTCAACACCCTTGGTACCAGCAGCCAGGAAATCAAGAGACGAATTGCACTGGGAAAGTCAGCTATCAGGGGCCTCTCCAAAGTACCAGAGAGCAATGACATTAGGCTGGAAACTAAGGTGTGTCTGATCCAGGCCATAGTCTCTGCAATTTCTTGCTATGCATCAGAGAGCTGGACAATGACTAGGGATTATAGAAAGAGAATTGATGCCTTTGAGCTGTGGTGCTGGAGAAGAGTGTTGAATATGCTATGAACTTCCAGGATAATAAACAGGTTCATTCTAGAGAGGGTGAAGCCAGTATGCACCTTGGAGGCAAGGATTCTGAGGCTTTGTCTGACATACTTTGGGCATGTTGCAAGAAGTGGCTAGTCCTTGGGAAGGGACATCACGCTTGGAAGGGTGGAGGATGGAGACAGAAAGGGTGGTCATCAATGAAATGGATTGCTAGCAGTTAGGTGTGTCAGAGACAATAAAGTTGGCACAGGATAGAGCAGGTTTCAGGCTATTGTGTATAGGGTCTCTATGAGTCACAAGCCACTTGATAGCACATAACAACAACAATAACAGTGTATTTATACACTGGGAAGGTGGAGGGTCACTGAAAGAGAAGACCCTCAATAAAATGGATTGACACAGTGACTCAAGTGCATCAGAGATGAAGAGAATGGCGCAGGATAGGACAGGATTCAGGTCTATTGTTCATAAGACTGCTATGAGTCATACACTAAAGTACCTAATGACAATAACAACATATCAGAGATATTGAGGATGGCGTAGGATAAGGTATAGTTCTCATCTATTGTTCATGGGGTCAGTATGAGTAATAGTTGATTTGACCACATCTAACAACAGACACTTTAAATAATATAGTAGATATTCATGTTCCAACCTCCCAGTTTACAAAAGAGCATGATCAATGTATTTTAAAATCTCCTGACCTGCCCCTACCCTGAGGGCCTCCCAATGATCACACCTCTTGTCCCTAAAATAAGTGATCTTCACCTTGTGTTTATCTGTATCTTTCACTTATAATTTTATCATTTGTATATCTCACTAAAGTATATCGTATTCAACTGCAGCTTGTTTTAGTTTCATGTAAATGAAAATAGATGTATGTGTTCCTTTGTGACTTTTTTGTTCTCACATTTTGATGTTCAGATTCAACAATGTTGAAACACATAGCTGAATTGTATTATATTTTATGGAAGAGAATTCATACATTTTTGGTAGATGGGCATTTGATTTATTTCTATTTGATGATATTATAATCAATAATGCTATGCACATATTTTTTAATTATTCCTAGTTTCTTTATGGGCCAAGTGGTAAGAAGCTGTGCTGCAATCCCAAAGGTATGTGGTTCAAATCCACCAGCTGCTCCATGGGAGAAAGATAAGCATTTATCTCCCAAGCAATTTACTGCCTCTGAAAACCCACTGGAGGGTCAGCTATGGGTCAATTCTAATTTAACTGTACACAACAATACCAACATTTTTCTGTGGTATTCCACCCAGAATTTCTGTCAATAGATAAGGACATTAAGAGGGGCATGTCATGCTTTTCTTCAAAGTACAAAACTAGTATATACTCACAGTGGTAGTGGATAAAGTTCACCGTAGCTCCTAATCTTTGGAAATAATTGATGTTCTAACACCTGTTAGAAATTTGATGAGTTAAAAATGTATCTCATTGAGGTAAAATTGTGTTTCTCCAAATATTAAACAGTGCCAATTACTTTGCTTTTACATACTTTTGAACCATTTAGTTGTCTTTCAGGAACTGCCTCTTCATATTTTCATTTCCCTGTTGGACTCTTTGTCCTTTATTTGTAGTCATAGAAGTTCTTTAATATAGTTTGGTCCGAAATAATTTTGTTACTTTTTTGTATGTGTTACCAAACATTTCCAAGTTTGTGTCTTTTCAATAATTTTGAGTTATCTTTGTTGATACAAATTTATAACTTTATGATTGTCACTTACATCATTATTTATTATTTTTACAAATGTTATTTTAAAAATGTCTCCCCGCACCAAAATTAGACAGCAATTCTTCTGATTTTCCTCTAAAGGATTTAATGTATTAATTTTCCATCTAAGTTTATTCACATTAGACTTAAATTGTAAGTATAGAATAAGTAAATATCCATAATCATACTGCTTTCTTAACAATTACAACCTCAGTAGCCTTATATGGTACTTTTAAGCTTTCATATAGGGTCACTGTGAATTGGAATCAAAACATATGAAAAATCAATTGTTCCAATGACAGGACCTGTGATTTCTTTCTTTCACTATTGTAATGAAAATCCAGAGAGAAACGAATCTATGCTTAAATGAAAGAATTTTTCCTTTCCTTTTCAAAGAGAAGAGTGTACTGGGGTGGGGGAGGGATGGGCAGGAAGAAAAGTGCAGCAATGAATGAATGGAAATTTAAAAAAAAATAGTTTTCTTTCTGAAATTTTCAATTTTTAAATATTTGAGAAACTATTAAAAGACTGAAAAGTAAATACACTAATTGGAGGGGAGAAATACTGCTTAAAGGATTAGACAAATAAAACATTAAGAAATTAAGAAAAAAGAACCTATGCTTAAGCAGACAGGTCTTTCTGATGAATCTAGTTCAAGATGATTGTCAATTCAGAAGCACAAGCTAGACTTTCTGGAAAAATCTGCATGATGGATTACTCCCAAGGTGAGATTAGTTTTGGTGGTATTGTATGAGTGTTGAGGTTATTTTCTGACTCTGAGCTCTCTGTGCCTTGAGAAAATCCTACTATGCTGTATATTGATGCCCCAAGGATAATTGGTTTTGCAGAATACATGTGTTATGTACCATTGAGATGGAGCCCACTTAAAACTCTCCAAAGGTTTTCAGAGGCTGTAAATCAAATGGTAGAATTTTGTCCATCTTTCTCCTGCAGAGCATCTCATGGATTCTAACTGCATGTCTTTGGGTTACCACTGCAACTCCTTACCCTCTAGGCCACCAGAGCTCCATTCAAATATAGATAGTACAGTAGAAATCTCCTGTAGAGACTACATTGGCCAGTGCAGCCAGCACAAGACCCAGTATATTAAAGCTCTGTGGAATCTTGGCAAGTCTCTGTTTCAGGGTACCTGGTTAAAGCATCCATCTAGAAAGCATAGTAAGTTCTCAGTAAATGTTTGTTCCTAATTCATTCATTCCTCTCTCTCTATGTCTCTGTCTCTGTCTCTCTTTCTCCCTCTCTCTCTCTACACACACACACACACACAGACACACACACACACACATTGTTGTTGTTGAATGCGTTCAAGTTGAACATTACTAATAATGACCTTATGAACAAAAGGTCTGAAGCCTTTGTATAACTATCGACATTTATGAAAGTTCGTAAGTTCTGGAGGCATTTTGTTTAAGAGGTGGATGCCACTCCTGCTTCTAAATATATGGTGTCACTTTGGAGACTATGGTATGCCTGATACAGGCCATGGTCTTTGAAATCACTTGCTATGTGCTATTTTTCAGAGAGCTGAACAATGACTAGGGAGGATAGAAGGAGAATTGATGCCTTTGAGCTGTGGTGTTGGAGAAGAGTATTGAGGGTACCATGGACTGCTAAGAAAAGAAACAAGTTCATCCTAGAGAGGGTTAAACCAGGCTGCTCCTTGGAGGCAAGGATTCTAAAGCTTTGCCTGACATACTTTGGACATGTTGCAAGGAGGGACCAGTTCTTGGAGAGGCATGTCATGCTTGGAAGGGTAAAGGGACAGCTCAGGAGAGGAGGACCCTCTATGAGGTGGATTGATTCAGTGACTGGGGTAATCAGGTAGGTGTGTTGGAGACAGTGAGATTGGTTTAGGGCTGTTGTACATAGGGTCACTATGAGTTCCAGGCGACTCGACGGCACATGACAACAACAACAACAACAACAACCAAAAAAAAATACATATATATATTCACACACACTATATGTTTTATATTCACACACACAATATATATTCTATATTCACACACACAATATATATTATATATTCACACACACACTATATATATAACACACACTATATATATATACTCACACACATATGCACGCGTGCGCACACACACACACACACATATATATATAATGTCGCAAAGTTGCAAGAAGTTGAAATTGTCTCTGAACACCCGCAGAAGAGTCAGCTATGTGTCGGTTCCAACTTGATGGTACACAGCAACAACAACAACAACATATATACTTATGTTTATGCCATACCCTCAGCAACTTAAACCATATTAATTTTGGTATTGCTTGGAGATGGCAAAGGAGAGATTTTTCCAGCTTTGCACTAAAGACTCCAGAAGCACAGGAGAAGCATAGTCTTTATAGATGCAATACATAGTATTTTCCTCAGTAAACTGACTAAAGTGTCTTCCTAAAATAATATTTTTATTAAAGAGTGCAGAACAAATTAAAGCTCATCTTACTAGCATATAGATCTCAATAAAATTTAAAGACACTATGATTACCATAAAGCACTACATTCACTTGCTAGTTTCATGTGAAAATGAGAAATTTACTCTTTTGAAGTTATCATTTGGATTCTTGATTATATTTTTATTTGCATGCAAACATCTGAATTTCTACTCATTACTGTTTTTTAGTCTGCTCAGTAAAAAAAAAAAAAATCAACCTTTACTTTAAATATAAAAAAAAATAAGTTGAAACCTTAATCCTTAAAGTTAAGACCTGGGGGAAAACCAAATGATACCCTACGTCGTCTTCTTTAGTTTTGCTCATTCATCAAGAGAGTTGTCACTGTTCTGAGAATCTAAATTTCTTTGCCATATGAGATGACTCCAAGACTGGTGAGTCTGCTGTCTCAGAGAACATGATTCATACAATAAACTTCCGTTTCTTTCATTTGATAAAACTTTAGGATCTTTTCCTTTAACTTTTTTTCTTTTCAGTTTATGCTAAATCATGGTTTAGGTCAAATTAGTTCCTCCTTTTGCTACACCATTACAAATGATACATATCTTTGCCAGATACCTCCTAAATCCCCTCTGCTATATAAGCTGTCCAATTTCAATCAAGTCCATAAAGATCTTTGTTGTTGTTATTACGTGTCACTGAACCAACTAAAGATTAGATTCTATGTATTATCCTCCTTCTATATTTCAAATCCATAGATTACATTCTATATATCATCTAATATTTTATATCAGACAATTATCTGAGAATCTATAGGAAACATTGACATTTATAAATATAAATTATTTCTAGTGCACATTTGCTTATTAACCATGGCAAATAAAATCATTTGTTGAGCTCAACCAAATTTAAGAAATGTCAGAAATCAAATACTCAAATTATGATAATCCTAAAAGGTCTATTTATGTATGAATTCCTTTTTTCTTTTTTTTTTTAGCACAATATAACAGACCAAAATGTTTCCTCTTCTAAAAGTAAAATTTATATTTTCAGAAAATCTATTTTTGTTAATTCATCACATTTTCCCTCTGGAACCCAAGCTTTCATCAAAGTTTAAGGGAAGGAGGGAAAACATGGTAGCAAATGAATTATGTAACTACTTAGTAATTGTTTTGACAAGGAAGCCCAGCCCCACTCTTTCTCCAGAATGCTCTTAACTTTTTTATTTGCTTTCACCAATCTCATTTTTTACTTTATAGCTTATTACCAATAATTTGGGGGGGTACAGTGTCTCAGTGTAGTCCTTCCACCCTCTTTCATTTATTTTTGCTACTAAGCCTTCTTTGTTAATCAAAAATAAAGCTGACTTCTACCAAACATTCAGAGAGGATCTATCACCAATTCTACTTAAATTATATAAAAAAATTGAAAAAGAAGAAATACTTTCAGAGTCATTCTATGAAGTAAGTATATAACCCTAGTACCCAAACTAGGCAAAGATATTACCAAGAAAGAAAATTAGAGACCAGTATTTCTCATCAATATAGATGCAAAAGTCCTTAACAAAATCCTAGCTAATAGAATCCAAAAGCACATTTAAAAAAAAAAATCAACATGACCAGGTGGGATTCATAATAGGTACGAATGGCAAGAATAGTTCAACATAAGAAAAACAGCAAACGTAATTCACCATATTAACAAAGCATATAATAAGAAACACATGATTTTAGCAATTGATGCAGAAAAGGCATTTGACAAAATTCAATGCCTCTTCCTGATAAAGAAACTCAGCAAAATCTGAATAGAAGGGATATTCCTCAACACAGTCAAAAGTATAGAGGCAAAATCAAGAACCAACATCATTCTCAACAGAAAAAGACTAAAAATATTTTCCCTGAAAACAGGGACCAGACAAGGATGGCCACTGTCACCATTCCTATTAAATAGTGTATTGGAAGTGCTTGCTAAGGCAATACAAGAGAAGGAAATAAAAGGCGTCCAGATCAGCAAAGATATGGTTAAACTGTCGTTATATGCAGACAATATCATGGTGCATACAGAAAACACGCAAGAACTAAACAAAAAAACTGTTAGAGCTAGTAGACCAACTTAGTAGAGTGGCAGGATATAAGTAAGATCAATATTGAAAAATCATTTGAATTCCTTTACAGTAACAAAGAGAACCCAGAAAAGGAAACCAAGAAAGCAAAATCATTTACAATAGCCAACCACAAACTGAGATACTTAAGAGTGAACCTAACTAAAGATACAAAAGGCATATACAAAGAAAACTACAGAGCATTTCTGCAAGACACAATAGAAGACCTAAAGAAATGGGAAAATGTGCCCTGTATACATGGATATAGGAAGATTCAGTATTGTGAAAACACAATCCTACCAAAAGTAATCTACATGTTCAATGCAATCCCAATCCAGATACCAAATTTATTTTTCAAGGAGATCGAAAAGGAAATTGTCCAGTTTATTTGGAGAGGCAAGAGACTGTGAATAAGCAAAACACTTCTGAGAAACAAAAATGAAGTGGAAGGCATAGCACTCCCTGTCACCGAAACCTACTACACAACAGTATTAACGAAAACTGAAAGTACTGGTCCAATGATAGGCATATAGACCAATGAAACAGAAATGAGAATCCAGAAATTGACTCAGCTATCACCAGATATATGACTAGGAAGTAAATTGGGGAAATAACAACTTCTTAAATAAATGGTGCTAGGAAATCTGCAAAAAGCTGAAACAGGATCTACATCTCAAGGTAGATCAGAGATCTAGGAGTAAGGCCTAAAACAATATAGTTCATCAGAGGTAAACTGAGATCAAACTTAGATGGCCTAGTCTATGGTATAAACAAACTGACAAAAACAGCAAGAAATGTTCAATCTGGACATGATAAAATTGATGAATGGGGCCATCATTATTTTTCCCCCCAACAAAATAAAAAGAAAATCTACCGACAGGGAAAAAAACCATTTGGTAATACCATCTTAGACAAGGGTCTCATACCAAAAGTTTACAGAAATCTACAGGACATCCACAAGAAAAAGACTGGTAACACAATTGCAAAATGGGCAAAAGACTTTTCACAGAGGAAAATTTTGGATGGCCAACAGATACATGAAGAAAAGCTCCAAATAACTGGCAATAACTCTCATGCAAATCAAAACCACAATGAGAGATTATCTCACTCCACTAACAGTGGCAAAGTTTAACATGACAGCAAGTAATAATTGTTGGAAAGGATGTGGAGAGAGAGAAACTCTTGCATCTTTTTGGATTATAAAATGGTACAAACACTTTGAAGGGCAATTTTGTGTTTCCTCAAAAGAAATTCCATATGACCCAGTCCTTCCATTGCTTGGAATATACCTCGAGAAAATGAGAACTGATGAACAAATGGAGACTTGTACACTAATGTTCATAACACTGTTATGAACCATCGCAAGAACATGGAAATAGCCCAAATGTCCAAACACAATGGAATGGATTGAGAAAGTATGGTGCATTCACATGATGGAAATCTACCCAGCACACAGGAGCAATGATTTTATAAATAATTACCTAGCTTGGGAGGGACTGGAGAGCATTATGCTACATGAACTAACTCATTCCCACAAGGACAAATATTGTATAAGACCATGTGGATCCAAGTGTGTATAAGTATGTGGATCCAAGAAGGAAGAGGGTGGGAGCAGAGGAAGGAGAGTGGGCAGGTGGGAGGGATAATCATAGGGTCACACAATTTGATGGGTGGAGGGAGGCAGAAAAATCTGGTGTGAAAAACAATGTAAATGAATTTAGTAAATAAATGAGTATAAAAGAAAATAATAAAAAAAGAAGAATGGAAAAGAACCTATCAAACCATTGTTAGCAAGTACATCCCACCTCAGTCTCATAGCAAACAATTGGAAAGAATTGCCTTGTATATTCTCCACGGTTATATTCCTTACAAGAGTAGATTGTCACATCTTTCTTCTCCAGCGTGGCTAATAAACTTTAGTTACCAACTTTAGGGTCAGCATTCTGCATGATTAGGGCTTCTCTGGCCTCAGCATCAAGTCGAAACCAACCCATAGCTGTCCAGAGATTTTCAGAGACAGTAAATCACACAGGAAGAGATTGTCCATCCTTGTCCTGCAGAGCAGATTGTGGGTTCAAGCCATTTGCTTTAGAGATTGCAGTGCAGCTTTTTACCACTAGATCACCAGAACCTCCTCTTTCCTTGCTATATCCCTATTATTCACACATCACTGCAAGGTTTTTAATTTCCTCAAATCTGATTGCTATAGATCAATTCTGACTCCCCTTTTCTGTCACTAGCATCTGCACTAGAGAAAGATGGGAAATCTCTCTTGGGATGTACAGCCTCCTGAAATTCCACTGGAGGTTCACTCAGCTCTGAGTTATTTCCGACTCAAGGAGCACTGAGTGTGATTCTGTCAGTTTTAAGGAGCCTGGGTGGAATAGTGCATTATGTGTTGGGCTGCTAACCAAAAGGTCAGTGATTTGAATTTAACCAGCTACTTCACAGGAGAAAGAAGGAAATCTATGAAGATTTACAGCCCGAGAAACCCAGTAGAAGGTCACATAAGTTAGAACTGACTCAACAACAACAGGTTTGGTTTTGATTTATTCTTTCAGTTTTATTCAACTGTGTTCACAACATATAAGAGTCATGTGGGGATAAACTATAATAAAGTGATTCTTAGATCTTTCTGCAGCACACTAAAATACTTGGATACTTTGATATTTTATACTTTGCCAAGAAATGGGAAAAAAAAGTTGGGCAAGAAAGAAAAAAAGAAAGGGGGGAAGAAACAAGGTAAGTAGGCATTATCTGAATTCTGAGAACTCATATTCCCCATCTCAACTAATTGTTGTGTAGCAGTAACTAAAATCATAATTCTGAGAAAAAAAGAATACATGTAATCTTTTGTTCTTTAAATATTTTTTTCAGAAAAATATCTGCAAGTTTTTGTTATTAGGAGGCATGGTGAATGATGAAAGACAAAAAGTGGCAAAAAAGAACTATAATCCTTTGTATAATAAAAACAGGATATTTTTAGAGTTCTCTGGATACACTCTAAGACAAAAGAGTAATCAAAATACCTAAAAATAGAGTGGAGTCTTGGTAACTTAGTAGAAATAAATTGCACTGCCAATGTCAAGTTAAGAGGTTCAAATCTAACCTTCACTCTAAAGCAGAAGGATGGGCAATCTTCTGTGCAACTTACTGCATTCAGAAACCCACTGGAGGGTCAGCTATGGGTCAGTTCCAACTCAACCATACACAAAAACAACAAAAAGAAATTAAGGGACATTTATAGTAGGTCAAGAGACAAAGATGATCTAAGAACTTAGAGAGAATTCCTAGCTTACTGTGGGATACAATTAAGAAATAATATTGTCATGGTAATGGTAAATAACTTTCAAGAAAATGTGTTGTCTGTTATTGAATGTAAGTATCTTTTCAACTATCCTTAAATATTTCACAGAAAAATCCTTGTGTTGAAGCCTCTTTAATATTATACTTCTTGTTGTCAGGTGCTGTCAAATTGAGTACTACTCACAGCAACCCTGTGAACAACAGATCTGACCCATCTGTGCCATCCTCATCATTTCTCACATACTTGACTTCGTTGCAGCAGTCACTATGGAACTCCATTTATTTGGAGGTCTTCTTATTATGGAGGGAGTGTGAAAGGGTTCATCAATGTATCGTCAGAAAATAAAAGAGATAATTTGCTCCCATGTGATCATTTGGAGACCAAGGATTAGTCCATCTCTTTTGCACTATTGTCCCCTAGTTTGCGGTCCATGTTGGCATGATAGAAGCTAACTCACTGTCATATTCTCATTTTAGCCCAAAGGCTGAGATGTAACACTGTGGAAAATGACTTTTGGATGGAGGAATACATGTTTGCTACAACACTTCTCCTCACATTCCTGGTGAATGAAACTCAGTGATTGGAGTGCCAATGAATGGGTGTGGGAAAGGAAGATTGTGCTCACAGGCCATGTTGCCAGCTAAAACTTGAGGAAGTCTAGTACTAAACAGAATAAAAGGATACTGGAACAGAGGGCAGTTAGCAATGTCTATTACTGATACTGTTGTTGTTGTTGTTAAGTGCCATCGAGTTGTAGATGACTCATAGCAACCCTATGAACAAAAGACCTGAACACTTGTACAACTTTCATTGTTTCTCCAAGTTCATAGAGTTTCTGGAGGCAAGCTATATAGGAAGTGGATGCTACTCCTATTTCCAAGCTGGTTCAATGATACTAAGTGTCATATAGATTCAGCAGTTGCAAGAAAACTGAGAAAAAAATAATTGTTCTGGTTCAGTGTATTTGAGAGCTCTAGTAGCCAGTGATAAGCAGCTTAGCTGTCAACTCAAAGGCATAGAATTCAAATCCACTCTGCAGGAGAAGGATGGGCCATCTCCACCCATGCAATTTACGAAAAACTTTTTGGAGGATCAGGTATAATAAGTCAGTTCTGACCCAAGGATACACAACAATAACAATATTATTCATAGAGACTCTGTGAACAACAGATCCTGCACAATCCTCAACATTCTGACTTGTTTGAGCTCATTGTTATAGTCACTGTGTCAATCTATCTTGTTGAGTATCTTCCTCTCTTTTGCTGACCTCCACATTTCCCAGAATGATATTGTTTGTTTGTTCGTTTTTAAAACAGTGAACCCTACTGACAACATAACTCTACCATTTTTGTCTCTTCCTCCAAGACAGACTTGATTAGCAGAGGCAGAGCCAAACCAACCCATTCTTGTGGAATTGACTATGACTCCTGGCAATCTAACGTCATTTCTAACATACTCGAGTCCATTGTATGTCCCTATGACAATTCATTTTGTTGGGGGTCTTCCTATTATGGAAGAAGCTTCTAAGATTGTAAATCTTTTTTTTAAAATTTTTATTATTTTATACATTCACTAAATACATAAATATTTTTTTTAAATTTAGGTTATTTTTCATTTCAATGAACATCTACATTTTGGGATTCCATTCATTCATTGTTGCACCCTTCTCCCCGCACAAACTCCTCCCCCCTCCCTCCCTTCCTCTCCTTGAAAAGCAAAAGAAAAACTCACTCATTGGTACACAATCCCCCACCCCGCACCTCCCCAAACCCCACCCCCTACCCCCAAATATAATCCACTCTGCAACCCTCATTGCATACTCCTACGATAAAAATCTTAATGGAGGGAGATCTTTCTCCTGCAGATCAGCCTGTGCATTCAAACATGTTATATTACCAGAGCTGCTTAACATATAAAAGTCCTTGAGGACTGGAGTGATATACATGGCTTCACACCTTTCTTCTGTCATTTAATAACTATAGTACCTTAAACAGCTGAACACCTCTTTTCATCAGTTACTTCATTTGTAAAATAGAGATAATTAACAGTATGAGGGAGCTCTGATGGACTAGTTCTAGGGAGTTAAACGAGTTTGAATCTCCTTGGGAGAAAAATGAGCAACCATGTGACTAATATCCTTGAAAGCCTGCTAGAGTATCTTTTATGAGTCAGTTTCAACTTGTTGGCAATAAGGTTTTGAGATTTGACTTCTTAGAATTGTTTTTGGCTTGTTGGAATGGGTTTGTATGGGGTAGGTTTTGTTGTTATTGTTGTTGTTGGTTGTTTATTTCCCCCACCAAATTGCATAGCCCTGTGATTTTGCCATCCTCACCCTACTGCACCCAACTTAGATTCTCATACATGTTTTACTAGTTATCCTTCTATTTTTTACAATAATGGTCTTCGGCAGTATTTGTCCTTATGAGACTGAGTTATTTCACTCAGTATAATGCTCTCTAGTCTCTCCCAAACTATGTAGTATTTTTCTAAATACTTCCTCCTGAGTGCTGCATAGTATTCCATTGTGTGAATATACCACAATTTCTCAAACCATTCATTTGTTATTGGACATTTGGACTGTTTGAGTCAATAGATATAAACATGAATATTAGTCCTGTTGATAATTAAGCTAGTAACACTCAACTTTCAAAATCATCATTCTATACTTAGTGATCTTATTCTGCATTTTCTCAGTTTCTCCTGGTATACTGCAGCTTCTAGGAGGGGTAATGAACTCCTCATGCATTTTATTGTTATATAAAACATAATGTGTGACAATTTGATATTCCTCATTTACCAGATGACATAAACTCACTTGTTGAAAGTGAGGACTTGAAATATGATTGTATCTCAACATCAAGAAAAAAAAAATTCTCACTACTAGTGTCTTGTGAATCTCGGTTCTAGCCGGACCTTAGAATGGCCTCTCACGTCTTGAGGGACATGTATGAAATACTCGGAGCTTTTATGACTTTCTTTTCATCCCAAGTGGGTGTCAGCAGAGGGGAATTGCCAGATGAATTGGGGATCTCTGGCCGAGAGTCCACAAGCATTAGGGCATGCCAGAATTGTGAAATACTGTAGGGCCAGAGGGCTGTTCTTCTAGGTCATATAGCCCTGGTCTGTGCACCTACTGTACAGAGATTGCTGTGATGCTAAACCCTGTGACACTGATGTGTCAAATGTGGTAATGGTTATCCCTGGTGGACAGTGTTTGGTGCAGCTTCCCAATTAAAACAAGCTTGGAAGCAGGAGTGGCATCCACTTCCGATATAACTTGCCTCTGGAAACCCTATGAACCAGGAGAAAGAATGAAAGTTTTACAAGTGTTTCAGGTCGCTATGAGTTGCCTACAACTCAATGGCTCTTAACAACAACAAACTGGTAGAAAATATCATGATAGATGGATAAAAGATTTAAACAGTCACAACTTCATTTTACCTGGATCCCCAATTAAAGACCCTTGATACCAACAGGAGATCATGAGATATATTGCACTGATAATGTCTGCAGTTGGAAACGTCTCTAAATTATTGAGGAACAACAAAGTCAATTTGAGAACTAAGGTGTGCCTGATTGAGGTCATGGTCTTTTTAATCACTTGCTATATATCTGATATTTTGAAAATTAATAAGGAGACAGATAAAGAAGAGGTGTGGTGTTGGAGAATAGTATTTAATATCCCATGGACTGACAAAAGAGGAAACAAATAAGTCTTGGAGAAAGTGCTGCCAGGATCTTCCTTGGAGACAAGGATGGAGAACCTGCTTCTCATATACTTTGGACATGTTGCTAGAAGGACATTACACTTGGAGAATCAGCAAAAGAAAGGAAGACTCTCACCAGATGGGTTGACACAGTGACTGCAGCAATGCGCTCGAGTATCAGAGATTGTGGGGATGACACAGAGTTCAAATTTGTTATTCATAGGGTCACTGTCAATTGTACTTGACTCGACAGCACCTAACTAACAACATGTACCAGACTCATTATCTTTTTATTCCATGTTCAATTTAACTTTTGCAATTTAATTTGCCCATTTTAAAAAGTGTTCCTGAAACCACTTAACATGTGTGTATCCTTGGGGAAGAACATTATGCTTGGAAGAGTGGAGGGACAGTGTAGGAGAGGAAGACCCTGGAAGAGATGAATTGACATAGTAACAGGGTGATGAGTGCAGGTGTGTCAGAGACAGTGAAACCGTCTCAGGATAGGGCAGGGTTCAGAGCTGTGGTCACTACGAGTCACGGGCAACTCAATGACACACAATAACAACAACATATTAATGTAATCCAAATAAAGTTAGGATGCAGGACCTGAATGCATACTGCTATGCTAGCTGGTTTTCTAGGTATTTCATTTGTGTTTATTTCTGACAAAGTAAAAACTTGACTTAACCAAATGTTTTTGCTACTAAACTAATCCAGATGAAGAAAGTATATCAAAACAAAACTAATCCAGATAAACAAAGGAAATCAAAGCACTATAACTGTCAATTCACTATTTAATTCAAGGTGGCCTGTCTCAATTAAAAATTTTAAAAAACATAGCATCTGGTTAACTTTCTGGGTTAGTAATAAAGCTTTTCAATTTTTTCTTAAAGCAGCCATGTTTATGGTGTTGGCGTTTTTTAGGTCCCTTCACAGCTGAGAGCATTTGCTAGAATTTGCCATGGCCCTTTGGTGCCCTCTAGAGGTTATAGAGAGAAATATATTTTTCCTCGGATAAAATAAATTAATAGATTTTAAAAGAACTAAAGGAAGGCTTGAGATCAGTACTTCCATCTTATATTTTATAGTTTAGGAAAGCAGAACTTTTAAAGATTATATTATTTATATAAGAGAATTTATATGAAATCAGTATATTTTAAAGTACTTCTTGTTGTGTGTCCATAAATTGAGTAGACTCTGAGCTCTATGAATAACAGATCTGACACCTTCCTTATCCTATGACATCTACACTAGCTCCAGCACACTTGAATCTATTGCTATAATCAATGCATCAAACACCTTACTGAGGGTCTTCCTCTTTTGTACTGACCCTCCAGTTTTCCAAACATGATGTCCTTCTCCAAGAACTGGCCCCTCCTGACACCATGCTCAAAGATATGAGACAGACTTTAACTATTCTTATCCCTTAGGAGCACCTTGGTTTTGCTTTCTCTAAGACAGATCTACTTGTTCTCTTTGCGTTCAAAGATAAATTCTTCTATAATCGTTATTTATTTTTCAGCTTTCAGATTGCATACCAAGCAGTTGAAAAGAACATGGCTTGGATCAAATGTACTTTCTTCTTTATATTGACATTGTTGCTCTTTAGTTCTCTGGACATGTCTTTAGTAAAAGATTTTCCCACTGGAACTTATCTTTTGATTATCTGACTTCTGGCTTCAAAGGTACTGTTTGTGGACCCAGTTAAGATAAGATCATTAACAACAGAAATCCTTTTCCCATCTATCATGATGTGGTTTATTGGCCTAGAGGTGAGGGTTTCTGTCTTCCTGATATCAAGATGCCATTTGTACTGAAAGATGTAGTTCTTAATCTTCTGCAGTAAGAGCTTCAAGTCCTCCTCACTTTCAAAAAGCAAGGTTGTGTTATCTGCATAACACAGGTTGTTGGTGATTCTACCTCCAATCCTTTTGTCATACTTTATTTTGTAAAGCTTAGTTTCTTGAATGATCTGTTTAGCATATAGATTAAAAAGGTATGGAGAAAGAATGCATCCCTGATATATTCCTTTCTTGATTTTGAACTAAACAGTATTCCCTTGCTTTGTTCAAAAATATTTTCTTGGTCTAGGTATGGTTTTTACATGCGCACAGTAAGTATTTTGATTCTCATTCTTCTCACTGTTAATCATAATTTGTTGTGGCCCACATAGTCAAATGCCTTTGCATAACCAGTACAATAAAAGTAGGCGTTAGGTGAAGACAAAGGTACACTGTGAACAGTGACCAAGACTCAGGTATAGAAGGGTCCAGGCTGCATGCATGCCCTGGAAGTTCCCAGCTCCGTGCAGAGACTGATGGCTAAAGTGGAATTGGTTACTCCCAATCAGCCTCAGGAGAAGACAAACTACGCAGCTAGCAGAGCCTGCTGAAACTCAGTGAGGGAAAGGTCCCAGGCTGCATTCCAAGGAAGTTTCCAGCTCTCCTCAGAGGCCTTGTCTGCCCAGGAGGAGAAATATCTCCCCTGCTGTCAAAAACGCAAGGTCCATATGGAGAAAGCATATCTGACCTTTACCAGCTTCACAAAGGGGATTCCATCAACAGCATCAATAATACAAAACCCATTCCCATGAGGTCATAGACGTGCCCCATACTCCCATACCTCTTTCTACTCATCTCAACACCAATCTAACTGCTTTTCTGGTTCCAAAATCCAATATGATTGATAGCTCACAGATCACACAGAGCTATACTAGGGAAGTTAAAAGGTTATAATCCAGGTTAATAGCAGAACACAGTCACTCAATCAGCACAGCTTACAAAATGTACTCATAGGCTCAACCTTCAGACTCACAGCTTTAGGCCAGTGTTCCAAAAGTTTTCAGTCCTGTCAATATTGGCTCCATTCCCTCTACTCTCAATTCATCCAACAAACTTTAACAAAAGCTCTTAGCTCTGGTTCTGTTCATGGAATTAGCTGTCTTTAAGTAGCTCCATCTCGTGCTGTTCTCTGGGTAGGCTATGGCTACTGCTGCTGCAGGTGTAGCTAGAGCAAGAATTTATGGGCCCTGAAGGACATGCTACATTCCTCCTCCTCCTCCTCCCCCTCCTCCTCCTCTTCCTCCTCCTCTTCTTCCTCCTCCTCTTCTTCTTCCTCTTCTTCTCCTTCTTCTCCTCCTCCTCCGCTGGGGAAGATCTAACCTGCAGCCACTTAATTTTTTTGGTGAGACTGGTCAATCCCCTTGCAGAATGGTGTGATAGCCAGTCTCCTTGTGGATAGGCTAACATGCACTATTTGCATGTTCCCGACCATCCATGTCAATAGTCAAGTAAGATTAGATGGCTCACAGAGTCATATTGAAAGTTAAACTCCACACTGACTCTCTCTTCACATAATGTGAAGGAAGCTTCAGGCAAGATTAAACATTATGATAACACAAAATAAGCAGATGAGGTTGAGGACCCAGTGAATATTTCAGAGACAGTAAATTAGAAGAAATATGCTGGCATGGATTTTCAAGAACTGGTACTGAAGAAGTTAATAAATATTGGAAGAAAAATATTAAAGCCATAACTAAAGAGAAACAAGAAAGGAAAACAATCATCACAAGACAGAGAGGATACAAGTGGCACAATATGAAAAACAACAGGAAAAATATTAAAATATAATCCAGTATATAAAAATTGAAATGATAGAAATTCTCAACAAGATGGAGGCACAAAAAGTTGGAAAAGGACAGATGGAATTGAGAGTCAGCAAGTTAAAAGACAAGACTGTCCAAAAAGGGAAGGGGCAGTGAGAAAGGAAAGAGGAAAATGGAAAGGGCTAGAAGTCCCTAGGATAGCAGGGCTTGGTGAGTGAGTGGGGGGTGTGAGTGAAGGAATACAAAAGATTCAGTGAGGACTTGAGAAGATTGAGTAATAATCAGAATAAGTAAATAGTAAATAATTATATGGAATACAATATATATGAATGATTGTATAAAATACATGTATAAAATACAATGTACATGAATGAAACATAATGTGTATGAATTACTGTGCACAAACCAATTAAAAAAAGAAGAAAAAAATAACCTTAATCAGAACTTCCAAGAAGGAAAGAGTCAGAAGTCAGAAGAAAAATGAAGAAAACATTAGAATCATGCAGAATGATATCAAACAAAACAACACATGTGTAACTGGAATTCCAGAGAGGAGGGTAAAAAATGAAAAAGCATAGAGGAAAATTATGAGAGATGCTAGGATAAAAATTTGCAGGTATCATGAAAAATACGGAAATACAAATTTAAGAAGCTTAGTGAACACCAAACAGACTAGACTCAAAAGGAAAAAAAAATATATATTTATAACCACTGTCAAGTTCTCCAAAATCAAACACAAGGATAGAATACTAAAAGCAGCACAAGAAAACAAAGAGTTACTTACAAAGTTGAACCAATTAGATTAAGCTCAGACTTCTCAGCAGAAATCGTGCAAGAAAGAAGCCAATAGTACAGTATTTATATAGAATGCTAAAAGAAAATAATTGCCAGCCAGGAGCCTGCACCCAGCAAAGTAGCCCATCAAATATAATGGAATAATTAAGTCATTTACAAGAAAGCAAGAACTTAAGAATTCATGAAAACAAGATCAATTCTACAAGAAATACTAAGGGAAGTCCTTGACACAGAGACAATAGAAGAAAGTGGATGATCAGAATATCCAGCAACAAAAGAAAAAGGAACACAGGAAACGGCAACAATAGAATCTTTCTATTAATAATCACACTCAACATTCATGAGTAGCTTAAACACAATGATTAAGAATAAAGAGTAGCAGAATGTGTAAAAAAACCCCAAAATAAACAAAGTCCATTAATATATTGCCTACAAGAGACATACTTAAGAAATGAGGAGAAAGAAACTAAAAATCAAAGAGGAAAATATTAAAAAAATTACATCTATAACAAAGCTATAGTGGCAATGCTAATTGCTGATGAAATAGGTTTTAGAATTAAATCCAGCATAAGAGTTAAGAAAGGACACTATAGAATGATTAAAGGCACAATAGATTAAGAACATATATCTTTAGTTAACATCTATCCACCTAATAATAGATCTGCAAAATACATAAAACAATGGTTAATACACTTGAAGAAAGAAACAGACACCGCCACAATACTAGGATTGTTGTTGTTGTTGTTAGGTGTTATTGAGTCAAGTATGACTCATAGCAACCCTATGAACAAAAGATCTGAAACCAGTCCTGCCCTGTACCATCCTCCACACACTTGCTGACACACAAGAGCCCATTACAAAAGTCACCTTGTCAATCCACCTGGTTGAGGGCCTTCCTCTCCTTTGCTGATTCTCCACCCTTCCCAACACCATGTCATTGTTCAGGGAATAGCACCTCCTAGCAATATGTCCAAAGTATATTAGGCAAAGCCTCATCATTCTTGTCTCCAAAGAACACTCTGGCTGCACCCTCTCTAAGATATATCTATTCATTTTCTTGGCTGTCATGGGATGTTCAGTGCTCTTCTCCAACACCACAGCTCAAAGGCATCAGTTCTTTTTCTGTTACCCATCCAGGTCTCAGATGCATAGCTAACAATTGGAGACTTCAACACATCACTCTCACCAAAGGACAGACAGGCCAACACTAAAGCAACTCAGTATGACACAGAACTAAACTACATAACCAGCCAACTCAACCTCATAGACACATTAGGGTGATTTAACCAAGAGAGAAGGATCCTGGAGGAGATAGATTGACACTGTAACTGGGGTAATGCATGTAGGTATGTCAGAGACAGTGAGAAGGCTCAGGTTAGGACAGGGTTCAGAGCTACTGTGTGTAGGGTAATGTAATTTCTGATTAATTGTATTACTAAGATATAGTTTCCTTTGTAACGAGCAGAAAATTCAACTAACAATCTCATTAGAGATTTTTTTTTAATATAGCAGCAAGCCAAAACATATAAAAGTTGATAGCATTATTTTAGCTATGCTGTTTTGGAGCACAATATAACCTTATCTATACATAGTTCATGTATCATAACAATGCTGCAAAATCAACCGCCAGTTGGATCTCTTTTACGTTTCCTGTAGTTTATGGTGGCTTCAGGTCTAGGAAATACAATTTCCAGAATGTAATCCACCCCTATATCTCCACATAATGTTCTTGTGAGCTTATAGGTATTCTGAATTTTAGGAGCAAAACAAGATCTACTGTACTTTATAGATCAGAGTCTGTATATTCCAAATGAAAAAAAAAATCATCTTTTTATTTAGTGAAATAAAATATTCATCTTTTTATTTAGTGAAAATTCCTATTGAATTGAAGACAGTAGCTTACTTCAGAAGTTTCATTTTCCATTCAATTCTTTTTATTTTTCCTTAACATTTTTAATAACTTTTTGTATCTATGTCATATCATGGGCTGCATCCTCTGAGAGAATATTTTCTGGATATTTTCAATGTCAAATATTAAATTCTAGTTCGTATTGTGGTTAGATTTTAGGCACATACTATATCATCCCATTACATTTTAAACTCATTGAGCTCTTGATACACATAGGTCAATACTTTGAAGAGGTCCCTCACTGCAGACTTTCCTAGAGCAATACAGCTATTGATTTTCTGATGGCCACCCCAAGTATACTGATTGTGGATAACAGTAACATGACGTCATTAACAGTTTATTTAATTATTAAATATTATTAATTTTAATGAACATTTTTA
>NW_006399775.1:6211535-6243964 GCF_000299155.1 Elephantulus edwardii
AGAAGCATGAATGTAGGAAAATTGGACATTGTTAAAAAAGAAATGGAACACATAAATATTCACATATTGGGTATTGGAAAAGTGAGATGGCTTGGCATGGAACATTTTTAATCAGATGATCATATGATCTACTATGTTGGAGATTAAAAGGTGAGAAAAAATGGGGCTGCTTTCATAATTAAAAAAGTAATTTCTAGATCCATCTTGAAATACAATGTTATGAGTGACAGGATAATATCCATATGCATACAAGGAGGCCAGAAAATACCACTATCATTCAAATAAATGCACTGAAAACTAGAGCCAAAGAGGACGAAATAGATTTCTACCAACTTTTGCTGTCATAAATTGATTGAACATACAATAAAATGCATTAATAATAATAGGTGGCTGGAATGCAAAAGTTGGGATTTAGGGAGAAGGATCAATCGTTGGAAAACATGAACTTGGTGATAGAAATGAAGCTGGATTTAGAATGAAAAAAATCTGTACATTGAATGATTTATTCATTGCAAATAACTTTTATAAGATACACAAATGCAGGCTATACACAGAGATTTCACCTAACAGTATGAATAGAAATCAAATAAATTATATCTGCGGGGGAAAAAAAATCACTGGAGCAGCTCAATATCAGCTGTGAAAATTAGGCCAGGTGCTTATTGTGGAACAGACCACCAACTACTCATATGCAAATTCAAGCTGAAGTTAAATTCGATTAAATCCAAAGGAACCAAAAATTGATCTTAAGTCTATCCCACTCAAATTTCAAAACCATCTCAGGAACAGGTTTGAGGTGTTGAACACCAATGAGTAAAGACCAGATGAGTTGGGAGAGGATATCAAGAATATCATCCATGAAGATAGAGAAAGGTCATTAAAAAGACAAAAGAGCAAGAAAAGACCAAGATGGGTGTCAGATAAGGCTCTGAATATTGCACTGGAACACCAAGAAGCCAAAGCAAAGGGAAGAAATCAAGAAACTAAGGAGCAGAACAGAAGATTTCAAAGGGCAGCTCGGGAAGACAAAACAAAGTATTATAATGAAATGTGCTAAGAGCTGGAGTCAGAAAATCAAAAGGGCCTAACTCGCTCAGCATTTCTTAAGATGAAGAAATTGAAAAACAAATTCAAGCCACGAGTGGCAATACATAAAGATGTTTTCAGCAGAATATTAAACGATACAAGAAGCATTAAAAGAAATTGGAAGGAGTCATTGTATTGAAAGGAATTGACTGACACAGAAGAAGTTCATGAAACAATGTATGAACAAGAGTCTATGGTGACAAAGAAAGAAGTTCAAGCTGCTCTGAAAGAATTGGCAAAAAACAAGGCTCAAAAAAATTGATGGCATACAAATTGACATATTTCAACAAACATATGCTGCCCTGGATGTGCTTACTAAGTTGTGCCAAGAAATATGGAGGACAACCACCTCATCAACTGACTGGAAGAGATCAATATTTATTCCCATTCAAAATAAAGGTGACCCAACAGAGTGTGGAAATTGTTGAACAATATAATTAATATCATATACAAGCAATATTCTGCTGAAAATTATCCAAAAATGACTGAAACAGTACATCAGCAGAGAACTGCCAAATGTACAGGCTGAGTATAGAAGAGGCCGTGGTAATAATGTTAGTTGGATAGTGGCTGAAAGCAGAGAGTACCAGTGGAATGCCTTTCTGTGTTTCATTGACTACATAAAGGCATTTGACTGTGTGGATCACAACAAACTATGGCTGACTCTGAGAAGAACAAAAATCCCAGAACATTTGATTGTGCTTATACAAAACCTATACTATGCAAGGAGACACTGTTTGGTTCAAAATTGGTAAGGGTATATTTTTGTATTGTTGTTAAGTGCCGTTGAGTGGTAGGCAACTCATAGCGATCCAATGAATGAAAGTCCTCGACACTTGGGTGACTTTCATCCTCTCTCCATCCAGGTTCTTAGGGTTTCCGGAGGCAAGCTATTTACAGAAGTGGATGCCACTCCTGCTTACAAGCTTATTTTAATCAAGGACCTCCAGCAAACACTGTCCACCATGTTATATCAGGGATTTATTCTGTTTCCATGCCTTCTCAATCTATACGGAGAACAGATCATCCAGGAGGCTGGGCTGTATGAGCAGAAATGTGGCATCAGGATTGGAGGAAAACTGATCAACAACCTGTGTTGTGCAGAGGACACAACGTTGCTTGCTGAAACTGAGGAGGACCTGAAGCGCTTGCTGTGGATGGTCAAGGACTGCAGCCTTCAATACAGATTGAAGCTCAACATCAAGAAAACAAAGATTCTCACCACTGGTAGCATTATGATAGACGGTGAAAAGATTGAGATTATTAACAGCTTTAGTTTGCTTGGCTCCACAATCATTCTTGGTTCCAGCAGCCAGGAAATCAAGAGACAAATGCATTGGGAAAGTCAGCTGTCAGGGACCTCTCCAGAGTACTGAAGAGCAATGACATCCATCTAGAGACTAAGGTGCACCTGATCCAGGCCATAGTCGTAGTAATTGCTTGCTATGCACCAGAGAGCTGGATAATTCTAGGATGATAGGAGAGTTGATTTCTTTGAGCTGTGGTGCTGGAGATGAGTGTCAAATATACCCTGAACTGCCAGAAGAGCAAACAGTTTTATCCTAGAGAAGGTGAAGCCAGCCTGCTCCTTGGAGGTAAGGATTCTGAAGCTTTGTCATATACTTTGGGCATGGTGCAAAGAGGGAGTGGTCCTTGGAAAGGAACATCATGCTTGGAAGGGTTAAGGGATGGAGAAAAAGAGGGAGCCCATAGATGAGACGGATTGATGCAGTGACTAAGGAAATGAAGGTAGGTGTGTCAATAAAGCTGGCACAGAATAGAAAAGATTTCAGGGTTGTTATACATAGGGTTGCTCTGAGTTGCAAGCGACTTGATGACATATAACAACAACAGTGTTTCATTGCTCTATTTCCACAACAGCTTCTTGGTCTTGGTCTAGGTATAGGTTTTGCTTGAACACATGTGTTCTCATTCTTCTCAATGTTAACCAAATATTAAGGAGTAATGATATTAGTTGGAGAGCTAGGGTGTACCTGATTCAGATCATGGTATTTTCAATCTTTTATTATAGATTTCAAATGTGGACAATGAATAAGGATGACAGAATAATTAATGACTTTTAGTTGTGGTGTTGGAGAATATCCCATTGACTGCAAAAAGAACAAATATATGTCTTGGTGAAGGTGCAGAGAGAGTGCTCCTTGGAGGCAAGGATGGTGAAGTTTCCTCGTACATACTTTAAGCATGCTGCTAGGTGAAGTCTATTCCTTGGAGAAGATATCATGCTTGGAAATGTGGACGTTTGGCAAAGGAGACGAAGACCCTCAACTTCTGGGTGGGCATAATGGATGGAGCCATGTGGATGCCTACGTCAAAGATTGTGAGAATGGCACAGTATAGGACAGTGTTTCTATCTGTAGTTCATAGGGTTGGTATGGGTCATACTTGTAAGCACATAACAACAATAAGCAAGTAGTCAAACACTTCATAACCAATACTAAAAAGAAGCCATTCAGATTGAGTTCACTCCCTCTTTCACTTCTTTGAATGTGGAAAAGGATTATAATCAAAGGCAAGTGACATTTGCAGCAAAGCAACATCAAAAGCTACCCTCATTCTCAGGAAAGAACACTGTATTGG
Source organism: Elephantulus edwardii (assembly GCF_000299155.1). Taxonomy (NCBI): domain Eukaryota; kingdom Metazoa; phylum Chordata; class Mammalia; order Macroscelidea; family Macroscelididae; genus Elephantulus; species Elephantulus edwardii. Next base: position 6,215,223 of record NW_006399775.1, read on the forward strand.
AAGTGCTTGCTAGAGCAATACAACAAGAGAAGGAAATAAAAGACATCCAAATCAGAAAGAGATGATTAAACTGTCCGTTGCTATATGCAGATGATATGATAATATACACAGAAAACCCCAAATACTCAACAAAAAAGTTGTTAGAATAATAAGCCAATTTAGTAGAAAGGCAGGATATAAGATAAATATCCAAAAATCAATAGGATTCCTCCACAGTAACAAAGAAAACACAGAAAAGGAAATCAAGAAAGCAATACCACTTACAATAGCCAACCAGAAACTGAGATACTTGGGAGCGGACCTAACTAGAGATACAAAAATTTTAAACAAATAAAACTATAGAGCATTTCTGTAAGATGCAATAAAAGACCTAAAGAAAGGGGAAAATGTTCCCTGTTCATTGATAGGAAGACTTAATATCGTGAAAATGACAATCCTACCCAAAAGCAATCTACATATTCTGTGCAATCCCTATCCAAATAACAAACCCATTTTTCAAAGAAATTGAAAGGGAAATTATCAAATTTATTTGAGGAAGGAAGAGACCTAGAATAAGCAAAAGACTTCTGAGAAACAAAAATGAGGTTAGAGGCATAGCACTCCTTGACTTCAAAACCTACTACACAGCAGTGGTAACCAAAACAGCATGGTACTGGTACAATGACAGGCACTTAGACAAACGTAACAAAATTGAGAAGCCAGAAATAGACCCACCTATCTTTGGTTAACTGTTATTCAAGAAGGAAAACAAACATTTGGTAATACCATCTCAGGCAAGAGTCTCATAATAAACGTTTACAGAATACTCCTGGGCCTCCACAAGAAAATGACTGATAACCCAATTTAAAAAAGGACAAAAGACATGGAAAGAATGTTCACAACTTAAATGGCAAACAGACACATGAAGGAATGCTTAAAATCACTGGCAATAAGAGTGATGAAAATCAAAACCACAATGAGGTACCATCTCACTCCAGTAACAGTGACAGTTTAACAGGAAACAAGTAATAAATGTTGGAGAGGATATGGGAAGGCCTTCCCAACTCTTTTATATATTGCTGCTGAGATTGTTAAATGGTATAACAATTCTGGAAGGCAGTTTGGCGCTTCCGCAAAAAGCTGAACATAGAAATTCCGAATGACCCAGCTATTCCACTATTTGGATTATACCCTGAGAAGATGAGAAATGAGACACAAACAGAGACTTGGATACCAGTGTTTATAGCAGCATTATTCACCATTGCAAGAACATGGGATCAGCCCACTTATCCAACCACAACAAATGGATTGAGAAATTATGGCAAATTCACAAAATGGAATACAATGCAGCATGCAGGGGTGATGATTTTGTAAATTACTACCTAACTTGGGAGGGACTGGAAAGCATTATGCTGAGTGCACTAACTCAGTCCCACAAGGACAAATATTATATAAAACCATTAATGTAGAACAAGTATAAGGATCCCAGGGGAAGGCGAGGGTGGAAACAGAGACATGAAGATGTGAAGGGGGAAGAGAGATTAATTATGGAGTTGTACAATTTGATGGGGGGGAGTGAAGAAATTGGAAGAATCTGTTCTGGAAAACAGTGTATTTGGATTTTGTAAATAAACTAGTATATTTTTTAAAAAAGAAAGATTAACTTCCTTATTTTATATTTGTAGATGTATATTATTTATTTTGAAATATCTGTGTTGTGTATAATATATTCAAATATATTAGTCCATTTCATACTTTATCATGTTGTTGTTATGTGCCATTGAGTCGCCTGCGACTCATAGTGACCCCATGTACAACAACGCTAAACCCTGCTCTACTCTGTGCCAATCTTATTATCTCTGACACACCTATCTCCATTACTCCAGTGACTGAATCAATCCATCTTATCAAGGGTCTTCCTCTCCTGTGTCCCTCCACCTCAGATTTTCCCAAAGCAATTAATCTTTTAATTTCCTGGCTGCTGGTACCAAGAGTATTGATTGTAGACTAAAGAAACTGAAGCTGTGAACAATCTCAATCTTTTCTACTTCTATCATGATGTTGTCAATCAGCCCAGTGGTGAGAATATTTGTTTTCTTGATGTTGAGCTTCAATCCATATTGGAGGCTGCAGTCCATGACCTTCTGCAGCAAGCACTTCAGGCCCTCCTCAATTTCTGCAAGGAGGGTTGAGTTATCTGAGTAACACAGATTGTAGATGAGTCTACCTCCAATCCTTATGCCACATTTTGTCTCCCAGAAGTCTTCAGTTAAGCCCACCTTCAAATCTTGGGGCCCTCGGACCAGAAAGACAACATTATATACCAAATCTATAGGATTCATCAATGTCCCTTGGGAAACTCTTGTAGCATAAATGGAGAAGATGCCCCAAGGCACAAGAAGTCAATCCTGGAGCAGAAGTTCAAAACTCCTGAAGTTGAGATACTGCCCACAGAGGAAGAAATGGCAGCAGCTTGAGGCGTTAGGAATCACAGAAGCCCAGATAGACATATAGGCCCTCACATCAAGGGCTGGATGGGGAGACTGACATTGAACGCAGTAGGTGGGAGTAGATGTAAATGCTGGTGGAACAGGAAGGGGGTGGCTCAAAACACACCTGGCAAGGGTGGGGACAACACAGAATTTATTTGTTTTTTTTCTACTACTGGGAAATATCTTTAATCTGCTCTTCTTTGTAAAATATTTGTCTGTCAGATAATGTTCTAAATCTGAGCAATCAAATTAAGACAGACTAAGAAGGAGGATCGGCTATCAACTTCTGAAATGACAGGCCTTTGAAAACTCTATGTACTTTATCATGCAAATAGAAATTTTAGGATGAGAGAAAAAAAGCTTATTATGATATATGGGGAGAATTGGTGGCCTAGTGTTAAAAATCTGTGCTGCAGTCCAAAATCACACAGTTCAGATCCGTCAGCTGCTTCATGGGAGAAGGATGGACAATCTCCTCCCATGAGATCCTCTGAAAATCTCCTCCCATGAGATCCTCTGAAAATCTCCTCCCATGAGATCCTCTGAAAATCTCCTCCCATGAGATCCTATGAAAACTTGCTAGAGTTGTCATCTGACTCACTGGTATACAACAGTAACAAATATATGAATTCTACTTAAAGACAATTTTCATTATGTTACTTAAATAGTTAAATTAGCATCTTAAAAACAGACAAGTCTTGAGTATCTGTTTACTTTTTAGTTTAATAAAAGTATGTGCACCATGTAGGCCAATCAAGATTTGGGAAAATTAAATCTATTTAAATATAAAGTCCTCCTTGAGATTATAGAACTTTGTAGCTTCAAGCATTTTGGGTTGCTTTTTAAAAAATTTATGTTAAACTCAAAATGCTGAGTGAGAACCAACTCATAGCTGACTCTCCAGAGGGTTTTCAGAGGCTGTAAACTGCATGGGAAGAGATTGTCCATCTCTCTCACAGAATGGCTGGCGGATTCACACCACCAGATAGGTGCCAGCTTTGATTGAGCAGTGCAACTTCCTACGACCCTACCAACCTGTAGCAACAGTTTTAGCAAACAAAATTTGCAGTTAATGAAATATGATGAATATTAGTGAAATATGATGAATAATGAAATATGAAATACTCTCATTTATTTTCATTTAATTCAGTAACTGGCAGTTTTAAAAAACCGTATAAAATGCAACTATTACTAACTTCCATGCAATAAAACATTTGAAGCAACAATTATCTGAACCTATTAACCCACCTAACAAGAATAATAAATGAAGTTCTGATGGCCTAGCTGTAAGGAGTTTTGCTGTCAAATCAAAGGCATGTGGTTTGAAAACACCAGCAGGCCAATAGGAGATAGATCAACTCTCCTCCACCATGTAGCTTACAGTGTCTGAAAAGCCACTTAAGGGTCAGCTGTGAGCTTCTCCCAGCTCAAGGCCATATAACAATAATAAAGATTATTGTTGTTGTTGTTGTTTTATGTCATCAAGTCACTTGCAACTCAAAGTGACCCCAAGTACAAGAGCCCTGAAACCTTCTCTTTTCTGCACCAACATTATTCTATCTGACACTCCTACCCTCATTACCCAGTCACTGAATCAATCCATCTCATCGAGGGTCTTCTTCTCTTGCATTGTCTCTTTATCCTTCCAAGTATGATGTCCCTCTCCAAAGACTAGTCCCTCCATGCAACATGCCCAAACTATGTCAGACAATGTCTCAGAATCTTTGCCTCCAAGAAGCAGCCTGGTTTCGCCATCTCTTGCATTAACCTGTTTATTCTCCTGGTAGCCCATGATATATTCAATACTCTTCTCCAGCACCACAGCTCAAAAGTATCTATTCTTTATCATCCCTAGTCATTATCCAGCTTTCTGATGCATAGCAACTAATTGCAAAGGCTAGAAAAACAATAATGTTAAAACTTGTACTATGTTGCCAGGAAAATAGTGGAATATATACAAATCAAGGCAAAATATATTACATGAAAGCATTGCATAGTTCAGTATCATTAATATTAAACAGAGTATAAAGGGTGGGGGGACAGCCCGGGAGAGGAAGACTCCAGGTGAAATGGATTGACACAGTAACTGGGGTAATGGGGATAGGTATGTCAGAGTCAGACTGGCTCAGGATAGGGCAGGGTTTCTGGGCTGTTGTACATAGGGTCGCTATGAGTCGCAGACGACTTAACAGTACATAACAACAAGAACCATTATTAAAGTAAAATCAGTCTACCAGAGATGATTCTTAAGGAAATCCAGTGGAGCATGAAGCTGAAAGAAGTTTTTTCCAGCAATGTTTTGCTGTTGTTTCTGACAAGCTGTCTCCAATTCATAGTAACCCTACTATGTGCAACAGAATCATATCTGGCTTGATATTGTGTCATCCTCATAATCTCTGCTGTGATTAGGCCACTGCTGTTATCACTGTGTAGTTATCTCATGGGGAGTCTTCCTAACATTTCCTGACACTTTACTTTTCCAAGCATGACGTCCTTTTCCAAACACGGGATCCTCCTGACATCATTCCCAAAGTATGTGAGTTGTAGTCTCACAATCACTTCCTCTCAGCACTCTGGTAACTTCTTCCAGTATGTGTGTATTTGCCCTTTTGGCAGTTTATGGTATTTTCAATATTCTTCACCAAAACCAATCCAAAGGAATCACAATTCAAAGGAATCCATTCTTCTTTGGTTTAACTTATCCAGTGTCCAACTTTCATGTGCTTATGAAGCACCTGGAAATTGAGTCAGGTGTACCTTATGTCTTTAAACTGGCATCCTTGCTCTTATAGAATATATAGTTATAGGTTGTATTTAAAATGTGCTTTCTATAAGATAGAAGAAAATGAGTAACTCCACAAGTGTATAAAAAGAAGCCTTAAGTTTATTTTTGTAGAGAAAATATACATTTAAGATATACCATGTCAGGGATTGTTGTGTGCCGTCGAGTTGTTTGCGACTCATAGTGAACCTATGTACAAGATCACTAAACCCTGCTCTATCCTGTGCCAATCTTATTGTCTCTGACATACCCACCACCATTACCCCAGTCACTCAATCAATCCATCTCATCGAGGGTCTTTCCCTCTTGTGCTTACCCTCCACCATCCCAAGCATGGGGTCCCGCTCCAGACAAAGCTTCAGAATCCTTGCCTCCAAGGAGCAGCCTGGTCTCACCCTCTCTAAGAAGAACCTGTTTGTTCTCCTAGCAGTCTATGGTATATGCAATACTCTTCTCCAACACGGCAGCTCAAAGGAATCAATTCTTCTTCTATCATCCTTAGTCATTCTTCAGCTTTCTGATGCATAGCAAGTAATTGCAAAGACTGTGGCCTGGATCAGGCACACCTTAGTCTCTAGACTGACATCATTGCTCTTTAGTAATTCAGAGAGGTTTCTGGCATTAAATTTTCCCCAATAAAATGTATCTTTTAATTTCCTGGCTATTGTAGTGTTGCTTGTGGAGCCAAGCAAACACAAGCTCTTAACAATCTCAATCTCTTCACCATCCATCATATTGCTGCCAATTGGCCCATTCTAAAGTCAGCCACAGTTTGTTGTGATCCACACAGTCAAATGCCTTTGCATAGTCAAACAGATAGACATCCCTCTGGTACTCTCTGCTTTCAGCCAAGATCCACCTAACATTAGCTATAATATGCCTAGTACCACCGCCTCTTCTAAACCCAGCCTGCACATCTGGCAGTTCTGTTGATGTGCTGTTCCAGCCGTTTTTGGATAATCTTCAGTAGAATCTTGCTTTCATGTGATATTAATGATACTGTTTGATAATTTCCAGACTCTCTTGGTTCACCTTTATTTTGAGAGGCAACAAATATAGACCTCTTTCAGTCAGTTGGCCCCATGGCTGTCCTTCAGATTTCTTGGCACAACTTATTGAGCACATTCAAGGCAGTGTATTCTTATTAAAATATGTCAATTTGCAAATAATTTTATAAGAAAGATATCACAGATTAACTAAGGTATATTTGGTCAAACTTGCTATCTCTTTAACATTTGATTATCACTGACTTCCCTGTAACTGAATCTTACTTCTGTTTAATGCTTATTATCAAATCCTAACAAGCTTGGCAGGAGTGGCATCCACTTCCAAAGTAGCTTGCCTCCAGAGACTCTAACGTGGAGAAAAAAATTAAAGTTATACAAGTGTTCGGGTCTTTTGTTCATAGGGTCACTATGAGGCGTCTACGACTCAACAGCACTTACTTAACAGTAACAACAAACCAAAATCATCCCACTAGTTAAAAATATAATGTCCATGAGCGCTCTTGTTTCCAACTACAGTTATTTTTAAGTTATTTTTTAATATAGACTTTTGGATGGAGACAATAAAATCATACTATATCTTATTAAGGATATATTTTATTGCACAGAAATCAATAATTTTAAGGGGTCAGGTTTAGAATGTGCAAGTATTTTCAAAATCATAAATTTTTTTTTTCAAGTTTGTTTCTAAATAGAGACTAAAATTATTTGCTTTCTACTTGAACAGATCAAAAGACTGCCAATGTATACTTTTATTTTTATAGTACAGCAAGTTTCAAATATTCTGAAATTCCGTCTACCCACTTTGTTGTATGTTACTAATTACTGATAATTTTGACTAGTAGTGAGCACAACAAAATCTAACAGTCATTTGTTAACAACGCAATTTAAGTCACTGAAACAATGAGAAAGTGAAATTTGTTTTATAAAAAATGTATGGCAGTGTATAACTGTCCAAAAATATGTATTTACATGCACACAAAATTACCATCTGCTCACTTCTCATTCTGTGGTAGCTTACAAGCTGTAATTCTAAAAGTCAGGCATTATCTTTTAAAATACCATAGTAGGACCACTATGGTGGAGTTCAGAGAAACTTTCTGAGTGTAGGGGATTAAGCTGACCTAGATGGGTGCAGATGGTGTTAAAAGAATGTAATCAGGGGAAAAAAAGAACACTCCTACCCAGAATGTGCAAAACCTTGATTCTCCAATGATGCTGTCTTCTAATATGGATGTGGTTCCAAAAACAAGGAAGGTCAACAGTAAAAAACATCTTGGAGTCTGATTAACGTATTTTACTGCTCATGTATTAAAAAAGTTGTCAATAGCTATGAGGATGTACAATAGGATACGCAACCATGGGTTCATCTCCCCTTACCACTTGAGTAATCAAGTCTTTAGTTCTTTCCATTGCACAGCCCTTTCCTGCTAGACACAAAAGTGTAACACCTGACTAAAACTAAGAAAATCCTGGCAATGTACTTTGAAAAATAGTAAGTGAAAAAGCTTCAGATCATAACAGAATATTGCTCAGTAGAGTCCTAGACATATTAGAGAGCACTGGTGTCTAGTACATAAGAAGCTGGGCTGCCAACCCAAAGGCAGGTGGTCTGAATTCACCAGTTGCTGTACAAGAGAAAGATGGGCAATCTCCTGTGTGATTTATAGCTTCCAAAACCTGATGAAGGATCAGCTCTAAATGGATATTTCAAAAAAAGGTGAACACTCTAGGTTTCTGTGTACGCAAATGGAATGACAGGAAGAAATAAAATAAGCTGAAAGATAGATAAAGAATCACTGTACCTAAAATTATTGGTGTCAACCATTTCAGGAGGTAGCATATGATAAATAGTAACTGGTGAATTTTAATCTGAGGCACTCAGGCCTGGTTTTAGTCAAACTTTCTTCTAAGTGGTATAGCACTGGTCTGTCCATTTGCTGTACAGAGGTAACCTGTGGTCGCTGTGATGCTAAACACCGTGACACGGATGTGTCAAATGCGGTAATGGTTACCCATGGTGGACAGTGTTTGGTGGAGCTCCCCAATTAAAATAAGCTTGGAAGCAGGAGTGGCATCCGCTTCGGAAATAGCTTGCCTCCGGAAACTCTATGAATGTGGAGAAATTATGAAAGTTATACAAGCATTTGTTTCTTTCATTCATAGGGTCGCTATGAGTTGTCTATGACTTGATGACACTTAACAACAACAATAATGAAAGAAATTTAAGCTTCACTGAAGCACTGGTGAAAAACAACAAGGCTAGTGAAAAACACCAGTTCAGATGCTTCAACTGGCAATTGCTTTGCCAGAAGCCTCTGTGAAGAAATATGGAAGATAGCTACTTAATCAACCAAATGAAGAGAACTCTACCTATGGTCATCCCAAAGATGGGCCCCCAAATAGAATACAAAAATTATCAAATAAAATCAGTATCACATGCTAGCAAAACTGTAATTGTGAAATGTTTGCAACTATATAACAACAGAGAGCTGTCAGTTTACACTAATCTCAGAAGAAGATATAAAATGAGGGATACTGTTGTGGACAAACAGATCTCACCTAAGAGCAGAGAATACCAGAGATGTTTACTTGTTTATATTGATCACAAGAAGAAATCTGATAGTGTGCAATATAATTTATTAATAAATTCTAAAAAAAAAAACCCTGGGAATTTCAGAACCCATTATTGCAATTGTACAGAACCCATATATGAATTAAGAGTGAATCATCCTGAAAGAAATAGAGAATACAGCATGGCACAAAATAGGAAAAAAGTGTACATGTTTTTATCCTTTACATTATTTGATGTGTATGCAGAACAAAAAAAAAAATCTAAGAAGCTAGAATATATGAAGAATGTGACCTCAGACTAGAGGAAAATTTTTTAATTTAGTAATGCAGATAATACAACTTTGCTTGCTGAAAAATGAAAAAAAAAATCAGAAGCACTCACTAATAAAGGACAAAAAAATAGAGCCTTTAGTTTAGATTTTGTCTAAAATTTTTAGAACAAACCTCTCACACTTGGATTGATAAAGAAGCACCAAGATAAATGGAGAATAAATTGTAGTTATCAAGAATTTCAATATTTGAATCAACAATCAATATCTGTGGAATCAGCAGCAGTCAAATCAAACACTGTGTTACACTGGATACTACATCTGCAAAAGACAAGTTTTAAAACACAAAAATGCTACCTTGAGAGCTAAGGTACATCTGACTCAAGCCATGGACTTTTCAATAGTTTCGTATGTATGCAAAAGTTGTATAATGAAAAAGAGAAAAAAAGAAATGATGCATTTCAAATGCTATGAAGGACACTTAATATATAGTAGATTTACCAAAGAACAAGCAACTCAGTCTTAGAAGAAATACAAGCAGTGTGTTCCTTACAAGCAAGGATAATGAGACTTTGACTTGCTTACTCTGGTCACCTAATGAGGAAGGATCAATCAGTAGGAAAAAGATACCAGGGTGAGCAAATTAGGGCTAATAAATGATCAAAGCTCTGATTGAGATGAATTCACATATTAGCTGCAACAGTGAATTTAGATACCACCAACCATAAAGCTAGTATAAGATTGAGCAAAGTTCAGTCCTATTGTACATAGGTCACCATGTATCAGAAACTGGATGTCAAGTACCAACATATATACATACAGATACATAAATACACACACACATTTACATACATACATATATATATATATATATATATATATATATATATATATACACACACATTCACGTGTTTAAGTGTTTATCAAACAAAATAAAAATGACTCCATGCCATATTATAAACTTTGTCATTAACACTGTAACTAAGCCAATACAGAGTTAACATAATGTCAAGAAAACTGAGATTCAGAAAGATGGCCCATTATTTACACAAGCCTAATAATTTATGGTTAGTGATGTAAAATATCTAAAATTTCTTTTGTTTCTTTTATAATAGCCAAGCCAGATTTATATACATAGCTGCCTTAGACAAAGCGAAAACTGGGATTCATTCTCTTAAAAAATATTTTTTTTCTGTAATTATGCAATTATCAGCTTCTACCACAAATGGCTGAAAAGTAGGAAACAAACCTGCAGTTAGAGATCCACATGTATTCAACATTATTTGCTATCATTCTCATATATTCCTATTATGCATTTAATTGTATAATTTGTTTTTTTATGTCGTTTGTGAAATAATGTTACCTTACAGTGAACTCTTTGAAAGCCAAAAATACCACTAAATTCCTTAAACTGTTAATTTTCCAAAAGTGGAAATCTCCTAAATTAGTAATTTTCCAAAAGGCAAAATTAAATCCTAGCAGTAGGGAGTTGTGCTGCCATTTCAAAGGCATGAAGTTTTGAACCCACAAGCTGCTTCATGAAAGAAGGAACAGCAAACGTCTCCCATGAGATTTATTGCTGGCTTAGTGGCAAGAAGCCTCACTGCAATCCCAGAGATATGCGGTTCAAATCCACCAAATGCTCTGCTGGAGAAGGAGGGGCAATCTCCTCCTGGACCAAATCCTCCTGGATTTGACGGTACACATGCAAAATAATAAAATAAAGTAATATTTAAAAAAAAGAGAGAGATTTTCTGTTTCTGACAACCTATGGATAGTCAGTTTTGAGTCAGTTCTGACTACACAGTAAACCACCGCCACCACCACCACCACCAGCTACACACAATGTGCAAAACAGTTAATACACAAGACATTTAAAATTTTTACTTAAAAATGGAATGTTAATATTTTATGTTCAATACAAAAGTTGAATAATTCAAAATTTGCAAAATCTTAGGTTAACATTTCTAGTAGACTCATTACGGATGAATTTTAAAAGGAAAGTAAAAATGAGGAAATAGTTTACTAAGAATGCTTAAAATTGTTTATAAAACATACAACTAAATTTAGAGGTTTAATAATTTATGAAAATGTCAATTTTTAATCTGATATAGTTTCATTTAGGTTTTTTTAAATTTGAAAAATATGTTTCACTACTGGAAAAAATTCTACTCAAATTAAAACTATTCACAAAGTATTTTCCTAAGCTAAATCTTAGTAAAACAGCTGGTTTGGATCTGCCATTTTCTAGTTATAGTGCCAGGAAGCTTTGGTAGCCTAGTGCTAAGGAGCTGGGATGCCAGTTGGAGGTTGTGGTTTGAATCCAGCAGCTGTTTTGTGGGAAAAAGATGGGCAATCACCTTCCATGTGATTTACTGCCTCAGAAGACATGCTGGAAGATCAGATATGGGTTGGATCCAATTTGATGGCCCACAACAAGAGTTACAGAGTCAGAAGTTAACAGTCATTAGCTTACTGTACAGGACATGAACTATTTTTTAAAGTAGACATTAAAAGTTGTATTATTTCTCTTCTAATAAAACTCCAAGTAGATTCTTGAGTGGGAATGGGAGAGCGAAAGAAAATTTTAAAAAAACCCCACACTTCAAAAAGGAAATAATAAATCTTTATATTTATCATAGAATTTTCAGTGCAAACTGTTGAAATATTTACTATTTCTGTATCTGTAATTTTACATTTAGAAAAATAAAACCAAGAGTTCATTAAATATATTCTTTCCCATGGAAACATCTTCAATATGCAAATGTTTTAAAAAACGTATTTAATTTTTGTTGAAAAAATATATATAGCAAGACATTCAACAATTCCTACATATGTCATTTAGTGGCATTGATTCTCTTCTCCAGATTTAAAATTTTACGATCAGGGAAACCTATAGCAACTTCTTTCTTTTTATAAGACTAGCTTGTGCAAATGTTTATAGAAACTCAAATCTCATAGGAAAAGGAGCCCTAATGGTGCCACACTTGCTGCTAGCTCAAAGGTCAACAGTTATGAATCCATCAACTGTGCAAGAGGAAAGACCTGGTGATCTGCTCCTGTAAAGGTTTCTCATCTACAAAACCCTATGGAACAGTTCTACTCTGTCTTTGTAGGATCACTATGAGACAAAACTGACTCAATGGCATAGCACGCTCACAGAGATTAGGTCATCGAATTGAGATGTAATGTGTTTTCTCTAAATTTTGATTAAAAAGGTCTTTTTTAAAAAACATTTCTTAAATTTAGTACTTTGACATTTTGGTTGGGTCATTCTTTGTTGTCAGCAATATATTGTCCTGTACATTTTCACTTTTCTATTGAGAACAATGGATAAAGACTAGAAAACACAATATAATAAATAGGTTAAGATGTCACAGTTGCATGCCATTAATTATTTCTTAGTTAATATTTTATAGTGAATTATATAAATTACATGAAATAATTAGCAAATAATGAGCAAGTCTAAATAAAGAGATCATTTATGTAGCTTAATTAGAAACATTCTAAATACAGATTCAGGCTTAATGAACCTCTTAACTGATATTAACAGCACTGCTTTAAAATGCAACTTTAGTGTGTGTTCTATTACTATGAATAAATAAGAATATAATTTTTTTTTTCCAAACCAAGAATCTGTTGCTAAAAAGGATCCTAATAATATGTACTTCAACATTAAAAACAATGGTGGAAGACAAAGTCCAACAGAAGAAATCCAAATTATCCCAACATTATTCTTCTTTCCTCCTCTTTTTCTTCTCCTTTCTTTTCTGTTGTAAATTCTTCAGGTCAGTCATTACATTTAAAGTCTTTCGTACCCACATAATCTAAAAATAATCATATTGAGGCAAGTTTACAATGTTAAAAAATAAAGACTATTTATATATTTTTATAGAAAACCAAACAAGGCTATAATATACATACCACAATAATCATAGCATTGAACAACAGTGGCGTTGAAAATACTATAGAAATGAACATTCCTCTTGAATCAAAATATTGGTATTTTGAAAATAACCTGTTTTGGGAGGGGGAATAAAACAAAAATTTACTTTACATAACAGTGCAAGTATCTGTTATTTTTCTTTACTTAACATAAGCCTCTAGAGCCCTCATGCCAATTATGAGGGCCACTCTGAGTCAGAATTTGGCTGAACAAAAATAGGTTTGATTAATGTCGTCTGTCACTCATATCTTCTATTATCGTAATCCTTCTATTCTATTATCGTAATCTTAACATTCATTTTAAAGAAAACACTCATTCCCATTGTGTCAGAATTGACTCATAGAAAGCACTCGATTTCATTTCTAAGACTATAAATTGCAAGGAAGAGGACTGCCCATCTTTCTCCCATGAAGCTGCTGGCAGATCTGAACCCCTAAAGAGGTACTCCCTTTGGGTTGGCAGCTCCATTCCCTTTAGACTATGCCATCAGAGCTCCCAAGGTTCCACAATTAAGAAAGCCTGTTAGTACAGAAAGATGATGACAGAATAATAATAATTAACCTATTACTATTTTGTTTTAGGCAAAAGAACATTCGCTTCTGCAAGGCTAACAGAGAAGAATTTGACATTAATAGCAATATGCTATAATGTTTTAGGATTCTTAAACTTGGCTAGTACATAATGTAATAGTGACATTTACTATTTATCTCCTTTAAGATGGAACATTATGTCAGATACATCCATCTTATTTCTCATTTTATTAAAGAAGCCACAGTAGGTTAATTAAGCACCAGGCACTTAAAATGCAAGCAATTTTAAAACCCCAGCTACTCTGTATGGACTGTCCTATAAGGGCATTCACCAAAAGCCAGAAATTGGATGTCAATGGGCTTGGTTATTAGTAAAATGTTTCTTTTTTGAGAAGAAAGTGAAACTCAGAAGGATTAAATAATTTCAATTTGTCCAAAGGTGAAAAACAAATAAATAAATTAAAAAATCCAAAGAAATAAAACCTCACTGCCACTGTGTTAACTCACAGCAAACCTACAGAATGGAGTGGAACTATCCCATCAGGTTTCTGGGGCTGTGCATCATGAGAAGACCGCCTTATCTTTTCCACCAGGAACTGCTGATGGCTGCCAGTCAGTAGCTCAGACACCTTAAATGGCTGAACATTATCTGACTAAAAGTTCTTCTGCTTACAAGTATGAGCAAGTGAACAGCCGAAACAGGATTGTATTTGAGTGCTGAGTAGTAAGCATAATAACTATGCTAAGTAAGAGTTAACAGTATGTGCAGCAACTCATTAACTCAGTAACAAATAGTTATTGTATACTCCTAGGCACCATCAAAAGCTGGAAATACAGCATTTAAAAGTAAAACTTTTCAAAAAAATAAAGCTAAAAATTCCTGCCTACAATTTATATCTATTTTGGCTAACTAAGAAATTAAGAGAATCAACTGAAATATATATATATATAATCTACTTCATGGCAACTAAAACAATAACATGACAGAATTAATATTATAGAGAAAAATAACAACAGGGGAAGGAAATAGTACATACGAGCTTGGAGTGCTTTCTTTGAAAAGATTAAGCAAGGAAGACTTCATGCCACTTGAATAATCAATTGAACTCTAAGAGAGCGAGCCAAGAAGGTTTCAGAAATCCAGCAGTATGAAAATGTGGCAAAGACAGTGAGAAAGGGATGATAACAGAAAATGAGAGGGAGTATAAAGACCACAACTAGAAGGCTTGTGGTCATTAAAGCTTTTGCCTTTATTTAGAAAACAGGTAAACTCACCTGACAGTTCTAAAATAAGAGTGGAAGTAAGACTACTTAAAAGACTACTCATACCCCATGAGTAAGAAATGATCTCTCTTTTAGTACTACCTCTTCTGACTCTATCTTGAACTTCTGACAATGCTGCTGATGTACTTGTTCCAGTCATTTTTCAGCAATTCTCTGCACAATTTTACTTGCATGAGATATGAGTGGTATTGTTCAATAGTTTCCACTGCCTGCTGGATCACACACATGTTGGAAATGGGAATATGGATTTCTTCCAGTCAGTTGACCATGTAGCTATTATCCATATCTGCTGGCAGAGTCTAGTGAGAATAGCCAAGGTTGCATCTGTTTCCTGAAATATCTCAACTGCTATTCCATCAATTGCTGGGGTCTGATTTTTTTTTCCCTCTTACAATGCCTTCAGTGGAGCTTGGACTTCTTCCTTCAGTACTGTTGGTTCTTGAGCACAGGCTACTTCCTGAAATGGTTAGGTGTTGACTCTATGTACGGTGACTCTATGTATTCCTTTCATCTTCTTTTGATGCTTCCTTGACCATACAAGATTTGGCTCATAGAATCTTTCAGTGTGCAACTCAAGATGTGAATTTGTTCTCCAGTTATTCTAGCTTGAGAAATGCTGAGCCTATTCTTCCCTTTTGGTTTTCTAACTCAAGCTCCTCATATATTTCATTATAATATTTCGCTTTGTTTTCTTAAGCCGAACTATGACATCTTCTGTTCAGCTCTCTTCAGCATTCTCTCCTTTGTTTTGGCTTCTTTTTGTTCCTATACAAGTTTCAGAGTTTCTTCTGACATCCATTTCGGTCATTTCCCTGTCTTTGTAAGGACCTTTTGCTTTCTTCATGGATAATGTTCTTGATGTCATTCCACAATGTGTCTGGTCTTCATCCATTAGCTTTCAATGTGTCAAATATATTCTTAAGATGCTTATTAAATTCAGTTAAGATACATACAAGATTCTATTTTTGTTCTCATGAAGTTGTTCTAATTTTCTTCAACTTTAGTATGAACATGCATATAAGTAATTGGTGGTCTGTCCCATAGCCAGCCGCTGGTCTAGCTTTGACTTCTGATACTGTGTTTCTCCAATGTCTCTAATCACAAATGTGAATCAGTCTAATTTCTGTGTTATTCAACGAGGAAGACCAGGTATATAGTCATTATTTGAGTTTTAAAACAAACATTTACAATGAATAAATGCTATCATGTGATCTCTAGCTTCATTTCTGTCAGCAAGACCGTATTTCCCGGCCACCAAACCTACTTCGTTTCGAACATTTGCATTCCAGCGATCAATTATTACTAATGCATCTTCCCCCCACACACACTGTGAAACCCACTTCAGTGTCTGAAGCCTACAACCAAGGACACCAGGCAATGACTCGGGGTTATGGTTTGCTCTGGCATTGAACACTATGAAAAACTGATGGAAGGGCAAGCCATTATTAATGCATATTGATTACATGTTCAATCAAGTTCAGATAGTAAAAATTGATTGTTGTTGTTGTTAGGTGCCACTGAGTCGAATACAATTCATAATGACCCTATGAACAAAAGATTTGAACCTAGTCCTGTCCAGTGTCATTCTCACACTTCCTGACATACAAAAGCCCATTGCAGCAGTCACCTTGTCAATCCACTTGGTTGAGGCTCTTCCTCTCCTCCGCCAACCCTCCACCCTTGCCAATTATCATGTCCCTCTCCAAGGAATAGCACCTCCTAGCAATATATTCAAAGTATGTGAGGTGAAGCCTCATCATTGTTGCCTCCAAAGAGCACTCAGCTGCATCCTCTCCAAGACATATCTTTTCTTGGCCATCTGCAGGATGGTTAGTGCTCTTCTCCAACACCACAGCTCAAAGGCATCAATTATCTTTCTGTCATCCTTATTCATTGTCCAGGTCTTGATGTATAGCTAGTAATAGGAAAGATCATGGCCTGAATCAGACGCACCCTAGTCCTCAAAATGACATCACTATTCCTCAATAATTTGAAAAGTTCCCGAACTGCAGATTTTCCCAGTGCAATGTGTTTCCTAATTTCCTGACTGCTACTACCAAGGATGTTAACTGTGGATCCAAAAAAGAAGAAGCTGTTGACAGTTTCACTCTCCTCTCCACCCACCATGATACTTCCTACTGATCTGGTGGTAAGAATTTTTGTTTTCTTGGTATTGAAATGGAATCCATACCGAAGGCTGCATTCCTTGATCTTGTGCAACAGGTGCTTCAAGTCCTCCTCACTTTCAGCTAGCAAGGTTATGTCATCTGCATAATGCATGTTATTGATAAATCTTTCTCCAATCCTGATGCCACATTTCTCTTAATAGAGTCCAGTTTTTAAGATAATTTGCTTAGCACATAGATTGAACAGGTAGGGAAACAGAATACATCTCTGATGCATATCCTTCCCTATTCCAAACAGCTTCCTGCTCCAAGTATAGATTCCTCATGAACACAATCAAGTGTTATGGGGTTCCCATTCATCTCAGTATCAGCCACAACTTGTCATGATCCACACAGTCAAACACCTCTGCAAAGTCAATAAAGCCCAAATAGACATTCTTTTGCTATTTCCTTACTTTCAGCCAGTATCCATCTGACATCAGCAATATCCTTGGTGCCACAGGCTCTTCTAAATCCCACCTGAATGTCTGGAAATTCCCTATCTATACACAGTTCCACCTGTTTTGAATGCTCTTCAGCAGTATTTTGCTTGTATGTGGTATCAATAATATTGTTTGATAACGTCCACATTGAGTTAGACCACCCTTCTTAGTAATAGTAACAAATATGGACCTCTTCCAATCTGTTGGCCAGACAGATATCCTCTAAAAATTGATAGAAATCCTTAATTTCTTCGTTTTTGGTTTTTCTTGGCTGGTGTGTCTCAATAGGACTTCCTTGTACACAAATGAATAATATGCTACCACTCACAGTAATATATTTCAGGATATATCTTAAAATGCTTTTCTGATGACAAATGCTACACTAATCCTCTTCGTCATTTATTGCATAGTAGATCATGTGCCTCTCTGATTCAAAATGGCCAATACCAGTCCATCTCACCTCACTTACGCCTAGGATATAGATCTTCCTATGTTCCATTTCAATCTTGACAATTTTTAAGTTCCTAGAATCATACCTTATACATTCCATATTTCAATTATTAATGGATGTTTGCAGCTGTTTCCCCACATTTTTAATCTTGCTACATCAACAAATGAAGATCCTTCACTTGGTGAAATCTTTACTCCAAAACCATCATTACAATGGATTCTACTTTGAAGAGGCAGTTCCTCCTCAGTCATATTTTCAGTAAGTGCCTTCCAACATGAGGGGCTCATCTTCTAACACTATATCCACACTGGGAGCTCTGGTGGCCTTGTGACAAGGAGCTGCATTGTAATCACGAATGCACACAGCTTGAGGCCACCAGCTGCTCCTCAGGAGTAGGATGGTCAATCTCCTTCTGTGTGATTAACGACCTCTGAAAACCTGCTGGAAGGGGCAGCTATGGGCCAGGTCTGACTCTATGGTACACAGCAACAAAATAGAGTATGTAATAGCCTATGATTTCCGAAGGGAATGGCCAGTCCTACTTCTTCATCTATCTTCATCTGGAATCTCCGCTGAAACCCTTCTACCACAGGTAACCTGCTGGTATTTGAGATACCAGTGGCATAGCTTCTAATATCATGGCAACCCATAAGTCACCACAATACAGCAATCTGATATACAAGTGGCCTCAGAAAAGGCCATGGAAGTAGATTTACCATTGCTGATGGCAGATGGGAGTTTAGCTGAAAACAAAGAATAACAAAAAAATGTTTGCTTGTATTTTGTCGATTATGCAAGGGCATTTAATATCAGGTATCATGACAAATTATGGCTAACATTGAGAAGAATGGGAATACCAGAACACTTAATTGTGCTCAGGTGAAGCTATACCCAGACCAAGAATCTGTTATCTAAACAAAATAAGAGAACACTATCTGGTTAAAATAAAGGTGTGTATGAAGGCTGTATGACTTTTTTACATAGACTTAAGCTGCATGCTGAGCAAACAATTTGAGAAGACGGATAACATGAAGAAAAATGTGACTTCCCGCTTGATGGAACCACCTACATTATGCAGATATCACAATCTTACTTTTAAAAGTGAAGAAGACTTGAAGCACTTACTGCAGAAGATCAAGGACTTCAGCTTTCAATGTTACATCTCAACATCAAGAAAACTAAACTCCTCACCACTGGATCAAAACAGAACATTGTAACAGATGGAAAAGACTGAAGTTGTCAATGATTTCATTTTACTTGAATCCACAGTCAATATTCTTAGTAGCAGCAATCAAGAAATCAAAAGACTTGCAATACTGGGCAGATCAACTGTCAAGGACCTACCTGAAGTTCTAAAGAGCAAGGATATCAGTTTAAAAACCAAGTCATGCCTGATCCAAGCCAAAGTACTTTCAATTGTTTCCTATGGATGCCTACGAGTTGTGGTGCTGGTGAATACAGAACTATACCATGAACTGCCAAAGAACAAACAAGTTTTTTGAAAGGAAGTGTAAGCTGAGTGTTTTTAGGGACAAGATAGCATAACTTCACCTCACTTATAGGTGCATACTTTTAGGAGGAACCAGTCTTCAGTGGGAGACATCATGAAGGGAGAAGTAGAGGGTTATGGGAGAAAGGAATACTCTAAATGAGATGGACAGACATAGAGACGATCACTATGGGCTTGGGCTTGTGGATGGTGCAGGACAGGGCAAGGTTCAGATCTGTAGTTCATAGGGTTACTATGAATTTTAGTTGACTCAAAGGCATTTAACCACTACCACCAAAATCCTGAGAAAATTCTATTAACATAATGAAGAATTTTAGAGAGAAAATTCTTTATAAAGCAAATCACTTTCCATTATCCATATTGGTTGAGTGTTCTCAATGTGTTCCTTTTTCTTATTATTTATTTAAAATTATTTCAACAGTTCATTAAATTCTCACATGCTACTAGCTGTATTAATGAATATATAACAGCTGAAGTTATCCAATCAAGAAATCTTTCAAAAAATATTTAACAAGTTGTTTCTCTAAGCTAAAACCTTATATTAAAGCAAAGATATTTAAATTAGTTTCATGTTTCTTTTGTTCCCTCTTTCAGTTCTATCTCCTATGTGGAATATTTCTTTGTTAGTCAGAAGACAGCTCCTAAAACAGAGTCAAGTTAAAAGAAAATTTACTTACCTCCAGTTCATTGCAGCTATTTCATTAATATATTCTGCACAATACACTAAAATAACTGGGGAAAAAAAAGAAGACATGGTTAGAATTTAAATGGCTACAAAATACTTTGGAATATAATTATTTCTAACTAGATATTTAAAATAAGAGAATAACAAAAATATAATGAAAAGTACAATTTATATTTAGATATAAAAATCATTAATACAGGACACATACATTTAACAGAAAAGAAAATCAAAGTCATAAGTGAAAAGTTTGATGATGCTGGGTTTTTAAACAATAAGACTTTCAATGAGCTTTACTTGCCTGATTTCATTGAATCCTCAATTTAAATAAGAATTATTTGTATGTCCATTACTAAGTGCATGGGTTCACTGTGAGTCTGGCTCAACTCAGCACTTAACAACAAAAAGATATGTAAACTCTCATTACTTTACCCCTATAATTCCAAAATACTCAGCTTTCACGCCTTGCACCAAGCCAGCTGGCTAATCACGTTTAAATTTTTTTTAAAAAAAATGATGGTGCTTTATGTTAAATTGTTATTGTTGAAGTGCCATTGAGTTGTAGGCAACTCATAGTGACACTATAACGAAATTCCTCAACACTTGGGTGACTTTCATCCTTTCCCCAGGTTCATAGAGTTTCCAGAGACAAGCTATTTCAGAAGTGGATGCCGCTCTTGCTTCCAAGCTTGTTTTAATCACGGAGCTCCACCAAACACTGTCCACCACGGGTAACCATTATCGCATTTGATACATCAGTGTCATTACCCTGTAAAAATCTTTTAATTATTCTCCAATACCTACAAAATTGAAATAATTCCCAATCTAATTCTTTTAGGCTCTATTCCATACTTTCTACTCACAGAAGTATATTTCTAAATAGCATAAGAAATGCTTAGCTTCTCCGGGGTTGGAGGTTTCTCTAACATGTGGTCCTTGCTTTATGTTTACCTGCCCTTCTGTCTATTTACTGCCCTCATTTTGAGTGCTTTCTCAGTATCTTTTATTCTCAGGCTAGGTATCTGTTCTTCTATCATTTTTTATTAAAATATCATTCAGTTTTATAACCTAAAACTTGGTTTTCTCCATGTAGCCTTTTGCAGTGGGGCGTACGTGGCTCAGCGATAGAACTGAGTCTCTCGTGAGAGATTCAGATTTGATTCCTGCCCAAGGCACCACATTGCTTCCCCATCCATGGATCAATAGAAGTGTGCACATTAGTATGATGCTGAAAACTATCCTGCAGAGGTCCAAACTAAAGTGGACGAAGAAGGGGCCCTAGTGATCTACTTCCAAATATCTGCCAGTAACATCTCTATGGATCACATGGCCCACCACAATCGAACACGGTGCAAAAGCAGGCAGTTTCTTTCCATTGTGCACAGGCATAAGCTGAAAGCTGACTTAATAGCAGTAAACAGTAACTGCAACATTCTTTCTCAATTTCTCCACACAACAGATGTCCTTTCCTAAGTTCCATAGGCCTTTTTAAAAAGGCAGCCCTAGAGGTCTAGAGGTAAGGAGTTACAATGCCAACCCAAAGGCACGTGGTTCAAATCCAACAGCTGCTGCACAAGAGAAAGATGGGCATTCTTCTTGCATGCAATTTAGAACCTCTGGAAACTTAATGGAGACTGAGCCACTGGTTCCAACTCATTAGCACACAGCAACACAATAATAACTGGTGGTAGAGTTCATAGATTGAGTTCTGTAAACCCAAATCGAGCTCTGGTTATATAGCTAGTAGGAAACTATGCTGCAAAATCAAAGGTCAAGCCTCTCTTGTCATTAGTATCCACTAGCAGGTCTGCTGAAGAATGATGGGTAATCTCCTTCTGTAGGATTTACAGCCTCAGGAGTCTGCTGAAGGGTCAGCTCTTAATGCTGTTTTGATTTGAGTTTGGAGCTATCATTAAAACTAATTTAGGCAGTGTTTTAAATTATTTTGTCTATAGAATTTTCCACTTTAATTTGCTTTCTACATTCCAAAATAAGTAGCAGAATACAAAGTATATAGAGAAAAATATATTAAAAAAAAAAGACACCCATAATTTCGTTAAACTCATAATAGGATATTTAACATGACAAATGTTTAAGAGGTATCTCATACTATGTTTACAGTTCCCAAGATTAAAGTCTGTAATTCCTCAGAAGTGTTGTAAAAATAAGTCAACATGTGATAAAAAAATATTTAAATATTTTCAAGATACAAGTAGAACATAAAAACAAATATTAGTACAAGCAATTTTAGTAAAAGGTTTTTTAGTTAAAAAAAAAAGTCAGAAATAATGTTTTAATTCTACTCACCTAAGCATAAGAAATGCCCAATCTGTAGTTTATATTTTTGGGTTGAGAAACAGGTGAGGAGCAGGCAGAGGATATGGAACACAATGAGCCCTATTAGCCATGGTTCAGTCCAGTCTGTCTGCTGTAAGTACAGAACATCAGAAAGTCATAATGTGTGAATGCAGAGGGCCACAGGTTCAAGGTCTTGAGCAGTGTTGCTATAGGACCACTGACCCCAGATTAGACTTGAAAATGCCACAAAGCACTGTTCTACTCAAACACACATGAGTTCTCCATGGGTCAAAATCTACTCTATGGAAACTGGCTCTGATTGCCACTGAGTCACAAACAAACACAGGATAAGGGGAAGGGAGGAGAAAAATCAGAGCAGAAATAGGAATCCATTCTGTATCATAAGCATAATTAATACAATGTTTAAAAGCTATACCACTGGTTTAATCTTCATAGGGAGCTCTCATGGACTAGTGGTAAGGACTTGTGCTGCCAACCTGAGGGAATGCAATTAAAATTCATCAGCTGCTCCATGGAAGAAAGATGGACATCTCCTCCCTTGTAATTTACTGTCTCTGAAAAACTCCTGGAGGGTGAGCTATGAGTCAAATGTGAATCATGTCATTCCCAGGACTCTTATTTACTAAACACTTTCTAAGCTGGACTGCATCAAAAGATGACAACAAATTCTGTGACATAGATTGGATGTTAATATACTTGGTTAAATAAAACTCAAGGTGATATACTTGATTAATCCCAAAATTAAAACTAAAAATCCCATTACAAAATCTATAGACATTGGAAAACTTTCTAGTTAAGAACGTTTGCAGAGTGTTAAAGAGCAATGATGTCAGTTTAAAGACGAAGACGCACCGGTTCAAGGCCATAGTATTCTCAATTTCTTGCCATACATTTGAAAGCCAGATAATGACTAAAGATGACAGAAGCAGCAGTGATGCCTTTGAACTGCAGTGCTGGAAAAGAATACTGAACATTCCATGGACTGCCAAGAGAACAAACAGGTCTGTCCTAGAAAGGGTGAAGCCAAGTTGCTCATTGTAGTTAAGGATTCTGAAACTCTGCCTCACATACTTTGGACTTACTGTCAGGAGGGGCCAGTTCTTGGAGAAGGACATCATGCTTGGAAGGGCAGAATACCAAGAGATGAAGACCCTCCACGAGATAGACTAACAGTGTTCAATGTAGTCAGGTGTGTCAGAGACAAGATAAGACAAAGTTCATAGTTGTTGTTCATAAGGTTGTTATGAGTCGTAGTTGACTCAAAGAACAACCACCTAACAGTAAGGATCTTGGAAAATCTGACCCAATCATAATACATACATGAAATCTGATTTTCTCCAAAACCATTCTGCCATACATTCACTACTCCAAATAGTGAACCTGTCTCTTTGTATGAAGTTTTTGCTATACCTGAAAGTTCCCCCATCTCCCTAAATACTACTTACCTTCCTCCCTTCCACATGATCTGTCCCCACCATATACCCCAGTAAAACCAGAAGCGCCTTTCTGAAGCCCACTGACAATTCTCCTGCGGATTAGCTTTCTAAATTCTTTCCGTGAATGCCCCCACCTAGTGGTAAGAAGCTGAGCTGCAATCTAAAGGCATGTGGTTTGAATTGACCAGCCTCACTGTGGCAGAAAGATCAGCTATCCCATTCCTTGCGTTTTACCGCCTCTGAAAATCCCCTGGAGGGTCAGCTATGAGTGAGTCAGTTTCAACTCGACTGCACACAACAAGAACCACCCACAGGATGAGACAAAAAACAGATATTCAAGAAACTGGGTGGTATACAGTAATCCAGTAAGTTTCTCTCTAAATGCCCACGGAATGAAAAGTAGAAAAGTGTAGGGAAAACTGGTTTTTATACGCGTCCCCCCCACCACGGAGCAGCAATAATATGTTCCCACCGCCGCGCGCGGGGGTCCCAGCGCGCCCCGCAGCCAGGGATCCGCCCGGCGGCCTTGCCTGTGCAGCCTGCAGATGCAGCTCCAGGGACCTGAAGGCGAGGGGCCAGCCGAAATCGCACTACTCAACCGCCTACCGCCCCTAGACCTGAGGCCAGTGAGTGCAGCAAGTTACCTTGAGCACCGAGGAAACGCTGATCGGGAACTCGGTGACTGAGAAGGCGGACGGCATCTTCCCGGGACAAGTTCCGCCCCTTCACTAACCGCCACTCAGGAAGGTGTCCCCGCCTCCGGGAATCCCCACTAGCGGAGCGTCAGCTCTCGCCTTCTCGCGAGACTGCAGCTGCTTGGTTAGTACTTGACCATACAGTGTACAGTAAGGACAGAACAAACTCTGGAATTCAATACCTAATTTCTCAGACCTATATTTTTTCAGCTATGGGTCTATTCGAAAATGACAGTACACAATGACAACAATCTTTTGGTTTGGAAGACGAGAATATTTTTTATCTGCTGTATTGGTCAGAGAATTAGGAGCAGGGTGGAGGCTGTTTCTCCTGTTGGGACATCCCACATTGAGCAAATTATCAAGAGGGACCGGTACATGGGAAAGGACGTCATGCTAGGAAAAGTAGTGGAGTAGATAACAAGAAGCTATTCCACTACTTGGAATACCCTGAGAAAATGAGAACTGAGGCACAAACTGATATTTGTACACCAATGTTCATAGCACCATTATTAACCATCGCAAGAACATGGAAACAGCCCAAATGTCCAACCACAACGAATGGATTGAGAAATTATGGTACATAATTACAAGCATGACAGTGGAATATTATGCAGCATGCAGGAGCAATGATTTTGTAAATTATTACCTAACTTGGGAGGGACTGGAGAGCATTGTGCTGAGTGAAACAACTCAGTCCCACAAGGACAAATATTGTATAAAATTATTATTGTAGAATGAGTAGGATCAAAGAGGGGTGGGAGAGGTTGGAAGCAGAGGGATAAGGATGTGTTGGGGGAGGGAGGATTTAGTCATGTGGTTGTACAATTTATTGGGTGGGACAATGAAGGAGATTGAAAGAATTTGTCCTTGAAAACAGTGTATTTGAATATTGTAAATAAAATAGTAGAAAATTTTAAAAAGAAAAAAAGATCCTTTAGGAAATGAATTGGCTCAGGATCAGGCAGGGAGGTTTTATGGGAACTCTCCCCTGGGACTTAATTGCCTCTGAAAACCCACTGCAGAATCAGCTGTGCATTCTTTCTAACTCCATGAAACACAGCAACAGTACGTCACTATGAGTCTTAGCCAACTGTTGTGCGATCAAGTAGGAACCAGTTCATATCTGTTTTTTTCAGAGGTGGTAAATCACATAGGTGAGTGCCATTTCCTGTCATGTAGCAGCTGGTGGATGTGAACCAGTTGCCTTTGGATCGGCAGCAGAATTCCTTACCCACTAGGCTGCCAAACTCTCTTAGATGACTACTGGTCACCTAATAACAAAAAATAAGGGGCTGTAGCATCGCACATTTTTTTTTTCCTGAAAGTATATATTGCCAGCTCTTTTCACATCAAAATACATCCATTTCCATCCTCTGTAGTATTTTTTATTGAACTGGTATGAATCAAAACTACCTGGACCTGGGAATGAGTTTGGGTAGTAATTGTTGATGTTATGTGCCTTTATGTCAGTTACAACACATAGTGACCCTATAAACAATATCTCTGAACCCTGCCCTTCCTTGAGCCAGTCTCACTATCTCTGACACACCTACTCCTATTTCCATAGTCATTGTGCCAATCCATCTCATCTAGGGGTCACTCTTACAAGCATGATGCACTTCTCCAAGGATTGGTCCCTCCTGGCAACATGCTCAAAGTATGAAAGATGGATTTTCTAAATCATTGCCTCCAAAGAGCAACCTGGTTTCACCCTCTCGAGGACAGACCTATTTATTTTCTTGGCAGTTTATGATTATGTTCAATACTCTTCTCCAGCACCACAACTCAAAGTCTTCCATTCTTCTTCTGTCATCTTTGTGCAGCTCACAGATGCATAGCAAGTAATTGAGAAGACCATGGCTTGGATAAGGCACACCTTAGTCTCTAGACTGACATTGTTCTCCTTAGCACTCTGGAGAGGTCACTGAAAACAGACTTTCCCAAAACAACTTGTCCTTTGATTTCTTGACTGCTGGCACCAGAAGTGTTGATTGTGGACTCAAGCAAGAGGAAATTCCCAACAACCTTATTCTCTTCTCCATCTATCAAGATGCTGCAAACTGGCCTAGTGGTGAAAAATCTTTGTTTTTCCTGATGTTGAGCTTCAATTCATATTAAAAATTTAAATCTCCAATCTTCTGGAGCAAAGACTTCAAGTCCTTATTCCCAGCTTTTGCATTTCAGTTACCAATTATTACTATCTTGGTTGCATATTCGACTGAGTTCAGACTACAAAAATTGGACCTTTGTTGTAGTTACTATGTCAGTCTATCTTGTTTTGGGTGGTCTTCTTTTTCTCTGTCTCTACCTTTTCCAGCATGCCCAAAGTATGTGAGTCAAAGTCTCATCAGCCTTTCTTCTAAGCAGCACTCTGGCTGTAATTTCTCTATTTGTTCTTTTGGCAGTCCATGAGATATTAAGTACTTTTCTTCAACACAACATCTGAATCTGGATATTGTAGCTAATGCAGCAGACACAAGGAGAAAAGATGTTTGTATAGGTAATTACTAATAAATATAGAAAGACCCTAAACCAGATGGACTGACATGATGATTGGAACAAAAGGCTTGAGCATATCAGAGATCATGAGGATGGCACAGGATAGCATTAAGGTAAAATCTGTTATTTATAAGGTCTGGAAGCAGGAATGGATCCCCTTCCTAAACAACATGTCTCTGGAAACCCTGTGACCTTTGAGAAACAATGATAGTTATAGAAAGGCTTTAGGTCTTTAGTTCATAGGGTC
Source organism: Elephantulus edwardii (assembly GCF_000299155.1). NCBI lineage: Eukaryota > Metazoa > Chordata > Mammalia > Macroscelidea > Macroscelididae > Elephantulus > Elephantulus edwardii. The sequence continues at coordinate 6,242,533 of NW_006399775.1, forward strand.
ACTATGAATTGTGCTCGGCTCAACAGTAATCAACAACAACAACATTTATAAGGTTGCCCTTAGTCTTTGTCATCGCAGTGGCACCTAAAAACTACAACAAACAGCCTTTTCCCCAGTGTAGTGTATGTGCTTTAGGGTTGTGCTTCCTAAATAATAATATAAAATGTGCACACATGAGGAGAATATTATTGAATTGATATATTCGAGGTCTGGTAGCCTAGTGCTAAAGAGTTATACTGCCAACCTGAATGCACATGTTCCCACCGACCACACTCCCCCTCTCTCTGCAGAAACATCTTTGTTCTCCCAGAACTCACAGACACTGAGATTACCCACCACTACTCCTCATTCACCAGAAAGGGCGATGAGGATGAGGCCTGACAGAGTCAGTTTTCTCTGCTTGTTGCTCCAGCAAGGTGACTATGTTCAGAAGCCCTCAATTTGGGTGACATTAGTCATTTGTGTGTGTGTGTGTGTGCGTAGGTCCTGTAGTAGTCATAGCTACGTAACTTCTGTTATGAGAAGACATTGACAAATGAGTTTTTTGTTTGTTTTCTTTTCCCCTCAGTCTGTCGGATTCCTTTTCATCTTCTTGGAAAAAGTTTTTGATGCACACGAGGACTTAATTTTTATAAATCCCCATTCATTGATTTTATCATCTCATGATTGTTAATTTCTGGCTATATATGCAAACCTATTTATGTCTTAGGCTAAGGCTTTCTGAGTTTGGTCCCATTTTTGTCACATATGATCTTATTTGTTTTGGGCTTTACTCCTAAGTCTTTGATGCGCCCTGAGTGGATTTCTTGTGTATCGTGTCAAACGCGGATTCTGTTTCCGTTTTCAGCAGGTTGATGTTCAATGTTGATGTTCAGTTTTGCTAGCATCATTTATTGAAGAGGTTATAATTTGATAGGTTTTTATTCCTTGTTAAATATCAATTGACCTTAGGTAGATGGATTAATTTCTTAGTTCTAGGTTCTGTACCACTGGTCTTTATGTTTGTCATTATATCAATATCATAATTTTTCAGAAGATCTTTGCTTATTTGAGGTCTACTCTGTTTGAAATTTGCTGAGTTTCTTGAATGTGGATTTCCTCATTTTTCCTGATACTTAAGAAGTTTTATTCTAATACCTCTTCCACAATTTTCTCAGTGCTTTCCCACCCTCCTCACTTTCTGTTCTGGAAATCCAATCGTACCTCTTTTATTCTTTTTGATGCTATATCACATCATTTTAATGTTTTTTTTGCCTTTTTCTTCTTTGTTTTTTGGTTTTTATTACTCTGGAGATGAAAAAGTGAGGAAAAATGGAGTTGCTTTCATAGTTAAAAAAGCCATTGCCAAATCTATCTTGAAGTACAATATTGTCAGTGACAGGATAATATCTATATGCATACAAGGAAGTCCAGTGAATACCACTATCATTCA
>NW_006399775.1:6246304-6262077 GCF_000299155.1 Elephantulus edwardii
CGATTGGCACAGGACAGAGCGGAGTTTAGGGCTGTTGTACATAGGGTCGCTATGAGTCGCAGGCGACTCGACGGCACATAACAACAACAACAGCAACATTCTTTTTCTTACAGTAAGTTCTCACTGACATCTTCTTTTTCAGCTCACTGCCATTCTGCTCCATCTTTTCTTTGCTACATTTTTTCCCTACAGCATGTTGAATATTTCTGCTACATCAGTCTTGATATTGTGGATTGCATTTTCATGCTTTTCTGTTATTTTATTTACTGTGATTGGTTGTACCCTCTCTGTCTTGCTATTACTTTCTTTCATTCTTACACCTCCTTATTTATGCTTTCAATTCTTTCTTCCATCATTTTTTGTGTCTTCAGTAGTTATTCATGAAACTTTACCTTGATATATTTTTTCCTGCCTCACCGTCTCTGGGGTATTCAGAGAGTCTGCAATATGATCTGTGTTGGTTTTTTTTTTTCTTGGTTGCTGTTGTTTTGTGTGTGTGTGTGTGTTTTAAGAGAAGGCTTGCTTTGTTTGAAGCTTCTTGTTGCTTTTTTGACTTTTTATGTTGTTCTTCTTGGTATGTCTGAAGGTATTTCTGTGTGTCTCGGTAAGTTGTTGATAATTTCTTATTTTTATTATGCTATTTATAAGTTGCAGATGTAAAGAGCAACTCATTCAACCCAAATTCCTTTCTGGTCCCATGCAATAGGAAAGCTTGCCTTTCCTAAAGTCCTTCAAGTCCTCTCCAGTCTGAGGAGTGGTAGGGGAGGACGTTCCCCTAGCTGAGGTCCTTCCTGTTCAGGAAGGGGAAGGGCAACTTGCAGTAATTGAACACACCCTTTCTGTTCCTATTTGGGCTAATGTGAGTCTCAATTGGTGATGGCCCAACTTTCCTAAATTTTATTAAAGTCTTTGGTGGTCTGCAGTATGGCAAGCAATGAAATTCTTTCGGCTGAGGCACTTCCTCTCCAAGGAAGGAGAAGGCAATTCACAGTACCTGAAGATGACCTTTCTGGTTCAGCATGGTCCTGAGTGAATATTGCCTGGCTGTGACTCAACTTCCCCAAAGTTTATTAAAGTCTGAGGTGATTTGTGCATTTGCTGAGGTACTTCTCGAGGGTAGGTGAGGACAAACCACTGTACCTGAAGCTACCCTCATCCTGGGTGATCTGTGGCTTGGCAGGTGAACCAACTGTGTAGATTTTAACAAATTGTAAGTAATATTGAAAAGACTAGGAATTCTAGAACATTTAATTGTGTCCATGAAGCCTATATATGGACAAAGAAAGTTTTAAACGGAAGACAGAGACACTGCGTGGTTTAAAATTAAGAAAGTATGCATTAGAGTTATATAGTTTCACCACAGTTATACATTATCCATATTTAGCAAATATTACAAGAAGCTAGACTATATGAAGAAATATTTAGTATTGGGATTGACGGAAAACTCTTTAATAACCTGTGAGATACAGACTATATAGCCAGGCTTGTCGAAAATGAAGTCTGGAAGCACTTACTAATGAAAATCTAAGAATATATAACCTTCAGCATGGATTACACATCAACATGAACAAAACAAAAATTCTCACAAGTGGACAAGTAAGGTATGATAAACAGAGATAACATTGGGGTTGTCAAGGATTTAATTTTACTTGACTCTACAAACAACTATGAAAAAACCCACATACCTTCTTAAGTAATAAAACAACATATTCCATTGGGGAAATCTGCTGCAAAAGATCTCTTTTATGTGCTCTATAGCTCTTTGCAGATTGTACCTGCCTCAAGTGATGTTATTTTCATTTGCCTCATATGCATGTGACAGTGAATACAGGAAAATTATAATAGAAGTATGTCTTTTAATTGAAGTGTTGGCAAAATATTAAATATGCCATGGACTGCTGACAGAACACAAAAAAAAATCTATCTTGGAAGAAGTGTAACCAAAGTGCTCCTTAGAAGCAATGATGGTGATACTTTGTGTCATATATATTTTGGGCGTGTTATTGCTGTTCTTAGGTACCGCTGAGTCAAGTATGACTAAAAGCAACCCAAAGAACAACAGACATGAATCCAGTCTTATTTTGTGCCATCTTCATAATTTCTGACACATTTGAACTCATTGCTGCATTCACTGACCCATCACTCTCATCAAGGGCCATCCTCTCTTTCTTCAACCCTCCACCTTTCCAAACATGTTGTTCCTCTCCAAGGAATAGCCTCTCCTAGCAATATAACTGGAGTATGTAAGATGAAACTTTTTTGGGAGATGCTAAAATATAAGAAGAATTTCATACTTTGTAGATCACACACACAAGAAAGAACTCTTAATAAGATGGATTAGAAGTGGCTGCAAGGATTGGGTAGTCTTCATTCAGTCTTTCATATGTAAGCCATATAGGTCAGAGCCAACTCAATAGCACCTAACAACAACAATACGGACTAGGAAGTGATGTGCCACTCAGAGCCAATCCAAATAAAATTAAATCCTTAATGAATAATTTTTTTGTCCATTTATCATGATGTTGAACATTGGTCCAGTTTTGAGGGTTTTAATTTTATTTCTATTGAGTTGTATGTAGTCCATGCTGAAGGGTTTCTTTGATCATATGATAATAAGTGCTTTAAGTCTTCATGTTCCAGTAAGCAAGTCTGTGCTTTGTTAGTGAGTCATGCTCCAATCCTGTGTACTGAGTGATTTTTCCATCTAATCAGTTTCTCTAATCATCTGCTCAATATACAGATTGAACAAAGTATGTAGTATAAAGATTGTATAACAAAAGTATAGTATAAAGTATATAGTATAGTATAAAACAGAGTATAGTATAATGATAGCAAACTATTGCTGCTGACTCCTATATTAAGAATGGGAAATCTCTTGGATAAGCCAGGAAAACATTATGCTGAGTGAAATATATTAGTCACAAAAGGAAAATTACTGCACAACACCACTGTTATAAAATTGGATTGACATGGGAGATTGGGAGAAGATTAGAAAAAGTAGATAGATAATGAACTCTACAGTTGACTAAATAAGGGGAAGAACTATCTGGAAGAAATATATGAAAAGGCATTATATGTATGACAACAATCTAGAAAATATGGTGCACTACAAAGTGGACTGGGGGTGGCAGAAGGGAAAGGGAGGGGGGAAATGTGTAAAAATATGTAAATTTTAAAAGATAATTAAGTAATAAAATAGAAAAGAACTGATGATCAGATGATGGAGAATTAGATGCAGGATCCAAAGAGAGAATGAGCTTTTCTAAAATACCTATTTATAAACTGAAAGCTAAGCATGCAACTTTCACTGCAAGTCTCATTATGGACATGAATATATTATATTACTTCATTCATATGGTCGCTATGAGTAGCCTACAACTCGATGACACTTAACAACACCACTGTCACCAACAGCCTAGAAAGAAAGAGCAGTGAACCTACAGGATGAAAAGCCATGCTCCCAAGCCAAAGGTGGGTGACTCTACTCCACGGCCCTCAGGCCTGCCTTTAATTGTTTTCGGTGAAACATTCTTCTAGGTCGTGTAACCTTGGTATGTCTACTTGCTATACAGAGGTAACTCGTGGTTGTTGTGAAGCCGAACACTGTGACACTGATGAGTAAAGTGCGAGAATGGTCACCCATCATGGACAGTGCTTGGTGAAGCTCCCTGATTAAAGCAAGCTTGGAAGCAGGAGTGGCATCCACTTCCATAATAGCTTGCCTCTGATAACCCTGTGAACCTGGAGAGAGAACGAAAGTTATACAGGAGGTGTCCAGGACTTTCATTCATAGGGTCACTATGAGTCATCTGCAATCCGACGACACTTAACAACAACAACAACATATGTCAAACAAGAGAATCATGGTTTAGACAAGGTGACACATAATATTAACTATCCTCTTCTGTATGTTTTGTAATAGTTGTTGTTATGTGTCATTGAGTCACCTGTGACTCATACAACTGTGTGCACAGTAGCTCTGAACTCTGTCCTATCCGTAGCCAATCTCACTGTCTCCATCACACCTACCCCCATGACACCAGTTACTATGTCAATCTCTCTCGTCCAAGGTCTTCCTTTCCTGCATTGTCCCTCTGCCCTTCTGAGCATTGTGTCCTTCTCCAAGGATCAGTCCCTCCTGACGACATGCTTAAAATATGTGAGATAGAGCTTGAAAATCCTAGCCTCCAAGGAAAAACTTGATTTAACTCTCTCTGACAGACCTGTTTGTTTTCCTCGTGGTCCATAGTATGTTCTGTTCAAGACTCTTTTCCAGCACCACAACTCAAAGGTATCCATTTCCATTATTCTGTCATTCTTAGTCTTTGTTCAGCTCTTTAATGCATAGGGAGTAAAACTATGGCCTGGATGACATGCACATTTGTCTCTAGGCTGACATCTTTGCTCTTCAGCACTCTAGAGAGATCCCTGACAGGAGATTTTCCTAATGTACTTTGTCTTTTGGTTTCCTGGCTGATGGTGTCAAGAGTGTTGATTATGGATCTGAGCAAGATGAAATTGTTAACAATCCCAATTTCTTCTCTAACATAGTGCTGCCAGTTGACTCAGTTGTGAGAAGCTGTGTTTTCTTGATATTGAGCTTATCCATATTGAAGACTGCAGTAAGCACTTCAGGTCCTCCTAATTTTCTGCAAGTTGTGTTATCTGTGTAATGCAGATTGTTGGTGAATCTTTTTCTACCCCTATGCCACATTCCTCCTCATAAAGCACAGCCTTCCAAATGATCTGTTCCACATATCTATTAAAAAGGTATGGGGACAGGACACATCCATGATACACTGCTATCCTGATTTTGAACCATACAGTTTTCCTTGCTATCTTCTGATGACTGCTTCCTGATCACGGGAAGCTTCACATGAACACAATTAAGTGTTCTGGGATTCTCTTTCTTCTCAAAGTTAACCACAATTTGCTGTGATCCATACAGTCAAATACCTTTGCATAGTCAATGAAACAGAAATTGACATTCCTCTTGTACTCTCTACTTTCAGGCAAGACCCATCTGACACTGGCTGGGATTTCTTTAGTGCCATGGCCTCTTCTTAATCCAGCTTGCACTTCTAGTAGTTCTCTGCCAATGTATTGTTCCAGTCATTTTTGCATGATCTTCAGCAGGATTTTGCTTGAATGTGATATTAGTGATATTGTTCAAATCTTTTTATACTCTTTTGTATCACCTTTTTTTTGGAAGGGAAATAAATATGGATCTCTTCCAGTCAGTTGGGCAGGTAGCTGTCCTCCAGATTTCTTGGCAAAACCTGGTGAGCACATCTAGGACAGCATGTGTTTGTTGAAATATGTCAATTGGCATGCTAATTCCTGGGGCTTGTTTGTTTGGGGGTTGGTTGTTGTGTGTTTGTAGTTTTGTTGTTGTTTTTTTAAATTAAGCGCTCTATTTTTCATACCCGCATTTTAAAACATTTTTATTTTATATTGCCTTGCTTAAAAAGTTTATATACTTTGTATTTCACACTATCTTTAATTCATTTGGTGTTTTCTACAATCATTCCCATTCATTATTTTTTATAAAATTAATCACTATTAAACTATTCCCACCATTACCTTGTCTTTCCAGATTCTCACTGGATCTTTGCCATTTCTTAACTCCCCACCTTCCACCCACCAAATTGTGTGACCCTATGATTTTCCCCTATCTCATCATTACCCCTCTGCTCCCTCCCTCCCCCTTCTTGGATTCTCATACATATTTTATTAATTATCTTTCTATCTACACAAAAATGGTCTTATGATTTATTCTTATGAGACTGAATTAATTAACTCAGTATAATTCTCTCCAGTCTCTCCAAGGTTATAATTTTCAAAGTTGTTACTCCTAAGTGTTATGTAGTATTCTATTATGTAAATGTACCACAATTCCTCAGTCCATTCAATTGTAGTCAGACATTTGAACTAGTTGCATATATTTGTAATTATGAATAAAGCTACAATGAATATTGATATACAAATCTCCATTTGTGTCTCAGTTCTGATTTCCTTGGTATATATTACTAACAGTGGAATAGCTGGGTCATATGGAATTTCTTTGTTCAGCTTTCTGAGGATATGCTCAACTGCCTTCCAGAGTGACTGTACCATTTTACAATCTCACCAACAGTAGATGAGAGTCCCTATCTCTCTGCATCCCCTCCAACATTTATTACTTACTGTCCTGTTATACTTGGCCAGTGCTACTGGAGTGAAATGGTATCCCATAGTGGTTTTGATTTGCATCTCTCTTATTGCCAGTGATTTTGAGCATTTCTGGGGTCTTGTTTTTTGCCAGTTCCTTCAGAGCTGCTTGAACTTCCTCCTTCATTGCCTCTTGATCATATGTTGTTTCACAATCCTGTGTCAGTTAATTCTTTTTGGTACAGTGACTGTGTACTCCTTCTACCTTCTTTTGATGCTTCCTGAATAACATCCTTAAGTGTTGTAATTCATAGTTTGAAATTGCTCTTCAGTTCCTTCGATTTAAAAAATGCTAAACAGGTTTGTCCCTTTTGATTTTCCAACTCCAGCTTTTCATACATTTCATTATAACATTTTGCTTTGTCTTCCTGAGTTGCCTTTTGAAATCTTTTGTGAACCTCCTTACCATCATAATTTCCTCCCTTTTCTTTGGCTTCTCAGCACTCTGGTTCTATATTCAGGGTCTCTTACAACATTTATCTCAGTCTTTTTTCTTCCTCTGTCTCTATAATGACCTTTTGCATTCTTCATGGATGATCTTGATTTCCTCCCACAGCTCATTGGTCTTTGTTCATTAGTGTTTAAGGCTTCAAACCTGTTCCTGTGATGGTTTTTAAATTCAGGTTCCATAGACTTAAGTTCAAATTTTGTACTGTAGGGTTTTTGTTTGTTTTTTTTTTTTCATTTTCTTTAGCTTCAGTTTGTACTTGCATATGAATAGTTGATGGTCTGTTACACAATCAGTCCTGGCTTCATTCAAATATCTTTTTACTGTTGAATCTGGGAAAATGACTTGACTTTACCTATATACTCATTATAATGATGCTATTAGTATATGTTCATTCTTATTGGCATTCCTTAAATTATATTATGTTACCAATTCTTTAATTCATGAATTATCAGGAATACTATTTTGTTCTTTAAATCAGCGTATTTTAAAAAAAATCAGCGTATTTGTAGTTATCTTCTTTGTAAGTTATTATATTAGATTTTAAGTCTTCCAGTTGTTATATTTCTTTTCTTTGTGTATTAGTTTGTTTCCTACATTTAATGTCTTCTTTATTTGCTTTGTATTTTCTTGTAATTTTAGTTGCTGGCTTGTCATATACTCTTCTCAACTGAAGGTTCTTGTTTTCAGATTTGCTTATTCTCTACTTGACTAGTCTTTTTCTACTAACTTATTTGTATGTCTTTTTTCATCCTATCCTTCATACCATTCTCCCTCTAGTTTCCCAATTTACCCAGTTAGGCTCCGTTCTTTCTCATTCCTTCTATAATCTAATCATATATTGCACACAATGATACCCAATGATTCCCCCCAAGTTGTATAAAATATATTGCTGCTCTTATTGTGTACCTTAAGTTGGACTTGACCCATAGCTGACCCTTCCAAGAGTTTTGAGAGGCAGGCAGTCAGTCACACAGGAGGAAATTGTGCATCCTTCTCCTGCAATGCAGCTGGTTGATATGTGCTTTTGTGATGACAATTCAGTTCACTAGATCACCAAAGCTCCCTAAAAATGTACTACTCCTCCAGTAAACCTTCAGGGACTACCTTATTCCCTAGTGACATACTATATTTTGATTCCTATAGAACTTACATTCTACAGCATAAAACTAGGTTTTCAAATGAGTAGCAATAGTCATATGGGCCAAGGTGCTTTTTAGAGGGAAGAATGGTAAGATTTTATCTCACATACTTTGGGCATGTTGCTAGAAGTGAAGAGTTCTTAGATAAGGACACTGTGCTTGGAAAAGTAGAGGGTCAACAACAACAAAAGAAAGACCATCATTGAGATGGATTGACACATTGACTGCAACAACGTGCTCCAGCAGGACAGAGATTGTCAGAATGATACAGAATTATGCAAAGTTTCAACCTGTTGTTCATATCGTCACTGAGTCTTAATCAACTCAATGGCACTTAACAACACTACAAGTGTAATATGTTGATTTAGAGTGCTTGGAATATAGCTAAGATGAACTAAAACACACTTTAAATGTATTGCAGATGCCATTAATGCATTTATTATGCTGATTACATAAACACGAGAGTATATAGACTAAAAAGCAAAGCTAGCACCCGTGGACTGGATCCAGCCGAGACTCTCCATTAGGATTTAAAGTCTGTAAATCTATAGGAAGAGAATGTCCCCCCTTTTTATTCCTCAGAGATGATGGTGGATTTGAGGCACAAACCTATCAGCTAGAATCAAAACATATAACCAACTATGCTAACAGGACTGCTGTTCGGGTAAATACATATTGCTGTTTTTGTTAGGTACCACAAAGTCAATTGTGACTCATAGTGACCCTATGAATAGCAGATCTAAACCTTAAAACATAAGGTTTGCATATGTACTTCACAATATGGAATCGAACTGACTACAAATGTGGAAGGAGATTATGAAGAAGCTCAATATTATCAGGTAGAAAAAGACTAGGGCCAACTGCGGCAAAACCCTATTCCTCTCAATTTCATTGTGCAACGTTGAGTCTGAACTAACTCATAACTGACCCACCAGGGTTTTAAGCAGTGGATCGCATGAGGGGATATTTCCCATCTTTCTCGCATGGAGCAGATTGAAGATTAAAACTGAGTTCCTTTGGGTTGGCAACACAAATCTTAACCACTAAGCCACAGAACAGGTTTAAATTGAGGCTGAGTAAAATTTAAACAAGTTCATAAGAGTCAAAGAATGTCCTTGCACATATCCCTAAATTAAGAGATAATCTCAAGAAGAGATTTAACACATTGAATATGGATCACTGAAGACCAGATGAGCTGTGGAAGGATGTTAAAGACATCATACGCAAAGATAACAAAGAGTCACTCAAATGAAAGCAGAGGGAAAGACCAAAATAGATGCCAGAAGGGCCAAAAATTGATTTTGAACATGAAATAGATAAAATAAATGGAAGACATGATGAAATAAAAGAGATAAACATATTTTAAAGAGCTTCTTGAGAAGACAAAATAGAAAGATAAGGAAATACACTTGGAGTTAGAAAATAAAAATAACAAATGTAGGAACATCCTTTTTCTTAAGCTGAAAGGACTGAAACAAAGAAATCAAGCCTCAAGTAATAATATTGAAGGATTTCTCAAGGAAGAGAATGGAAGGAATGGGCAGTCATGTACTAAAATTTTTTTGTCAGCATTCATTTATTTCAGGCAGTAACCTCAAACAAAAACTGATGATACTGAAGAAGTTCAAGTTGAACTCAACACAGTGGCCAAAAAGAAGGACCCAGGAATTCACAGGATACCATCAACAAATGGGCAAGTGCAGGCTGTCCTCACTTGTCTGTACCAACAAATGTGGGAGAATGCCAAAAGCAGAACTTCAAACAATATCACACAGAAGTAAAATATTGCTGAAGTTAATTCATCAGAACAGAGCAACAAAGTAGCTGACTCTGAGAAGAATGGGAATCCCAGAACACTTGTTTGTGCTTATGTGAAATCTATACTTAGACCAGAGCAGTCATCAGAAGAGAGCAAGGAAACACTGCATGGTTCAAAATTGTGAAGGGTATATGCCAGGGATGTATTCTGTCTCCATAACTTCTCAATCTAAATGCAGAACTGATCAAACAGGAGGCTGGGCTCTATGAGGAGGAATGTGGCATCAGGATTGGAGGAAAAGTCATCAACAACATGCACTATGCAAATGACACAGCCTTGCTTGCTGAAACTGAGGAGTACCTAAAGCACTTGCTACATAAGGTCAAGGAGTGCAGCCTTCAATATGGATTGAAGCTCAACATCAGACAAACAAAGATTCTCACCACTGGGCCAGTCGCCAGCATCATGATGGATGATGGAGAGATTGAGATTGTTAACAGCTTTAGTTTGCTTGGCTCCACAATCAACACTCTTGGTACCAGCAGCCAGGAAATCAAGTCAGCTGCCAGGGTACTTAGGAGTAATTAAAAGCAATGATGTCAGTCTGGAGACTTAGAAGCACCTATCCAGGCCACAGTCTTCACAATTGCTTGTTATGCATCAGAGAACTGGACAATGACTAGGGATGATAGAAAGAGAATTGATGCCTTTGAGCTGTGATGCTGGAGAAGACTGTTGAATATACCATGGATTGCCAGAACAAGCAGGTTTGTCCTAGAGGGGGTGAAGCTAGCCTTCTTCTTGGAGGCAAGGATTCTGAGGCTTCGTCTGACATACTTTTGGCATGTTGCAAGGAGGGACCAGTCTTGGAGAGGGACATCATGTTTCAAAGTGTAGAGTGATGGAGAAAGAGAGGAAGACCATTGATGAGATGGATTGATACAGTGACTGGGGTAATGAGAATAGGCGTGTCAGAGACAGTTAAGTTGGCACAAGATAGAGCAAGATTTAGGGCTGCTGTACATAGGGTTGCTAAGAGCTGCAAGTGACTCAATGGCACATAGCTACAACAACAAATTAAAAAACAGTTGTAGGATGAGCAATCTCCTCCCACATGATTTACTGCCTCTGGAAACCCTCTGTAGGGTCAGCTATGGCTTGATTCCAAGTTGATGGTACACAATAACAACAACATGTGAGAGTATCCTAAAGACTTATCTGTAAACTAGGTCTGGACTTCACTTCTTCTGTTACTTGCTCGCACAGAGATGTTCCCATAATTCTACTATGGGTGAAGAATTGTAGGTGGTTTTAAAGGAAGAGATGTTATGTAGTCTACTCCATCTGAGAATGGAATTTATTTTTGCTGTAACCAACTGAGCCCATTCCTCTTTAATGAGAAATGCTGCTCTGGATTCTTAAGTTTTTTATTAGATGGACCAGAAATCACCAAATTAATTTCCAATTCCTTATAATACATAATTTATTTCTTATATCTATCAAGTGCCAGTACCTGTAACTTAGAGGAAAATGACTTTTCAGCATAAGAAGCTATATCTTTGCTCCAACGTGATGGGTCTTCATTCTAATTCTTGTTATTGGGTTCTATCAAGTCATCTACCTTATGAACAATGTATCTGGAACCTGCATTATCCTATGCCATCCTCATCATCCCTGTTGTACTTGAGCCCATTGTCACAGTCACCGTGTTAACCCATCCTGTGGAGGGTCTTCTCTTTCATTGATCCACTAACCTTTCAAGCACATTGTCCTGTTCCAAGAACTGATCCTTCATAACAACATGGCCAAAGTACGCAAGATGATGCTTTATCATCCTCACCTGTAAGGAACATTCTGGTTGCAGTTTCTCCCAAACATTTTTGCTCATTCTTTTCAAAATCCATGAGATATACAGTACTATTCTCCAGCACCACAACTCAAAGGCATTAATTCTTCTGTCATCTTTGCTCATTTGTACAACTCAAGAGCAACAAGATTAGTCCGGAAACTAAAGTGAGCCTTATCTAGTCCATGGTCTTCACAATTGCTTGCTATGTGTCAGAAAGCTAGACAATGACTAATGGTGACAGAGGAAGAATCAATGCCTTTGAGTTGTGGTGCTGGCGAAGAGTATTGAACATGGACTGCCCAGAAAACTAACTGATTTTTTCTGAAGAAGATGAAACCAAATTCTCTGTTGGAGGCAACGATTTTGAAGGTCTGTCTCATGTACTTCAGGCATGTTGCCAGGAGGGAAACATCATGCTTGGGAGGATGCAAGACAGAAAGAACTTGCAAAAGATGGATTGATACAATAACTGGTTTAATGGAAGTAGGGGGTCTCAGAGACAGTGAGATTGGATCAGGATAGGACAGAGTTCAGGGCTATTGTGCTACTTGCAAGTAACTCAACAGCACACAACAACAACAGCAACATTGACCAAGAAAATGAGGACTTTGTTTTCTTAATGTTGAGGTATAATCTACATTGAAAGCTGTACTCTTTGAGCTTCTACAGCAAACACTTCCATTCCTTCTTACTTTCAGCAAGCAAAGTTGTGTCATCTGCATAATGCAGGCTGTTGATGAGTCTTCCTCTGATTCCAATTCTACATTCTTCTTAATAAAGTCTAACTTCTAGAATGATTTGCTCTGCAAACAGATTGAATGGGTATGGAGAAAGAATACAGCTCTGATGTACATTTTCTTGATTTTAAACTATGCATTTTTCCCCTGCTATGTTCAGACAACAGCCTCTTGGTCTAGGTATACATTTTACATGACTATAATTAACTGTTTTGGGATTCCCATTCATCTCAGTGTTAGCCACAATTTTATGTGATACACACAGTCAAATTCTTTTGCATCATCAATAAAACACAAATAGACTTTTTTTCTGATATTTTCTCTTTTGGTCAAGATCCACCTGACATGAACAATTATATTCTTTGTGCCATGGCATCTTCTAAATCCAGCTTAAGTTTTGGCAGTTCTTGTCAATGTTTTGGTCATTTTTTGGATAATTTTTAACAATATTTCACTTATATGTGATATTAATTATATTGTTAAATAATTTCCATATTCTGCTGAATCACCTTTCTTGGATATGATTTACATTTTCCATATTTTAGACAGATTATTTTTTGTTGAAAATTGATTTACAGGGGAACTAGGATAGGAATCAGCAACTTCATCTTGCAAGTGCTTGCTATTCCCACAAAACTCTCCAGTTTGGGTTTCCACCCTTTGTTGGTGGCAATTTGTAAAGAGTATTTTTAAATTCCAGGACTTCCAATCATCCCTCTCTGTCATAACAGCACTAACTTCAGAGGCCAAGGACTTAATAAGGAGTGGTGTTTCTTCAAATTACAAAATACATATCTAATATTCACTCAGGAATTGTGGAAATGATTACAATATGGAACTCTATATGTATCAGGTCCATTATTAAAACAGACTTGAACAAAAACTCTCTAGCATCTGACTTCCACTAAACTCCTACTTTAGGGTACTAGGTTGGAGTGTTGGATATATAAGGATTAATGACAACTTAGAACTGATATCTAACAAACATAAATAGCTTGGGAAAGTCTGAAAATAAGATTTAGAATAGACACTTGGGATATTGCAGAGACTATAAATAAAGAGGTTTGCCTCCCCTTCTTCTCTCAAGTGGCTCTGAATCTGTTCACTGTCTTAGTTCTGAGAGCAGAGTAAGCGGCTGTGAATCCCCACCATTGTTACTGCTCATCAGGTCAGGATTTTTTTGCCAGCTACTTAGTGGAAGTAATAGCTTGGTGTGTTGCCCAGATAGTTTATCTCTAAAGACACTATGATAACTGCACACTGCCAAATCCTGCAGGGCCAAAACTCGGATTCCCATTTAGTTCATGTGATTTACTACAATAATTGGGCCCAGTGAAATTTAAGTGCTGGCCCTGACCTTTACTGTTCTGTGACTCTTTTATTCCCATTGAAATCAGGGAGTTCAGTAAATATTAGCATTTATCTCCAGGCTTCTGGAGAATTTTTGGCAACTTTTTTTAACTTTGCTTTCCCCTGAGTTCTTGTGTCAATGTACCCTGACTTACTGTATCAATGTACACACATTTCGTCTCTGTGCTGAACTGCTCTGACCTTTTGAACTGTTGGAAATCCAGCACCTCTATTAGTTTCCACAATTCAGTTTACAAGAAAGTATGTTCAGAAGACAAAAATTCTCACCACTGAACCAATCGGTAGCATCAGGATGGATGGTGAAGAGATTGAGATTGTTCACAGCTTCAGTTTGCTCGGCTCCACGGTCAACACTCTTGGCACCAGTAGCCAGGAAATCAAAAAACGTATTGTGATGGGAAAGTCTGCGGTTAGGAACCTCTCTAAAGTACTCAAGAGCAACGGTGTCTCTCTGGAGACTAAGGTGCGCCTGATACAGGCCATGGTTTTTGCAGTCTTATGCATCAGAGAGTTGGACAATGACTAGGGATGATAGAAGGAGAATTGACGCCTTTGAGCTGTGGTGCTGGAGAAGAGTATTGAGAATACTATGGACTGCCAAGAAAACAAATAGATTCATCCTAGAGAGGGTTAAACCAGGCTGCTCCTTGGAGGCAAGGATTCTGGGGCTTTGCCTGACATACTTTGGACATGTTGTAAGGAGAGACAGGTCTTTGGAGAGGGACATCATGCTGGGCAGAGTGGAGGGACAGCGCAGGAGGGGAAGACCCTCTATGAGGTGGATTGATTCAGTGACTGGGGTAATCGGGATGGATGTGTCAGAGGCAGTGAGATTGGCACAGGATAGAGCAGGGTTTAGGGCTGTTGTACATAGGGTCGCTACGAGTCGCATGCGACTCGACGGCACATAACAACAACAACAACATTCCAGAGCACTGCAGATTTTACCTTGAGATACATCAAACAGCAATCTACTGGGAATGACTCATAGCTGACCCTACAACAGGTTTATACAGGCTATAAATCTCATGGGAGGAGAGTATTCACTTTTCTCTCTGGGAGACATTGATGGATCTCAACCACCAGAGAGGCCCTGTCTTTGGGTGAGCAATGTAGCTCCCTACAGACTATGACAGCAGAGCTTCCTTTAGATTTATATTAAAATGTAAATAGATTGTACAAACATGGATATTTTTAAGAAACTTAACAGTTTATCCTACCAGAATTAATTTCAGCACTCCTCACTATCTTGCCAATCACTTCTTCTCTCTTTTCTGTTTTTCTCTTCTCTTAATATTCAGTCCAAATCCTTACAACAAACAAAAGGACAAAAAACTTCCCAAATCATCCCTTTGTCTTATGTACTTAGACTTTTCTTCTATTAAGATTTTAGCAAAATAGCACCACAACAAGATAAAGGGAAACAACCCAATTGCAAAATGGGCATAAGATATGAACAGACACTTCACCAAAGAAGACATTCAGATGGCAAACAACCACATGAAGAAGTGTTCAAAATTCCTAGCTCTAAGAGAGATGCAATTCAAAACATCTGTGAGATATAATCTCACTCCAGTAAGATTAGCAAAGTTTGACAAAACAGCAAACATTAAATGCTGGCGAGGTTGTGGAGAAACTGGAACCCTTAATTCACTGTTGGCAGGAGGTACAACTACTATGAATGGTAATATGGCGCTTTCTCAAAAAGTTACAAATAGAAATACCATTTGACCCAGCAATTCCACTACTTGGAATATACTCTAAAGAAATGATAACCGTCACCCGAGCAGATATTTGCACAGCCATGTTTATTGTGGCTTTGTTCACAATAGCAAGGAGTTGGAAACAACTGAAGTGCCCATCAACAAAAAAATGGATAGAGAAGCGCTGGTATATTCACACAACGGAATACTATGCTGCATTGAAAAACAAAGAACTCATGAAATATTATACAAAATAGATGACCCTCGAGGACATTATGCTGAGTTAAATAGCTCAGTCACAAAGGGACAAACACTGCATAAAGCCACTGTTATAAAACAGGACTGACATCAGGGTTGGGAATCTAAGAAAAGAGCGTTTAAATAATGTATACTGCATTGAAAGAGATGAGGGATAGAACTGTTTGAAAGGAATATATGATTAGGTATTATTTTCATGACAAGAGTCCAGAATGAGAGTTGCATGGAGGAGAGGACTTGAGGGGAGGAGATTGTATAATAATGGATTTTTTTTTTACTCTTCTTTTTTTTTTTAA
>NW_006399775.1:6262692-6264589 GCF_000299155.1 Elephantulus edwardii
CCACTTTAGTTGCCTACTACATTTACTAGGTGGCATAGTCAATAGAAGTTGCATTGCTAGCCTAAACACCATATCTCTCTAAACAGTTCAAATGGATCAGTGGCTCCTCAGAAGAAAGATGGACACTCTTGGAAGGTCAGCTATGAGCCAATTTTTTTCTCAAGGGAAACAAGTGAACAAGTCCCTGTGTTTAATATTTTATGCTGACACAGTGGTTAAACATTCTGTTGTTGTTATGTGCCATCAAATCAAATACCATTCATATTGACTGTGAGCAACAGATCTGAATCTAGTCCTATCCTGCACCACCTTTATTATCTCCAACACTGAGCTCATTGATGTAGTCCCAGTGTTAATTCATCTTATTGACGGTATTTGTCTTTCACTTACATTCCACCTTTTTTTAAATTATTTTTAATGAACGTTTACAGAGATGTTGGATTTCCATTCATGTTGTATTTTTTCCCCTGCCCACCCCTCCCACCCTGTTTGCTCTTCTCTTTGAAAAGTTAAAGAAAAATTCTTTCCTTGTTCTACAACCCCCTCTCCCCCTAGTCCACTACACTATGCAACCTTCATTCTGGACGCTTGTCATGATAATGCTTAATCATATATCACTTTTAAACAGTTATCTCCCTCATCTGTTTCAATGCAGTTTGCATAATTTATTCCCTCTTTTTCAGTCTTCCCCCAACCCTGATGTCAGTCCCGTTTTTACAGCAGTGGCCCTATGCAATATTTGTCCTTTTATGCTGAGCTATTTCACTCAGCATAATGTCCTCCAGGGTCATCTATTTTGTATAATATTTCATGAGTTCTTTGTTTTTCAATGCAGCAAAGTATTCCATTGTGTGAATATACCAGCGCTTCTCTATTTTGTTGTTGTTGTTGTTGATGGGCACTTAGGTTGTTTTCAACTCTTTGTTGTTGTGAACAAAGCCACAATAAACATGGGTGTGCGTATATCTGCTTGGGTTGAGGTTATGGGTTTTTAAGAGTATGTTCCCAGTAGAGGAATTGCTGGGTCAAATGGTATTTCTATTTGCAACTTTTTGAGAAAGAACCATACTGCCTTCCATAGTGTTTGCACCATTTTACACTCCCACCAAGAGTGAATAAGTGCAATCTTGACAGCATTTGATGTTTGCTGCTCTGTTAAATTTTGCTTTTCTTACTGGGGTGAGATGATATCTCATAGTTGTTTTGGTTTGCATCTCTCTTAGAGCTAGGGATTTTGAACATTTCTTCATGTGTTTGTTTGCCATTTCTTTGTGTGTTTGTTTGTCTTTGGAAGTGTCTGTTCATATCCTATGCCCATTTTGCAATTGGGTTTTTTACCTTTATCTTGTTGTAGTGCTTGAGTATTTTATAAATTCTAGATATAAATCCCTTATTTGTCATGTCACTACCAAATATTTTTTCCCAGTCTGTGGTTTCCCTTTTTACCCTGTTGGAGAAGTTTTTATATGTTTATAGGGATTTGATTCTTAGAACCTCCCATTCATCTGTTTTATCCTCTCCTGGTTGTAGATTTTTCAGAATGCTTGGAAGACTGTTTATGTTGTGAATTAGAACTTCTGGCATTCTTACAAGCTTTGCTTTAATGAAATTTATAATCCTTGGCTTTAGTCGTAGGTCCACGATTCATTTTGAGTTGGTTTTTGTGTATGGAGTGTGGTGTGGATCTTGCTTGAATTTTCTGCAGATAGTTTTCCAATTTTGCCAGCACCATTTGGTAAAAAGGCTTACATTGTTTTAAATGGAGAATATGGTATTGGAAGACTTAAGGATAGCAATAAGGCAGGAGAAGGAAATAAGAGATACCCAAATTGACAAAAAGGAGGTAAAATTATCTCTATATGCAGATGATATGATAGTATACTTAGAAAACCCTAAA
>NW_006399775.1:6265699-6285354 GCF_000299155.1 Elephantulus edwardii
TTACAACTTCACTAGGCCACCAGTGATCCCTATAGTTTTACTATAAAACTTAATGGTATAAATGACACCCAGAATCCACACTATGGCAATGAGTTTTATGATTAATATTTATTTGTTGAGGATTAAAGAAAATTTTCCTGAGTAACTTCTCTCTTACAGCCTCGTTAACTCTTTCTTCCCACATGATTCCACAAATGCATTCTTTTTTGTGTTATTCTTATTTAAATCACACATAATGCATCAAAACCAAAATACAGTTCCAAAAGTATAAAATACAATCTTACCAGCCACTCCACAGAAGAAAGATGGGATCCCCGTGTGGTTAACTGCTTATGAAAACAGAGTGCCAGCTAGGGGTCTGTTCTGTTTTGGCAGTATACAACAACAACATGTTAAATATTCAGTATATTTCAAACACAGCCTATATTCTCATTTTCTGACTCTATTCTCCAGATGAAGTAAAATATGTGGTTTCAAATATTTGTACCTACTGCCTTCTTTTATTTTATTATTTTATTATTATACTGGTTTTTAAACAAAGTTTGAATATGCTGTTTTTCACACAGGAGCTTTCCTATTTCCTTCACTCCTTCCCCACCAGCCTGACCCATCAAATTTTGCAACCCTGTGATTAACACTCCCTGCCTCCTCCCATTTTACCCCTCTGCTTCCTCCAATCTTGATGCCACATTCCTCCTCATCAACAACTTATGATATGCAGATGACACAACCTTGCTGGCTGAAACTCAAGAGGACCTGAAGCACTTGCTGCAAAAGGCCAAGGACTGTAGTCCTCAATATGGATTGAAGCTCAATATTAAGAAGATAAAGATTCTCACCCTGGGCCAATTGACAGCACCATAATAGATGGAGAAGAGATTGAGGTTCTTAGCAATTACAGCTTGCTCAGCTCCACAGTCAACACTCTTAATTACAAGCAGTCAGGAAATCAAAAGACGAATTGCATTCTGCTTTCATGGACCTCTCCAGAGTGCTGAGGAGCAATGATATCAGTCTAGATACAAAGGTGCGCCTAATCTAGGCCATGGTTTTCTTAATTACTTGTTATGCTTCAGAAAGCTGGACAATGACTAAGGGTGACAGAAGAAGAATAGATGCCTTTGAGTTGTGGTGCTGCAGAAGAGTTTTGAAGATACCATGGACTGCCAAGAAAACAGATAGGTCTGTCTTTTTAGGGTGAAACAAAGTCTCCCGCTGGAGGCTAGGATGTGTGTGTGTGTGTGTGTGTGTGTGTGTGTGTGTGTGTGTGTGTGTGTACCGTCAAATCAGATCTGACTGGTACAAGAGGATGTTGCTCCTCCTTCTCCGGCAGAGCATCTGGTGGATTCGAACTGTGTACCTCTGGGATTGCAGTGCAGCTTCTTGCCACTAGGGGAGGCTAGGATTTTGAAGCTCTGTCTCACTTACTTTGGGCATATGGCCAGGAGAGATCAGTCCTTAGAGAAGGACATCATGCTAGGAAAGGTGGAGGGACAGATCCAGAATGAGATGGATTATACAGTGACTGGGGCTATTCGGGTTGTTGTGTCACAATTAGTGAGGCTCAGGACAGGGAAGGATTCAGAACTGCTGTAGATAGGGTCGCTATGCATCGTGAGCAACAACCAATAACATTCTAGGACAGGTTTGGAAGCAGGAGTGGCATCCACTTCGTAAACAACTTGCCTCTGCAGAAACTCTATAAACTTCGATAAATGTCTACAGTTGTAGAGGGGTTTCCGGCCTCTTTTTCATAGGGTCGCTATGAGTCGTGTGCGCTACTCAAAGGCAATCAACAACAACATGGTGTCAGAAAAGCGATATGAAAAGTATTTATTGCCTCAAACAGCTGAATTGTGTTTTAATTTGAGGAACCAATAGATGGCAGCACAATGCTTTGGTTAACAAGTATCTTCCTTTATTAAGGTGACATAAGGGGACTATTATACCATTTTTTTACATAATGATGTTCAAAACAACAGTAAAAAAAATCATATATTCATAGTTCTTGTATGAAAGGTTGTGGTCTTCATCATTTCCCTTAATTTTAGGTGGAAGACTAATTTTCCACCATTATTTTGAAAAGCCAAATTTGTTAGTTTTGACTCTTGCCTTAATAGTTTGCCTTCAGAAAATTGTAGTCTCTTTAAAAAATGCTTTTGAAAAGTCTGCAATTATGAGCAATGCAAAGTTCAAACATAAAATCTAATAAATTTAATATTGAATCTTTTAATAATATTTTCTATAACATGTAAATATATCCCCATCTCAATGCTCTTATAAAAGTCTACAAATATGTGAATTATCACATTGTGTTAATTTTGTTTATTTGTTTCAGTTTTCCATACTGATCTGAGTCTTTCAAGAGCATTGATCATTGATTATTGATTTATTTTTATATTATCATTACATGTCTTATTGTTGTTGTAGTTATTAAGTGCATTGAATCGGGTAAAACTGAAAGCAGCCCTGTGGACAACAGATCTGAATCTTGTCCTGTCTTGCACCATCCTTATCATCCCTGATACACTTGAGTCCATTGCCTTAGACACTATCTCATGACATCTCTTTGAGAGTCTTCGTCCCTTTCACTTACTATTCACTTTTCCAAGTATGATGTTACTCTCCAAAGAATAGCCTCTCTTGAGGGAAGAAGTTCAAGTGTCATTGAAGACATTGGCCAAAAAAAAAATATGGTCCTAGGAATCGATGGGGTATTACTTACAAGGTTTCTAGTAACAATTGAAGTCTTAGTTATATTCACCAGTCTGTGGAAGGATATCTGGAAGATAGAGATTTGGCCAACTGACTGGAAGAGATCTGTATTTGTTCCTATTCTCAAAAAAGGAGACTCAACAGAATGTAGAAATTAGCAAGCAATATTACATGCATGACTAGGAATTATAGAAGGAGAATTGATACCTTTGAGCTGTGGTGCTGGAGAAACATATTGAATATATCTTGGATTGCTAGGAGAGCAAACAGGTTTTTCATGGAGAGAGTGAAACCAGGCTGCTCCTTTTTTTTAGCTTATAAAGTTTTTTTTCCCTTTCATTTGAGTAAAAGTTTACAAATCATATTGGTTGTTCATAAAATCATAGACATATTGTCTTATAACATGGATTACCATTAATGAACATAACTGATTACAGTGTGTAATTATCCATTTATTGTATGTTGTTTCCATTCACTCAACTTATCTATTAATTTTTGCATCTCTCTCACTCTCTGTTAAACCACAGAGTGATTCTGTTTGTAAATTTTTCCTTAGCTTTATTTTCCTTTTCTTGTTTAAAATTTTCTACTCTTATTTACAAAATTTAAATACATTGTTTCAAGAACAAATTCTTTCAATTTCCCTCACCCCCCCCCATCAAATTGTACAACCCCATGATTAATCCTTCCTCCCCCTGCAGTCCTTATCCCTCTGCTTCCACCCTCTCTCACTCTTCCTGGATCCTTATACTCATTCTACTATATTTCTACAATAATGATTTTATATAATATTTGTCCTAGTAGGACTGAGTTAGTTCACTCAGCATAATGTTCTCCAGTCATTCCCAAGGTAGGTAATAATTTACAAAATTATTGCTCCTGCATGCTGCATAGTATTACATTGTGTGTATGTACCATAATTTCTCAGTTCATTCATTTTTGGTTGGAGATTTGGGCTGTTTCTATGGTCTTGCGATGGTGAATAATGCTGCTATTAACATTGGTGTACAAATCTCCGTTTGTGCCTCTGTTCTCATTTTCTTAGGGTATATTCCATGTAGTGGAATAGCTGGGTCATACGGAATTTCTATGTTCAGCTTTTTTGAGGAAGCACCAAACTGAAAGCCTTGTCTGACATACTTTCAATAGGTTGCAAGGTGGGACCAGTGCTTAGAGAGGAACGTCATGCCCGGGAGGGTGGAGGGACAGTGCAAGAGAGGAAGACCCTCTATGAGATGGATTGATTCAGTGACTGGGGTAAAGGAGCTAGGTGTACCAGAGACAGTAAGATTAGCACTGGATAGAGCAGGTTTTAGGGCTGTTTTACAGAGGGCTGCTTTGAGTCTTAGATGACTAGATGGCACGGAACAACAACAACATTGTTAATAAAACATGTAAGCAAAATATTGCTGAAGATATGCAAAAAGATGGTTATAACAATACATTGAAAGAAAACTATTAGAAGTTAAAGCTGGATTTGGAAGAGGTCGTGATACCAGGGATATCATAGCTGATGTCAGCTGTTATCATAACTGAAAGCAGAGGAAATAACAATAAAATATCTATTTTTTCATTGTTGACTCTGCAAGGACATTTGATTGTATGGTTCACAGCAATCTGTGACTGACATTGAGAAGAATGAGAATCCCAGAACACTTAATTGTGCTTATGTGAAATCTATACCTAGATCAAGCAGCTGTTGCCTGAACAGAAGAAGAGATCCCTAAATGGTTTAAAATCAGAAAAAGTGTATGTCAGGGTTATGGTTCTCCTCTGTGCCTATTCAGTTTGTATACTGAACAAATAATTTGAGAAATTGAGCTTTGCAAAGAATTTGGCACCAGCTTTGGCTGAAGACTCCTAAAACTGCATTGTACCAATGATGAATCTTACCTGATGAAAGGAGAGGAGGATTTGAAACACTTGTTGCAGGAGATCAAGGACTTCGGTGTTTAATTTGGATTGCATCTCAACAGCAAAAAGACAAAAATCCTAAACACTGTATGAATAAGCAATATCATGATAGATGGAGAAAGGGTTGACGTTGTCAACAATTTCATCTCACTTGGCACCAGCAGTCAGGAGATCAGGAGATGTATTGCATTGGGAAAGTATGTTGTCAGTGAGCTTTCCAAAGTCTGGAAGAGCAATGATATAAGTTTAAGACATAAAATGTACCTGATTCAAGCCACTGTCTTTTCAATTACCTACTCTGCATTCAGAAAATCAATAAGGATGATGGAAGAAAAATTAAGGCCTTTGAGTTGTGATGTTGAAGAACGTGGAATATGCTATAGACTGCTTAAAAAAACCTAAATAGATATGTCTTGAAGATAATGAAACCAGATCATTTTTTGAAGGCAAGATTAGTGAAGCTTCATCTTACGTACTTTGGACATGTTGCTAGGACAGACTACTCCTTGGAAAGGGACACCATGCTTGGAAAAGTGGAGAGATGGTGAAACATTGGAAGACCTTTAATCAGGAGGTGGGTTTATACAATGACTGTTGCATGGACTTGAGTGTGTCAGAGATAATAGGGATGGCACAGGATAGGAGAGAGTTCAAATCTGTTGTTCATAAGGTAATTATGAGTCATAATTGATTCAATGACACCTAACAACACAACAATAACATTTTATAAAAATGTGAGAGAAAACATTAGACTCTGTATAAAAAGATGCTGGTAATTTAAATGAATGAATGAATGAATAATAATAATCCGTTAGTAAGTTGTTAATGAACTACTGAAATTTTATTTTTATAAACAATCAAATTGTTTGTTGTATGTTTAAATTTGTATATATGTATAAACATAACCACATTTATAATTAGTGAAATCATTCTTAAATTTATTTGTGAAGACATTTTATGCAAAAATAAAGAGAAAGTGGGGAAGCGGAAGAAAGATAGTTATCATTTTCTATTGTGAAAAAAAGTTTCCTTTTATTTTTCCTTTATTCCTAAACCAATAGATGCTAAAAAGAATACATTCTCCAGAATTTATTTGGAAGATTACACCATTGTATTAAAGTGAATAATGTGATGTTCCTCATATCTCATGATTTTGGTGGCATTCTTTAATGTTTATCTTTGGCACATGTTAAGTTGTTGTTGTTGTTGTTATGTGCCATCAAGTCCTTTGCGACCCATAGCGACCCTATGTACAAGAGCCCTAAATGCCGTTCTATCCTGTGCCAGCCTCACTGTCTTAAACACATTCATCCCTACCACTCCACTCACAGAATTGATCTATCTCATCGAGGGTCTTCCTCTCCTGCACTGTCCCTCCACTCTCCCAAACATGATGTCCCTCTTCAAGGACCAGTGCCTCCTTGTAACATGCCCAACGTATGTCAAATGAAGCTTCAGAATCGTTTACTCCAGGGACCCTCTCCAGGACAAACCCGTTTGTTCTCCTAGCAGTCCAAGGTATATTCAACACTCGTCTCCAGCACCACAGCTCAAAGGCATCAATTCTCTTTTTGTCATCCCTATTCACTGTCCAACTCTCCAATGCATAGCACGTTATTGCAAAGACTATAGCCTGGATCAGGCGCACCTTAGTCTCTAGTCTGACATCGTTGCTCTTCAGTACTCTTGAGAGGTCCCTCACAGCTGACTTTGCCAATGCAAATCATCTCCTGATTTCCTGGCTGCTGTTACCAAGAGTGTTGACTGTGGAGCCAAGCAAACTAAAACTGTTAACTATCTCAATCTCTTCACCATCCATACTGATGCTGCCAATAGGCCCAGTGGTGAAGAGAGGGCTCAAAATTTGCTTTGCATTTGGAAATCTTCCTTCTTTCTTCCTTTGAATGTCAGAAGAGATACCATTCCTAGGGCCTGGTTAGAAATGAAGTCCTTTCAATACTGCAACAGGAGGGAGTAGTATTTCATCCTGTTGTACTGGGGTCACTATGAGTCTGTACCGTCTGGACAGCGCCTGACAATAATGTGGTACTTATAAGTCCCTGGATGGTGAAAAGTAAATGTGCTTGGCTACTGATTAAAAGTTTGGAGATTCCAGTTTATTCAGGGATACCTCACAAACTCGCCCATTAAAAACCATGTGTCAGAATAGACTTTACAGAGACATCTTTGTGTATGTGTAATGTAATACTTTGGATATTATTGCTGTTTGTTGGCAATAAAATCATAAGAAGAACTAGTTGAATTCCTGGTGCAGGCATTTTTGCCCCCTTTGTGATTTTTATCTTACTGAACAATCTCATGTTTGAACAGATCCTCTTTGCTTCTCCACTTAACACCCTAACATTCCTTTGATTCCTCTCCTGCATCTGAGAAAAAAAATAAATAAACCAACCTTACTCTTCCCCCAAAAAATTTCCAGACAAACGACCCCCAAATAACACATAAAGTCAAAATATACTTTCAATTCCTTGAAAAACTAAAGTATGTCAATTAGAAAAATAAAACAGAACCAGAACCACAGCAGAATGAGATGGGGACATGAAGAACCACACAGCCTCTCTTTGGGCATTAAAAAGAAGGCCACTTCTTATTTCTTAGCATTGAGGACAGCATACTGTTGTCACGTACCCTCAAGTAGAAACCTACCTATAGCTGACCGGAAAGCAGATTTCAGCATAGGAGAAAACTGCCCTTCTGGCACTAGGTTTTGGGATGATTTCTTCCCCCAGCAGAATTTTAAAAATTAAGAATTAAAATTTTTCTGAAAAAGAAGGTGGTTCTCAGCTTTTGAGATGTATGATCTATAGGAGTTGTGTTGCTAGCTCACAGGTGGCACCTCTCTGGCAGTTTGAATCCACAAACCAAGGCAAAGGAGAAAAGTAGGCAAACTCCCCCCAGGTGATGTGCAGACTCAGAAACCCTTGGGAGGTTGAGTTCCAACTCAATGGTAATGGGTTTGTGTTTGGAGCTTAAGAATGGTTTCAGAATTTTGATCGGGGTTCAGAACACAAGTACTTGATAATGGTATTAGAGAAAAGAATGCTTGAGTTGCTATACAGAAGGAACAGGGGTAGATAAACGCATGTCTGCTAACTGAAGAGAGGTTGAGAGTTCAAATCTGCCCGTAACTCTATGGGAGAAAAATATGGCAGTCTACTTCCATAATGATTACAATTAGAAAAAAAACTCTTAGGTGATTTTACTCACTCTATCATACTGGATCACTATAAGTTAAGGAAGGCTGCATGGCACTTTCTCAAAAAGTTGCAAATAGAAATACCATTTGACCCAGCAATTCCACTACTGGGAATATACACTAAAGAAATCATAACCACCACCCAAGCAGATATATGCACACCCACATTTATTGTGGCTCTGTTCACAATAGCAAAGAGTTGGAAACAACCTAGGTGCCCATCAACAAACAAATGGATAGAGAAGCTGTGGTATATTCACACAATGGAATACTACACTGCATTTAAAAACAAGGAGCTTATGAAATATACAAAATAGATGACACTGGAGGACATTATGCTGAATGAAGTATCTCAGTTACAAAAGACAAATATTGCAAAATGCAACTGTTATAAAAGAGGACTGACATGGGGGTTAGGGGGAGACTGAGAAAGAGGGAATAAATAATGTATACTGCATTGAAAGAGATGAGGAAGAGAACTGTTTGAAAGGAATATGAAATTAGGTATTATTGTCATGGCAGGAGTCCAGAAGAAAGGCAGCTTAGTGGAGTGGACTTGGTGGAAGGGATTGTATAACAATAAAGTAATTTTTCTTTTATTTTTCAAAAAGAAGAGAGTATTGGGGTGGAAGGGTGGGCAGGGAGAAAAGTGCAAGAAGGAGTGAATGTAAATCCAAAGTCTCTGTAAACTTTCATTAAAATTAATTTTTGAAAAATCAACTCAACCGCATTAACAACAACATGGCAGACAAAATAATGGCCTTCCAAAGAAACCTACATCTGAACCACTGGAATTTGGGACTATATTTACATGTCAAAAGAATTAAGGAAATAGATGGAATAAAACTAATTTATTAACTGAATAAAATAACAATTCTATTCTGGATTATCTAGGCAGGCCCAGTGTAATCAAATTAATGAAATTTTTGTATACTCCATGTGTTATTTCCAGATCTTCTTTCTGTATGCAACTAAGTTCAAACACCAGCCCTTAGGATATTCTATCTCATTTTCATTGCCATTGAGATGGAACTGACTCATAAATATTTTTCAGTGCATTTTCAGAAGCTATTAAAGCACAGGAGGAGATTGCCTGTCCTCTATGGAGTCACAGTTGGATTAGAGGGGCCAAAGAGGTGCTGCCTTTGGGTTAATGGTGCAATTCTCTACCACCCACGCCACGCCATGCCATTAAATCTAAGGAACTGTTGTTGTTAGGTGTTGTTGAGTCGAGTATGACTTGGAGTGATCTTACAAACATTATATCTGAAACCTGCCCTATCCTGTGCTACCCTCATCATGTTTGCCACATTGGAGCCCATTGTTATAGTTACTTTGTCAGCTCATCCATCTCAATGAAAGACTTCCTCTCCTTCAGTGACCCTCCACTTTTCCAGCACGATGTCTTTCTCCAAGAATTGAACCCTCCTCATAATATCTCCAAAGTATGTGAAATAAAGTTTCACCATACTTCATTCTAAGAAGCATCCTGGCTGCACTCTCTCCAAGACATATTTGTTTCTCCTTTTGGCAGTCCATGAGATAATTAATGCTCTAATCCACCACTACCACAACTCCAAGGCATCGATTCTTCTTTTCTCATCTTTATTCATTCTCAGATGCATAGCAAATATGAAAAAGACTCAGGCTTGAATCAGGTGCATCTTGGTCTGTAAACTGACATTCTTGCCCCTTAGGACTTTTGAGTGGTTCTTGAGAGCAGATTTTCTCAATGCAGTATGTTTTCTGATTTCTTAAATGTTGGTGCCAAGGATGTTAATCGTAGATAAAAAGAAAATGAAATTATTGACAACTTCAACATTTTCTCCATCTATCATGATGTTGCTTATTGGATTAGTGGTAAGAAAATATGTTTTAATACATCTGACAGAATACAATCCTGATGTACTCCTTTCATAAAAAGCAAAGCAAAGACACACAAAAAATTCCTAGTTTCCAAAATTATGAGGTAAGAAATTGTATTTCTTTAAATGTACTCACTTGTAGTATTTTTATTAGAACAGTATATCTGTCTATTCTTTAATTATTTACAATCAAGGTATCTGAAATTCTGTATTCATGACAATAGTAAAGAACATACTATTCAATTAGTTTACATATTAATTGTATACAATTGACAGTAACGACTGTCAAAGTCCAAGGTGAAAGTAATCATAGTTTAACTTATGTTTTGCTTGGTAGGCCATGATGCTCATGATTTAGCAGTTATATAATGAGGTAATTTTGCAGTCACATGGTGATGTAATTGGTATTTATTAATGATGTAGTTTGGCAGTGATTTAAAATTCAGTAATTCTTCATGTTGCAATTTGAAACAGTCATCTTCTAATTTTACAAATGTTGTTAAGTGCCATTGAGTCGAGTATGACTCATAGCAACCCTATAAACAAAAGATCTGAACCCTGTTCTATCCTACGTCATCCTCACAATTCCTAACTACAAGAGCCCATTACAGCAGTTACCTCGTCAATCCACCTGATTGAGGATCTTCCTCTCCTTGCCTTTCCAAGCATCATGTCCCTTTCCAAGGAATACCCCCTTCTCATAACCACCTCAAAGGATTTGAAGTGAAGCCTCATCATTGTTGCCTCCAAAGAGCATTCCAGCTGCAACCTCTCCAAGACACACCTGTTTGTTCTTTTTTGCTGTCCATGGTATGCTCAGTGCTCATCTCCAATGCCGCAGCTCAAAGGTGTCAATTCTTTCTCTGTCATCCTTATTGTCCAGCTCTCAGAGGTAGAACAGGTGATTAGAAAGATTATGGCCTGAATCAGACATACCTAAGTCTTCAAATTGATTTCATTACTCATCACTCATTTGGAGAAGTCCCTAAACGCCGATTTTCCCAGTGAAATGTGTCTCCTAATTTCCTGGCTGCTAGTAACAAGAGTGTTAATTGTGGATCCAAGCAAGATGAAGCTGTTAACAGTTTCAATCTCCTCTCCATCCATCATGATGTTGCCTATTGGTCCAGTGGTTAAGAAATTTTGTTTTCTTGACATTAAGATGCAATCTATATTGAAGTTTGTATTTTTTATTTTGTGCAACACGTGCTTCAAGCCTTCCTCATTTTCAGCAAGTAAGGTTGTGTTAGTTGCATAATGAAGATTATTGATGAGCCTCCCTCCAATCCTGATGCCACACTCCTCCTCATATAATTCAGTTTCTTGGATAATTTGCTCAGCGTACCGATTGAATAAGTATGGAGAAAGAATACAACCCTGACACACTCATTTCTTTATTTTAAACTATTTAATTTTAAACTACTTAATTTTACTACTTAAACTACTTAATTTTAAACTATTCCCCAGCTTCCTGGTCCAGGTATAAGTTCTGCAGGAACACAAATAAGTGCTCTGGGACTCCCATACTTCTCAATGGTATTCTTTTGCAAATACAGGTTTTTAAGTAATAACTTGGTCTTTAAAACCTAACTGTCTTGATAATGGAGAAATGGACGCATTAGCAAACTAGGCCAAGAGGCCAAAAATAAAAAAAAGCATGTAGTCTGCAAAGAAGTGGAAAAGAAAATAAAATTATCTGTTCCTTATAGACTTCAGAAGGGAGTAAGGTCTTGCTGATGTCAGCCTGGTGAAATTTACTTGCAAATTTTACTTCTAGAGTGATCTGGGTGTCTTAGATTTATCATTCAGATGTTTATCCTAACTAAACTTAATTGTTTACTGTGTGCTGAAGTTATTATTATATTAAGGAGAGAGGATTAGGATGGGATATAAGCTCCACCACACTAAAGGCTTCTATAAGCTAACTTGACCTCAGTGCTAGGTGTTTTCTCTTGTGGAACGTTCACCTAGGATATCCTGTCATCTGCTGTTGCCATCTAGCTATGCCACAATTGATAGTCTATAGGGTCCTGGGCCTCTGTTCAACACTCTCTGCACCACCAGCTTGTATCTGACCCATAGTTGCCATCTAGCTGAGCCACAACTGGCAGTCTACAGGATCCTGGCCCACAGCTCACCAGTTTCTACAAAACCAGCCTGCATATCTACAGTCACGTGAGTCATTCCCCTGACTAGTCTGAGTCTCTGGGAGACCTTCCAGTGAATCGTTGAACCCTAGGGCCATAGAGGAATTAGATAACTAAGCCAAAGATAGAGCTGTTAATGTTAGAAATTATGGACTTATATACAGCTGGTTAAACATTTGGGACTTCTTATAAATAGTCTATTATCTGCTATTAATCTTTGTTGTTGTTGTTGTTGTTGTTGTTGTTATGTGCCATCGAATTGCCTGCGACTCATAATGACCCTAGGGACAACAGCCCTAAAATATGGCCTATCCTGTGCCAGTCTCACCATCTCTGACACACCCACCCCTAATACCCCAGTCGCTGAATCAATCCATGTCATCGAGGGTCTTCCTTTTCTGTGCTGTCCCTCCACTTTCCCAAGCATGATGTCCCTCTCCAAGGACTGGTCCCTCCTTGCAATATGTCCAAAGTACGTCAGATGAAGCTTCAGAATCCTTGTCTCCAAGGAGCAGCCCAGCTTCACCCTCTCCAGGACAAATCTGTATGTTTCCCCAGAAATCCATGGTATATTCAATACTCTCCTCCAACACCACAGATCAAAGGCATCATTCTCCTTCTATCATCCCTAATCATTGTCCAGCTCTCTGATACGTAACAAGTGATTGCAAAGACCATGACATGTATCAGGCACACCTTAGTCTCCAGACTGACATCCTTGCACTTCAGCACTTTAGAGAGGTCTCTAACCACAGACTTTCCCATTGTAGTATGTCTTTCAATTTCCTGGCTGCTGGTGCCAAGAGTGTTGACTGTGGAGCCAAGCATCCCAAAACTGTGAACAGGACAAATTATAAAAACAAATAATAAAATAGTAAATTATGGTTTTCAGCCACTATTTGTGGTAATTCGTTAAAACAATAATAGGAAACTAATACAGGTAGGAAATGAAACAACCCTTTTAGTTTCTTACCATGGGTACTGATAGATCACCACAGTATTCCATAATTCTGAGTGTTTTGTATACTCTTTCACAACAAAATGTCCTTACATACTGTGCTCCATTCAACTAATTTCCTTTTTATGGATTTTAATTGCTGCACTGCAATCCCAAAGGCACATGGTTCAAATCCACCAGCCGTTCCATGGGAAAAAGATGGACATTCTTCTTTCCTACAATTAACTGCCTTTATGATTAGGTTCCAACCCTGTGGTACAAAAGAAAAACATGCCCCTACTACAGTCAAACTACAATGTATATATTTCTTTCTCTTTTTTGTACAAATCTTTTACATTGTCTAAATGGAATCACAGTGAAATTTATTTTGGATAAGAATGTTTTCTGGTAGTAAGATTCATAAATTTTAAGAATGTCTCTTTTCCAAATATAATGTTCTAAGATTCAGAAACATATGATTCCAGGACACAAACACTGTCAGGATTTTATGTCTTTCATCTCTATTTCTAATCAAATATACTTTTTTCTTCTCTATTAGAACATTATGTTTTCTCTAATTTTCTGAACAGCATAGCTTGACACAAAGCCCTCAGGAGCTATATTCTGAAAAGATTTTGACAAGCACTTCTTGGTCAGATCCTTATTGTATTATCAAATAATTGGCCAGAAAGGAGAGGAACATTGTATGTGTCTGGCTCATGTTGCTATAATGAAGTAAAGTGTTATTTTTAAAGGAATAGTACTTTGAAACATTTCAGAGAGGCCCATCAATCTTAAAAGACTGGGAAATGTTAGCATAATGTATTATGTTACTGATAAATTATAGTAGTATTATTCAAAATAACAAAAAAGAAATTCTATTTAAGACTATATTATAAAATAGTTAATATGAGCCACCTAAAGATAAATACTAGGGATAAAAATAAAAAAAAGATGTGCAAATTATGCCTGATTTATGATGTATTTCAGTAACAATGAACCAAACTTAATACTATCCTTCCTCCCACTCCCAACTTTTTGTATATCTTGTTAATAATGTTGTTGTTATGTGCTGTCAAGTCATCTGTGACCCATAGCAACTCTACACAAAACAGCTCTGAACCCTGCTCTATCTTGAGCTAACCTTATTTTCTCTGACATATCTACCCCATTATCCAGTCTCTGAGTCATTCCATCTTATCGAAGGTCTTCCCCTCCTGAGCTGTCCCTCTACACTCTCAAGCATAGTGTCCCTCTCCAAGGACTGATTCCTCCTTGCAACATGCTCAAAGTATGTCAAATGGAGCTTCAGAATCCTTGCCTCCAAAGAACAGCCTAATTTCTCCCTCTCCAGGATGAAGCTGTTTATCTTAGCAGTCCACGGTATATTCAATACTATTCTCCAGCACCACAGCTTAAATGCATCAATTCTCCTTCTATTATCCCTAGTCATTGTCCAGCTTTCTGATGCATAGCACATAATTGCAAAGACTATGGCCTTTATCAATTACACCTTAGTCTCCAAACTGACATCATTGCTCTTCAGTACTCTGGAGATATTTCAGACAGTAGACTTTCTCAGTGAAATTTGTGTCTTGATTTCCTGGCTATTAGTTGATTGTGGAGCCAAGCAAACTAAACCTGTCAACAATCAAAATCACTTCACTGGCTATCGTGATACTCCTAATTAGTCCAATGGTGAGAATCTTTGTTTTCTTGGTGTTGAGCTTCAATGCATATTGGAGGCTGCAGTCCTTGACCTTTTGTAGCAAGTGTTTCAGGTTATCCTGTTTCAGTAAGCAAGGTTGTATCATCTGCATAACACAGGTTGTTGATAGGTCTTCCTTCAGTCCTGATGCTACATTCCTCCTCATAATGCCCAGTCTCCCAGATGATCTGTTCTGCATATAGATTAAAAAGGTATGGAGGCAGGAGGACACATGCCTGGAGAACACCCTTCCTGATTTTAAATCATGCATTGTTTCCTTGCTCTGTTCTAATGTTGTCTCCTAGTTCGTAAGCATAATTAAGTGTTGTGGGATTCCTATTCTTCTCAGAGTCAGTCATAGTTTGCTGTGATCCCCACAACAAATGTCGGTGCATAGTCAATGAAACACAGACATTCCTCTGGTGCTTTCTGGTTTCAGCCAATATCCATCTAACATTAGGTATAATATCCCTAGTAACATGATCTCTTCTAAATCCAGCTACACGTGTAACAGTTCCTTGTTGATGTGCTGTTCTAGTCATTTTTGGATAATTTTCAGCAGAATCCTGCTTGGATATTAATGATATTGCTTGATAATATCCACACTCTGACAGGTGACTTTTCTTTGGAATGGGAACCAATATAGATCTCTTCTAGACAGTTGGCCAGGTGGTTGTCCTCCAGATTTCTTGGCACAGCTCAGTGTGTTGCTAATGTTATCTTTATCAAAGGCTTATTAATAAATGTTAAATTTGGTGATTTACTGTTCAAACAGTGTCATATAGTTGTTGTAGTTAAGGGCTGTTGAGTAGAAGATGACTCATAGCCACCCTATGAACAAAATACCTGAAACTTGTATAACTTTCACCGTTTCTCCAAGTTCATTGAGTTGTCAGAGGCAAACCATCTCAGAAGTGGATGCCACTCCTGCTTCCAAGCCTGTTTTAATCTGAGAGCTCCACCAAACACTGGCCACCATTGTTGTTATTGTTAAGTGCTGTCAAGTCATAGGCGACTCATAGTAACCCTATGAACAAAAGTCTTCTACAGTTGCGTGACTTTCATCCTTTCTCCATGTTCATAGGGTTTCCCAAGACAAGCTATTTATGGAAGTGGATGCCACTCCTGCTTCCGAGACTGTCCACCATGGGTAATCATTATCACATTTGACATATCAATTTCACAGTTGTTAGCACCACAGGAACCACAAGTTACCTCTGTACAGTAAATGAACAGACCAGTGCTATACCACTTAGAAGAATGTTTGCCCCAAAACAATTAAAACCAGTCCTGAGGGCCATAGATTAAAATCACCCACCTCTGGCCTGGTAGCGTAACTTTCTATTCACTAGGCCTACAGAGCTCTTTCTATGACTCACAGTAATTCTATGAAAAATACATCTAACCCTTGCCCTATCCTATCCCATTCCCACAATCTGAGACACCTTTGAGCCAATTGCTACAGTCACCATCTCAATTCATCATGTTGAGGATCTTGTGTTCTTCTTTGACCTTCCACTTTTCTCAGTATGATGTGATTTCTCAAGGACTGGAACCTTAAGCTTGCTTGTTGTTGTTAAGTGCTATCAAGCTGTAGACGACTCATAGTGACCCTATGAATTAATGACTTGAATACTTTTATAACTATAGTTGTAGAGTTTTTTAAACTAAAGCAAAGACCAGTTATTTGAAAATATGGACCCAGTTGCTGATTGTTTGGCTAAAGTTGATAAGGAATTTTGAGAAATAGTTACCTATTACTGTGAAATACATGAAAAAAAAAAAAAACAACAACAGCAGCAACAACAACAAAAAACCCCCAAACCAAAACCAAACCAAAACAATAAAACCCTTAAAGGATCACAGAAACAATTGATGCTAATTTTTTTAAGTCAGAAATGACTTTATGTCCAGGGATAATTTAGATGATCTAGAATGTTGCACATATGGAATTATTACCTCAGTTGACAAAATACCAGTATTATCCAATATTTCTTCATCAGCAGAGTAAAATTTTGTGGTCTGTGGATATCTTATATATGTATGCATGAAAATACATCGGTATGTTTCCATTCCTCAACAGCAAACTACTATTCAATTTCTAGATACTGAAAATGTAAGGCAACCTTAAGGAGAAGGGAACAGGGGAAGGGAATTCAACTTATTTCTGAACCAATTTAGGACAAAGTCATCCAAATGAAATAGTGTTGTAAAGTGAGGACTATCTATAATCTCATCCAAAACCAAAACCAAAACCAAAACGTACTTCTAGTATATAAATTCTCTTTAGTTCATATGCTGGAATATAAAATAGCAATGAAAATAAATGAAGTAGAACTTTACCTATCAAGTGCCTGACTGAGTCTGGCAATTGTAATAGTAAAAAAAAAGGTTTTAGAAAAATTTATACAACAAAATTTAACTTACATAAAGCTTGAAATGTGCAAAATCCTCTGCATTTATTTTTGTTGCTGTGTGGCATTGAGTTGGAACTGACCCATACCTGATCCTACCGTGGGTTTTCAGAGGCAATAAATTGCATGGGAGGGGATTGCTCATCCTTCTCCCACAGAGCAGCTGGCTTTGAATACCATGCTTTTGATTGCAGCTCAAGTCCTTATCAACAGGCCATTAGAGCTCCCTTGAATATTTATAAATAAATGCATCTGTAGTAAAAATATAAGGATGTGTGTTGAAAATATTAAATACTAAATTAAAGTTTATAACTGCTTCTGGGAAATTTCAATGACTCTGGACATGAGGTTGCTGAAATTGAGCTTAGAAAGTTTGTTTCTTAACTGAATGATGACAATATGGATATAAATTATATACAGTAAGACTATATCATTTCCTCTCTTTTTCTCCTTTTAACCTCAAAAATACAGCCAAAATGAGTATGGCAGAAGAACTTTGTGTCATGAAAATGTATTCACTAAAATAAAAACAAAAACCTTCCAACTACAAATTTATTTTTAGTATGTTGTTACAATATCTTTTTGTCAATGACGGTGTTAAAAAATAATTACATATAAGTATAGAATAGATATGTATATGAGAAGGAACATGTGTATGCATTTAAGTAACATTATTCTATTATCTCAGGATATTTGATAATTTTTGCAAAATAACTTTAGTAAGACTGGCATAAATAAGGAAATTGGACAAAAAACATTTCAGCCATTTTGGAAGCACAAGAAATTTTAAGTAAGAAAGTTAAGAATTATAAATATGCAGTGTGCTACATGTTATTGTTGTTATTGAATGCCTTTGAGTCCCCTGAGCTCCTAGTCATATTACGTACAACAGCTCTGAAGTCTGCCAGTCTCACTGACACATCTAATCCCATTGCTCCAATAATTGTGTCAATCCATCTCATCTGGAGCCTTTCTCTCCTATGCCATTCCTCCATCCTTGCATGCATGTTATCCTTCTCCAAGGACTGATACCTTTTGGTCAGATGCCCAAAGTATGTCAGATGGAACTTCAAAATCATAGCCTCCAAGGAAAAAAATTGTTTCATCCTGTCCAAGACAGATCTATTTGTTTTCTTGGTAGTCTATGGTATGCTCACGACTCTTCTCGAGCACCACAACTCAAGGGCATTTATTCTTATTGTCATTCTTAGACATTACCCAGCTCTTTGATACATGGCAAATAATTGTGAAGACCACAGGTTGGATCAGGCACACCTTAGTCTCTAGACTGACATCGTTGCTTCTCAGTACTCTGCAGATGTCCGTGACAGCAGATTTCTCCTTTTCCAGTAACAATATACGGCTCTTCATAAACTCCTTGAGACATTCTAAATGGCATTCTAAACTACTCCACTCTTTAAATTTTTAAAGGAATATGAATGTTAAGAAGATTCCTTACTTTTTTAATCTTCTTATAGCTAAAAGCATCTTAGGTACTGGGAAATTAATATTTCCAATTAATGAGTTTAATTAGGGTTTCACATCAAAAAATTATGAAATTTTTTTCTTTGAATAAGAATATCTAGTTTAACTTATTTTTTAGTGTAAATATGTGTGTATATCTATTACTTATTTTCTATGTGCTAGTAAGGGGCTGGAATTAATTTTATTTGAATTTTTAAAAAGTTATTTCATTTAGATTGTATTGTTATAAACATTAATTTTTGTTAACAACTGTGACTTGACTTTGCATATTGTTTATTTCTGACTTAATGTTGTTACAGTCACTGAGATGAATGGCTATGTACAGTCTGGAAAATTATACACTATTTTATGACTTTACTCAGCATGAATTTCATTTTTCACTTTTCAGTCAACTAACTTGATTTGGATGGGGGAAAAGGCTTAGTGTATTTTTCCTGATTTAGCATTTCAATATTTGAATGCAGTGGTGGCAGGGATGTAAAATGCATATTTAATATCTGTCCTTTCTGTTGTTTGTAACTATAGCAGACATCACTAATTACTTGCATGACATCTAATTCAGATAATACTGAACCTGATTTAAAAACCTCATACTTTCCCCCCCTTCGTCTCCAATGGGATAGAGGCTTAGGAATTGCACTGCCAATCCAAAGCTACACAGTTTGAATCCACCAGCTGCTCCTTGGGTAGAAAGATGGCCAATTTCTTCTCATGTAATTGCCTGTCTCTGAAAATCCACTAGACGGTCAGTTAGGGGTTGGTTTCAACTCAATGGTATACAACAACAACAACAAGAACATTACTAATGGACTGGAGTTTGCATGAGAAGGACAATTAGAATGCTTATATGAAATTAGAGATTCATGGTAACTTAATGGTAAAGAATTGCACTGCCTACTCAATGTTAACGTGGTCTGGATTTACTAGCTGCTTCACAGGAGAAACATGAGCAATCTTCTCCCGTGTGATTTACTGCCTCTGAAAACCCACTGAAGGATCACATATTGATAAGTTCCTACTCTACAGTACACAACAGTAAAATATAAAATCAAGATGATGACCACAATGTTCTTAAACATGTCAGAGACGGTGGGAAGGGTATAGGAAAGAGCAAGGTTCAGACCTGTTGCTCATGAGGTCACTGTGAATCCTAACTGGCTTGATGACAATAACAACAATATAGTTTATTATGCTGAGACACTTAGAAACAAAAAGGAGCTTTACCAACAATAATCATTCACAGGAATTTTTTT
>NW_006399775.1:6290143-6296671 GCF_000299155.1 Elephantulus edwardii
CTGGTCCTTGGAGAGGGACAACATGCTTTGTAGAGTGGGGGGACAGTGCAACAGGGGAAGACCCTCTATGAGGTGATTGATTCAGTGACTGCGGTAATTGGGATGGGTGTGTCAGAGGCAGTGAGATTGGCACGGGATAGAGCAGGATTTAGGGCTGTTGTACATAGTGTCGCTATGAATTGCAATCAACTCGATGGCACATAATAATAATAATAAAAAATGAAAAATCCTAGCCTCCACGTAGAAGGTTTCACTCTCTCCAAAATAGCATATTTGTTTTCTTGATGGTTCTTGGTATGTTCAAGACTCTTCTCCAGTACCACAAGTCAAAGGCATCAACTCTTATTCTATCATATTTAGTTATTATCCAGCTCTCTGATGAATACTAATTATTTAATTGCAAAGACCATGGACTGGATCAGTCTCACTTTAGTCTCTAGACTGACATTATTGCTTTTTCAGCACTCTGGAAAAGTCCCTGATAACAGAATGCCTAACACAGAAGCTGAACTAGGCCACTCTGTTTTCCTCAAAATATTTTAGATTCATCCTATTTTACTTTTGGACATACCTTTTGAATTATCTCTCTTAAGGTCTATTCTCCCTCTCGAAGTCTCTGTTGGTCTCTTAAATGAAAAAATGGCATTGTCTTTTATAACTTACTTGTTTACTGATCAATGTATTTGAACCTGTATTGTAGTTAAAGGTATATGTGTTGTTCTGCTGAATTAGAATTAAATTTTCTGCAACAGATACAGTTATGACATACTTCAATATATTAAAGAGTAGCACAACTTATCATGGGGAAATTCAGTTAATAGAAATTTTAAGTTACTGTTTTGACATGTATACTTATATGTTAAAAAGTGATGAATGTTTCTGTTTCTTCCTTAAGGATTATAAACGATAATGATTACAAATGATATCTTTAGCTTCCTTAATGATGTCAGTTTAAATGTAACTCAAAATTTAAAACTATAAACTGAATGGTTATGCATATTGATTAAAAGTAAATTTGCAATAGCATCAATCAAATGTAAATATTTTATAAGATTAATTGAGAGAAGGGTGATTGTTAGGATGGCTCAAGAGTGGACAGTTTCACTCTCCTGTATATAGGGGAGGTCTGGTAACATAGTGGACAAGGAGATGCAGTTCGAATCCACCAGTTGCTTAGGGGAGACAGATGAGCAATTTCCTTGCATATGATTCACTGACTCTGAAAACCTGCTGGAGTGTCAGGCACGAGTCTGTTGCTACTTGATGGTACAGAACAACAACAGCAGCATGAGTCAAGTCAGCTGGAGGCTGCCTAACAACAATGCCATGAAGCTTCACATTTCATGTTGACTTGATGAAATCCAAAATCCTACTTTTCCTAATGCTAGACTAGGTCGTTTCCTCCCTCTTTTGTTCTGTACATTGGTCTCGAGAAGCGGTAGAAATTAGAACACAATACAAAGATGAATTCAAGTCTTAATATGACATATTGACCTCCACTACAACTCAGATGGGCAGTCTCCTCAATGAAAATATATAGGATCTGAAAATCTGCTAAAAGAGCAGTTTTGAGTTGGTCCCCATGCAATGGACATAAAGGCCTCTGGTGGTATAGTCTGTAATGGTAGTATTGTTAACAAAAAAGCCACTCAATTGTCTTAGTTTAAATCCATAAGTGGCTTCGTGCAATAATGATGTGAAGCCTCCTCTTTGAAGGAGTTTGTCCTTTGATTATCAAGGAGAGGCGCAAACTTGGGATGGGGGTGGGGTCGGTGGGGAGAAAAGTGCAACAATGAATGAATGGAATTCCAAAATCTCTGTAGACGCTCATTGAAATGAAGAATAATAATAATAATAAAAGAATTTTTTAAAAAAGAATTACAGGCTAAGAAAGCTATGATGATGGTCCAATGAGAGTCAGAAAAGTCTCAACTGCTAAGAGTGGGTAAGTGAGTGGTCTGTTTTTTATTGAACAATCTCTAATTATTTTTCTTTCAGAAATGTTATATATTAACGACTTTTGTTGTTACCTTTCACTTTACCTCTGCTATATTTGTCAGTTTTGTACAAGACAACTATTGAGAAAATGAAGTTTACTATTGATTATGCAATGAATTTGTGAATATATAGAACTGATATGAGGACTGAAGTAAACTGTAGCATTGTCCTTATGCTTTGTTTTAATTTTGCCCTCATCCTGTTGACTTGCACTTTTATTCCCAAGAACCAATTAAAATATATGTCATTAATGAGATGAGATTTTAGAAAAAGCTTTATTGAGGACTTCTTGTAACCAGTTGTTTAAAAAAAAAGTTCAAAGTATTTAGATATTCATTCAAACATTTCCATGTCAATGAAAATTTCAAGTTCTAATACTCCCAGCACTTTGATTTCCAACCCCCTCTCCTATTTGTTGGGTTTTCCACATAAGTTTGTGATGTTCAAAAGGCAAAGCATTTCAATGAGCTTAGGGACTTATTTCCTTCACACTTAGAAGTTTAACTGCCTCTTTTCTAAAGGCATTAAAGTAAAATGGATTACATCCCATAAAGGGCACTGTGCAGAGGTGTGGAGGTCATCTGTCTGTGATGGCCTTTAAAGATCAAGGGGAAAAGAAGTTGGACTTTGAGTGTTCTCTTGATGGGCAAACAAACTGCACACAGCAGGAAATATTATGTAATCATCACTGGAAGCACTGACCTTCTTCTTTTGTCACTAACCCTACTACCCCCAAGAGCTCACAGAGCACAGAAGTTAGAACTTCTGGACCATTGCATTGTTTACTTTGCTTGACACTTTTCCTCCGATAAAGAAGATGAATTCAGAGTATTTCCCCCTTTCGTTCAGTGTACTGAAAAAAAAATGTAGACTTCTAGTTTTTAAGTATATAAGAAATGTCATTTTAGAAAGTAATTTTCCTACATTAGTGTTTGTAAAAAAGAGAGAAAGCACTTAAATGTCAGCTTCTCTGCATAATAAGGAGTCAACATCTTAAGGAATTCTTCTAATATTTAAAATAAGGAACTTATAGCTACATGAACGACTGACGTAAACAATATTTCTTCTCATGTATTTCTCTCAACTCAATTCCTTGCCAACAGTTCAGAGCTAACTCATAAAGGACTGTCCAGTGGGATTTGAAAAGCTGTAAATCACGTGGAAGGATAATGCTCAGCAGCGCAGCTGGTGGACACATATTGTTTGCCTCTGGTTTGTCAGCACTTACCACTAGGCTAACTGAGCTCCTTGTGTCTTTTTGCATCAACAGTTTAACCTCATCCATTTGGTTTTTACTTTTTCATTTAATTAAAAAGTGTAAATATTAATATGCTAATAAATATCTATATATGTGATTAGCATTGTTAGCTTGACTCATCAGAGTCCCAGGAACTCCAGAATGAAATGGTACTCAGTGTAGAACAGTTCTCATGACCAATTTCAGATAGAACCACTGCAATTAAAAACAAACAAACAAACAAAAAACCCCATAGAATAAAATAGCTAACTGTCCAGATGCTGTAAATCTTGTGGGGAAGAGATTGACTTTTAGGTGATTGATGGATTTGAACTACTGACCTAGCAGTGTATGATATTATTCCTTATTGGAATTCTGGTAGCTCAGATGTAAGGAATAGCACTGCCAATGCAAAGATACACAGTTCTAATTCTAGGTACTCTGTAGGAGAAAATTGGGCAATCTTCAATCTTGTGATCTACGGCACTCGAAAACCACTGGTGAGGGGATCAGCTATGGGTCATTTCTGATTCAACAGAACACAGTAACATTATTGCACTAGAAACCTTTGTGATCCATAGGGATTTTATTAGATGGCTTTCTTTCTTCCTAATGTTATTCTGGAAATTCTGTTGAAATTTGCTCAGCATCATAGGAGCTCACAGCTTCCAATGACCGACATATATTGGCAACATAAGAAGTACATTAACTAAAAATATTTTCAGATATTATAACAGCTTAGATTAGTTAATTTATTTGTAAGTTTAAGTAAAGTTATCAGTATATATATTAAGATTGAAACCCCACAGAGTCATTCTGCCAAAAGTGACCAAGATTGAGGGAATACTCTTCTCCACTGCATATTAAAACACAGGACATATGCACATGCATGACCACACACTACATTCCGTCACTTACTGATTAACACAGTTAGGTTCTAAAGAAAAGTCTATTATGTGAAAACTAGGACTATTAGAAAATGTGGGATAACCACATTACATCACAGCATGAAAAGAACTGGATGGAGATGATGAATAACTGCTGAATTATAACATTACATAACTGCTAAATTACATCATTGTATAGCTGCCAAACCACTGTGAATCACGGCCTTGCCAAGTTGACACATGTTCTTAACCATCACAGGCACCATTATTCTCACTTCTCAATTGGCAGTTTGTTACTGCCAGAGATAAATTGCTAATGTGCATAATAGTTGAGAATTTTTATGTTGTTCTGTGGTGTTAATTTAAAAGTTATCTTTTCTAGCCTTTACATTAGCCCTTCTACCTTAGCTATGGACACATGGTCTTGTAAATCATCAAGAGCTGTGGGACAATAATATAATAAAG
This sequence comes from Elephantulus edwardii, assembly GCF_000299155.1. Classification (NCBI taxonomy): domain Eukaryota; kingdom Metazoa; phylum Chordata; class Mammalia; order Macroscelidea; family Macroscelididae; genus Elephantulus; species Elephantulus edwardii. Next base: position 6,294,731 of record NW_006399775.1, read on the forward strand.
AGAGGCCTTTCCACATTGTAGAGTGAGAACCCAGTGATAATAGTGGTGGTGAGATTGTGAAGATACTATGACATTGCTGTGGAGAGATTATGCAAGGTGTAAACAGATGAGCCCTGAAATAAAGGCCACAGTTAAAAGTTTTGTTTTCTGAATGATTGACTGAGAAGCTGATTTATCAGTGCTCTGAAGCAAACCTTTCTGGATGATTTGGATTTGTGCTACTGAATGAAAATAGAACTTCTACTAATGGAGAAATTGTGTTTTGCTGTTAATCAGGCTTGGGAATGCTGGACTAAACATGCACTTGCATTGGGAGATATTCTTTGCCTCTCCTACTTTCATACTTATTTCTCTAATAAAGCTCACAACTGTGAGTAAAGACTGTGAGTCACCAATAAATGTTGAAACCAAACGGTTGGTAGAAAGAAGTGCAGTAGCATGAGGGTAGAAGTAGCATGTTCAACCAAAGAGCTATCTATTTGCTGCTATGGCGATTATTGATTGGCAAAGTTCCCTTTTATGACACAGTAAAAGAAGTCATACTTGGTCACTCTCACATTGAATCAGCTTCTTTTACATGCTCTAAATAAAAACTATCTGATAATTGAATAGTTGATAAATGAGGAATTGTTTCTTTGTGCCATTGACTGGAACCAACTCATAGATAACCTTCCAGCAATGTTTTCTGAGGGGTTTTAAATTGCAGGAGGGGAGATTGTCCATCTTTTTCAAGTAGAAAGTTTATATATTCATATCATGTGCCTCTGGCTTAGAAGTGCAACTTCTTAACACTAAGCCAGAAATAGATGTATTTATACACGTAGAAATATACATATACATACATACCTATATATGAAATATCCCATGCAATATTTATTTAACACTCACTTTCTAAAACAATTAGGTTTTGCCATAGATCACGAGATCCTTTGATTTTGTACTGTTTTAACTCTTAATAGAAAGTTAGTAATATTACAAGGATGCATTCAGAGAATGTTAGAGATTTATATATAAAAAAAACAACCAACTGTTTCTTTGCATTTATGTCATACTATTACCAAATACAGATGTAACCTAACACACTGCCAATCCTGGAACTTCCACTCATATGCTTGTGTGCTAGAGGACACATTGAATGTGGGGCAGTACCATTCATTTTCTACAGAGGAATTTTCTAGCCATAATAAGAGTAACACATTGTAAATTTATTAACTATCTCAGTTATAAGAATATGTGTATACCAAGTAATTAAAGCATAAATAACATGTTTTCTTAGCTCTAATAATTTGGTATATATAAATAACAATAAATCTGCCTTATAAAATAATCACCTTCAGAAAAATCCAGCCAGAACAAGGCCTCAAGCTAGGCTTTGGATTCCAGTTATTGGACAAAGTGTTTTGATCTCAGCAGTTTATAGGATTGCATTGTACCAGATAGGTTTGACAGTTCTGCAGTTGAATTTTAACCTCTGCAACCAGTGTGTCAAGCTTTAACTTGACTTCCACAAAAGCACAGTGACTTAACTACATATCATCATTTCAGACTGGTTCAAACAATGATTTGATTTTAAGGCAAAGAGTTTTTCTTTATAAAAGAAAGAACAGTGAGCAAAATTTTATTTTTTTTTTTTTGCATTGACTCTTTCAAAGCCACTGATTTAAATTATTTCTATTATCAATGGTTTACCTGTAAAGTGTTACTTTTTGACCAAGAAGACAAGGATAGGTCTGAATTCTATTCTGCATTTTAGGTTAAGGAGAATACATGAGAACAATATTTTTAAATTTATTAGCATTCCAGAAGCTTCAGTATCACCATGCTTTCTCTCCTTATTATTGTTGTGTTGTTAAGTGCTATAAAATAAACTATAGATCACAATGGCCCTATGAACAATGGATCTGAGCATTGCCTGTCTGGTGCCATCCTTACCATCTCTGA
>NW_006399775.1:6298158-6307401 GCF_000299155.1 Elephantulus edwardii
CTTTGTATAATCAATAAAACAAAATTAAACATTCGTCTGATGTTCTCCGCTTTCTAACAAGATTCATCTGACACTAGAATGATATCACTGGTATCAAGGCCTCTGCTAACCAGCCTGAATTTCTGGCAATTATTTATTGATTTTACTCTTCCAGCTGGTTTCAGATAATCTTTAGCAAGATTTTGCTTGCATTTGTGATTCACAAAATTGTTCAATAATTTCCATAGTCTGTTGTATCATCTTCTTTGGAAATAGGAACAAATATACTGCTCCAGCTGGTTTTTTTGGGTAATATTCAGTAAGGGTTTGCTTGTATGTGGCATTAGTGACATATTTCAATAATTTCCACATTCTCTTGGTTCACCTTTTTTGGAAATGAGAGCAAATATGGATTTTTTTTCCAGTCAGGTGGCCAGATAGCTTTATTCTAAATTCTTGGTATTCACGGTTGAGTACAACCAAGGTTGTATCTCTTTGTTGAAACAGTTCAATTGATATCATATCAACTCCTAGGGTTTTATTTCTTGCCAATGCTTCAATGTAGCTTTTACTTTCCTTCAACACCACTGAGCATATGCTATTTCCTGTAATAGTTAGTGCAGTCAATTGTTTTTGGTTTAGTGACTCTGCATTCTCTCCATCTTTTTTTTTTTTTTAATTTGTTGTTGTTGTTTTAAATCCATGTTGTATAATGGACTAGATTTTTAGTTAAGTTAGAAGGGTATTTCACTATGTATATGGAACACATTGTGTTTGTCCTTATGTCTATTGATGGACATTTCCGTTCCCCCTTGCCCCTTTTATCTATAGTGCAAAGTGCTGCAATGAGCATTGATATAAAGGTATCAATATTCCTGCCTACACTTTAATGATTTTTTTTTATTTTCTATGATATGCTTCCTGAATAATACAAGAGTTTGCCCTTAGCATCCTTCAGCATTGCAGCTCAAGGCTTGAATTTGTTTTTCAGTTCTTTCAGCTTGAGAAATGTCAAATGAGTTCATCCCTTTTTATAATTCTAGTTCTTTGCACATATTAAAAACAATACTTTGAGGATGTGCAGGGGTAAGGGATATTAATCATGGGTTGTACAATTTGATGAGGGTGTGGTGAGGGGAAATGAAAGAATTTGTTCTTAAAAGCAATATATTAAAAAACCCAATGTATTCAAATTTTGTAAATAAACTACTAGAAAATTTAAAAAGAAAAAAAAATGTTACTGTGCAAAATAATCATGAACAAAGCTAAAAGATTAAAAGACATATGAGAACTAAACAAAACAAAGCAAAAGCAATACTTTGTTTTGTCTTCTTGTTCTACCCTTTAAGATATTTGTTCAATTCCTTTACTTGACCATTTTCCACTTTATTTTTGCTTCTTGACATGTTAGTGAAATTTCCAGAATTTCCTTTAATATTCATCTTAGTCTTTTCTTTCTCATATATCTTTGCAATGACCTTTTGCTTTCTTCCTGGAAGATAATATCCTTAATGGCATCCCATAGCTCATCTAGAATTCAATCATTAGTGTTCAGTGCCTCAAACTTATTAAGATGGTTTTTAAGTTTAAGTAGGATAGACTTAAGGGTATATTTTGGATCATGTCAACTTATTTTATTTTCTTCAGTTTTAATTTGAACTTGCATGTGAATAATTGATGGCCTGTGTCATAGTCAGCACTAAGCCTGGTTTTCGCTATTAACATTTAACTTCTTCATAGATTATTTTATACAAATGTAATCAATCTGTAGTCCATCAGGTACTGTCCATGTCTGTAGCTGCTATTTGTGTTTCTTAAAGAATGTATTTGCAATTAAAAAATCATTGATTATACAAAATTCAGTTATCCAGTCTCCAGCTTTATATCTATCACTGTGTACATAATTTCTAACTACCAATTCCTCTACTTAGTTTCCAAATTTTGCATTCTAGTCACTAATTATTATTAACACATCTCTATTGCATATCAGTTTCAAACTGCAAGTATGGTAGAAATCTTCAATTTTTTCTTCTTTGGCTTCAGTTTGATGGTGCGTATATTTTATTAACAGTTGTATAAACAGGTTGTCTTTGTATGCTTGGGGATATTATCCTATCACTCACAGCATTATACTTCAGGATGGATCTTGAAATAGTCTTTTTGACTATGAATATACCACCATTCTTTCTAAAATTTTCAATTCCAGCACAATAGAGATGATTGTCTGATTCAGAGTGGTAAATGCCAGTTGATCTCAGCTCATGAATGCCTAGAATATCAATATTTATCCCTTTCACTTTTATTTTTAAAATCTCAAATATTTCTAGACTCATACTTTGTACATTCCATTAGAGGATATTTGCAGCTGTTTCTCCTCAATTTGGGCAACTTCCAATCTGGACTACCTCCAGTACTACATCTAACCATGCTTCTCTATTATTTGTAGGATTTTTGAAGACCTATTATTTATGAAGTATATGGCCAATCTTACTTCATAGTCTGTCTTAAAAGTCAAGACATTCCAACTAACTCATTCTCATAAGGACAAATACTGAACAAGACCATTATTGTAAAACTAGAAGATTAACGAGTAAAATGTGTACGGGAGTCCAAGGGGAGAAAGGGTAGGAGCACAGGAGTGACAATGGGCAGGGAGTAGATCATGGGGTCACACAGTTTGATCAGTGGAGGGAGGGGTAAAGGAAATGGGAGAGGTCTGACAGAAACTTGAAAAGATGGGATAATAGTAAATATCATTTAATGGAGATTGGCATCAGGATCAGAGGGAGACTGATTAATAACACAATCTTGCTTGCTGTAAAGGAGCCAGACTTGAAGCACTTGTTGCAGACTATCAAGGAATGTAGCATTCAATATGGATTGCATCTCAATGTCAAGAAAACAAAGAATCTTATCACTGGAATGATAGAAATATCATGATAGATGGAGAAGTGATTGAAATTATCAACAACTTCATCTTATTTGGATCCTCAATTAACACCCTTGGTGCCAGCAGTTAGGAAAAAAGGAAATGCACTGAACTGGTAAAGTCTTTAAGTAGGAACCTCTCCAAATTATTAATGACATCAGTTTGAGGACTAAAGTATATCTTTAGTGAGGCCATGGTCTTTCTAGTCACTTGCTATGCTTCTGAGATCTGGCCAATGAATAAGATTGACATAAGAAAAATTGATTCCTTTGAGCTGTGGTGTTGGAGAAGAACACTGAATATTCTATTGATGGTCAAAGAACAAACAAATATGTCTTGGAGAGAATGCAGCCAGCGTGCTTTGTAGAAGCAAGAATGATGAGGCTTCACCTCACATCCTTTGGGCTTGTTGCACAGAAGGGCTATTCCTTGGAGAGGGACATGATGATTGGAAAGCTGAAGGGTTGGTGAAGGAGAGGGTGATATTTGACTACATGGATTAACATGGTGATTGCCACAGTGAGCTTTAATGTGTCAGGAAGTTTGAAGATCATACAGGATACGACAGAGTTCAGATCTGTTGTTCATAGGGTCACTATGAGTTGTCCTTGACGATACTTAACAACAACAACAAAAATTTTATAAAACATGATGTACGGGGATGATTATATAAAACATAATGTGAATGAAGTATGAGATACAACATATACAAATTTTGTATGGAAACCAATGTAAAATATTCTTTAAAAAACAAAAAAGTAAAAAAATAAATAAATTAAAAAAAAGTCAAGTTACTCCAGTTCATCAAACTCACAGGTACTGTACTCTTAAGAGTGAACAGCAAGCAAGCAAGGATAGATAGATGATAGATAGATAGATAGATTGATAGATAGATAGATATCTAAGCTATTAAATAAGCTATTTTCCCATGCCGTCAATTCAAATATGACTTCATAGTGACTTATGAACTACAATATAGGCCTGAACCCTGTCCTATCCTGTCCCATTCTCATAATCTCTGATACATTTGAGCCCATTACTGAAGCAACTTGCAAACCATTCCCAATATTACAATCTAGCAGATATGTGAGACCATCCTAAGAGCCCTCCATAAATATAACAAAGCATACAGTTATGTTATGAGGAGGGTATCTTCTCTGTAGCTCTAGCTAGCTGGAAGCCCAGGTGGAAGTGGGCTGAGGGTAGGGCCTCCTCTGAGGCTCCAGCTTGGATCATCATGTGTTGGAAATATCATGAGAAGAATGGTTGCAGCTGGTTCTTTGGTGCTGGTGTTTAACGCAAGGTCCAGGGTCCCAATTCCAGGTATGAGGAAGGCAGCATGGCTAGGCTGACCTTACCAAGCAAATTCTCATAATTAATCCAAACCGTGTCAGTAATTATGGAGTCTATTTTAACCTATTGAAACTGTAAAGTTAGAGTAGTACTGTACTCCATGGGGTATTTATTTTGCGATTTTTAACAATAGTCATTTGCCAGACATTTCTGGGCGAACTTTCAAAAGGTGACAAAGCACATTAACCGTTTACACCACTTGAAGACTCCTTCTTATTGGAGTCACTCATTCATTGCTATTGACTAGGAACAAACTCATAGCTGACCTTCTATTGTATTTAAATTACTTGGGAGGAGATAGCCCACCTTTCTCCAGTGGAGCCCTACTGGATTCTTATAGCCAGTGAGATGCAGCCTTTGAGTATGGACCAGCTCACCAGAGCTCCCTACATCTGCTAGCAAAAGACAGGTGCAGCACCACTGTAGAACAAGGCTACTCAGAAAATAGTCCTGTAACTACTGTAAATAGAAATTACAACATTTTAATAAAAAGTATGAGAAAAGGAGAAAAGAAGGAAGGTGGGGAAGAGAAGGAGGGCAGGAAGGAGAGAGAAAGTAAAGGAGGAACAAAGGGAAGAAGAGAGGCAGTGGGAAAAGAAACAAATCTCAGCAAAGTTTCCATGATTTGAGTCTTGTTTTTATGTACTATTGAGTCACCTATGACTCATAGTGACCCTATGCACAATAACTCTGAGTCCTGCCCTATCCTGAGTCAATCCCATTGCCTCCAAACACTTACCCCTATTATCCTGATTACTGATCAATCAAGCTCATCCAAGGTCTTCCTCTCCTGCGCTGGCCCTCTACCTTTCCAAGAATAATGTCCTTCTGTAAGGTATGTCAAACAAACAAGTATGTCAAACAAAGCTTCAAGACCCTTGCCTCCAAGGCGCAACTAGGTCTCACCCTCAACATGACAGACCATGGTATGTTTGTGGCAGTCCATGGTATGTTCAATACCCTTCTCCAGCAACACAACTCAAAATCATCAATTCTTCTGACATCCTTAGTCATCATTAAGCTTTCTGATGCATAGTAAGTAATTGTGAAGACCATGGCCTGGTTCAAGTGTACTTTAGTTTCTAGTCTGATATTGTTGTTTCTCTTTGGCAATCTGGAGAGGTTCCTAGTAACAGATTTGGCTAGTCCAATCCTTTTGATTTGCTGACTGCTAGTTCCAAAAGTGTTGAATTGTGGAACCAAGCAATCTGAAACTGTTAATAGCCTCAAAGTTTTTTCCATCTATAATTATGCTGCCAATTGATCTAGTGGTGAGAAACTTTGCATTTGGGGGTGTTTTTTTATGATGAGCTTAAATCTCTATTGACAAAACTTCTTATGGAAGAGATAGTACATGTGAGCTGATTTTCTGTTTGTTGCTGTTGTTGTTGTTATGTGCCGTCGAGTCGCTTGTGACTCAAAGTGACCCTATGTATAACAGCCCTAAACTCTGCTCTGTCCTGTGCTAATTGCACTGTCTCTGACACTCCCATTACTCCACAAAATATAATAAATGTATGATATCAGCATTACCTTCTTTCTGGAGGCTTCTCTTGCATTTAGGTATACACATCTGCAGGACACATTTTCAGAAAAACTATGATATACTGACTTCTTGTTGAAGCTGAAATCGTAATTGTCTTTACTTACAATTCCATCAAATATCAATGAGTTTTTCTATGATCCTTGACAACATTAAGTACTGGTTTATACAACTATGATTTTGCTAAGGATAATTGCTTCAAACACGTCAAATATTCTCTATGGTTGGCGGCTGTTTGCAGCAATAACCCAGCTTTGTTTAAATGGAACACTACCTCATTGCAACTTTCCCCCCTGACTATAAATTTGCATTGCACAGTATCTCTCTCTCTCTCTCTCTCTCTCTCTCTCTCTCTATCTCTATCTCTATCATCTGTATCTGTACCTGTATCTCTATATCTCTTCTTGTTTTTTAGCTGCACTAAATGGTAAAATAAATACATGTGTGTGTGTACACACACACACACACACACACACACACACACACAGACACTGTGCTCTTCATCATCAGAACCCCTATAAGGAAAGTGATAAGTTAATTAAGGCTGGAAATACGCAGTACACAATTCTTCAATCAGGACAACTACTTCTCTGGTGAGTTCACAACCAGGTCTCTCTCTCACCTCCTGCCTATGGTTCTGGGTCATGCTTTGCAGTTCTTAGATATTACAAAACACCTTAAACACTGCAATATGCTCCCCTCTTACTCTGCCAGTAAGGCTAAACAAAAACTCTGGGTTCTGGCTCCCTGGAGTACCAGTTCTAGTTTAACTCTATTTCACAATTGTCTCTGGTTCTCTGCTACTTCTGTTGTAGCTTCTGTTGGTTTCAGTCTCACACAGGAGTCTCTGTGATGAGACTGAAGAATGAGCTACACTCCTGACTTTTCTTGCCTGAAGGATGCACTGTACTCCCTACTTCTCTTGATGGTAGAAAATGAACAAAAATTCCCTTTTTCTGCCTTGAATACCCTCAATTTAAGCCTAACAAGATTGCAATATTAACCAATAATCTCATTACTAGCCCTTGTAGTTCATTCAACCTAAAAGTTTCTATTTACCTTTTTCACATGATTAGCATGCTATCCAATCCCTTGGATGGGTGACAAATGTCTCCTGTTTATGTATAGTCATAAGTAGCCAATGGTGGTGAAGAAAGAAGTCCAAGCTGAACTGAAAGCATTAGTAAAACCTGGACAACTAACTGGACGAGATCTATAATTGTTCCTATGTCCATAAAAGATGATTCAACATAATGTGTAATATAGCAAATTATAAGACTAATATTATTTGCAAGGTAGGAGCAGTAGTAATTTGGGGGGAGACCAAGCCAGACTTCTACGCACTTCATAAAAGACTACAGTCTCCATAAATAATTTCCATAATACCAAAATATCTGCATAATCAGACATGCCACCTGACATGGTCCTGTACCAATTTCTACCAATTTAATTGCAAGACTCACTGACTTTACGCACAGTTGTGCAGTTTAATAGGGAAATAGGTTGTGTAGGGAGGGAGGCAAATAATTTCGCAATATAAGTCTAGGTTTAGTCCAGCAATTCCAACCAGATTAACAGCAAGCCACAGTTCTTCAATTAGTGAAAGTCTAGATTTCAGTTCAGCAGCACAAATTCAAGAAACCTTTTTTTCCCCTCAGTAATCCAGCAAACTGTATCTTACAGCAGTTACAAATCTGCTTTTCCTTTAATAATCTGGCAACAAAATCTTTAACTGTGGCCTTTTCCATGCCTGTCTATCCAGTGTCTCTCTACCACCGTCGTCTCTTTTTCACAGTGTGGAAACACACTCTTACATTGGTCCCACAACTGTTGATGATTTGCATGACCATGTATCCACAGTTAAGGTAGCTGGATACTATGCCTCTACAAAGAGGTGATAACGCAATGGCTAGAAAAGTCATTTTTAAGGTTTCTGACACCCCACAAGCAATATCTTGCTGAAAATTATAGCTCAAACAGTACATCAACAGAGAATTTCCAGAAATTCAAACTGGAATTTGCGAGGCAATGGAACCAAGAGTATTATAGATGATGCCAGATGGATTCTGCTCTAAAGCGGAGAATATCAAAAGGATGTCTATCTGTGTTTTGTTTACTATGCAGTGGTATTTACCTGCATGGAACACACCAGATTATGGCTTCCATTGAGAAGAATGAAAATCCCAGAACATTTATATTGTGCTCATGTGAAACTTATACCTAGACAAAAGTTTTTTTTAATAGAGCAAAGAAACACTGTACAGTTTAACACCAAGAAAGTATGAATAATACCAATCTGTATGTTGAATAAATTATTTGAGTAGTTGGACTTCATAAAGAAGACTGTGGCATCAAGATCAGAGGAAGACTCAACAACCTGCATTATGCTGGTAACACAAGCTTATCTGCTGAAAGTGAGAAGTTGAAGTGTTTGCTGCAGAAGATCAAAGAGTACAACCTTTAATATGGATTACATCTCAACATCAAGATAACAAAAATCCCCATCACTGGAACAATAGACAGCATTATGATAGATGGAGAAAAGATTGAAATTGTCAGTAATTTGTGCATTCACAGTCAACATCCTTGGTTGGAGAAGTCAACAAATCAAAAGGCATATCACATTTGGTAAATCAACTGTCAAGGACCTCTTCAAAGTGCTAAAGAGCAAGGACATCAGTCCAGAGACTAAGGTGTGCCTAACCCAAGCTATGGTCTTTTTTATTATTTGCTTTGCACCTGGAAGTTGAACACTGACTAAGCATGACAGAAGAAAAATCAGTGCTTTTGAGTTGTGGTGTTAGAGAAGATTACTGAAGATTTGTTGGACTACCAAAAGGAAAAAGAACAAGTATGCCTTAGAGAAAGTGTGACAAAGGTGTTCTTTCAAAGAAAGGGTGGTGAAGCTTCTGTTTTCCATACATTGGGCATGGTGTTAACAGAAGTCAATGTTTAAAGGCCATTTGGCTTGGAAAGGTGGAATAGGATAGAATAAGTTTCAGATCTGTTGTTTATAGAGTCTTTATGAGTTACTCAATAGCATGTAACAACAACAATCCAGTCATGAGGAGAAGGTCAAGGCCAATGTCAAGGAAAGTTACAGTGAATATTTCACTAATATTCACTAACTTTCCTAAATGTTGCTTTGTGAATTTAATCAATAACATTCTGATTTTCCATTACGGTTTCACTTAGCTTCATGGAAAAGCACAAAGTCAGTGAAAGAGATATTGTAGTTTTGATTGTGGATCTGAGCAAGCTGAAATTGTTAACAATCTCAATCTCTTTTCCACCTATCATGAAACTGCCAATTGGCCCTGTGGTGATAATCTTTGTTTTCTTGAGATTGAGCTTCAATCCATAATGAAGACTACAATCCCTGACTTTCTGAAGCATTTTTTCAGGTCCTCTTCAGTTTCAGCAAGCAAAGTTTTGTCAT
>NW_006399775.1:6308488-6309469 GCF_000299155.1 Elephantulus edwardii
ACATTGTTTGACTATGTTGTCAGGAAGGACCAGTCCTTAAAGAAAAATGTGGAACTAGGAAAAGTGGAACGTCAGAGGGACAGAAGAATCTCAAGAAGTTAGATTGACTTAGTGATTTAACAGTGGGCTGGAGCATATCAGAGGCTCAGGATAGTTTGTGGTTCACAGATGTTGTTCATAGGTTTGGTTTCTGTTGTAGTTAACTTTATGACATCTAACAAGAACAATGTATAATAATCTGAATAAAACAGAAAAATCAACAAAGGTTAAAATTTGAAATTTGGTATCTTAGAGGTTTGTGCTTAACTATTGCCGCCATACTGTTTTGATAATAACTGTTTGCCTTTATATTTTCTCTTCTTTGTGTACTTGCAAGAAATTGGTTCTTAATTTGTTTTACAAATGGCTTTAGTTTAGCTTACATTTATTTTGTATTTGTTGTTTTCTGCCATTGAATCATCTATGACTCACAGAAACCCTATGCACAATACCTCTGAACCCTTCCCTATCCTGAGCCAATCTCACAGTGTCAGAGACTTCTGCCCCCATTATCCCTGTTACTATGTCAGTTCATCTCATCCAGTGTCTTTCTCTCCTATACTGTCCTTCTAATATTCTAAGCATAATGTCCTTTCCAAGGACTGGTTTTCTCTGGGGCAACATGTCCAAAGTATGTAAGATGGAGTTTCAAAATCCTTCCCTCCAAAAAGCAACCTGATTTCACTTTCTCCAGGTCAGAATTGTTTGTTCTCTTGAAGGGCCATAGTATGTTCAAGTCTCTTCTCCATCACTACAACTCAAAATTATTGGCTTTTCTTTTTCTGTCATCCTTAGTCATGATACATAGCAAGTAATTGCAAAGACTATGGCCTGGATAAGGCACACCGTAGTCTCCAAACTGACATAGTTGCTCTTCAGTACTCTGGAGAGGTCCCTGACAGCAGATTTTATTAATGCAATTAATCTTTTGTTTTCCTGACT
>NW_006399775.1:6309625-6319931 GCF_000299155.1 Elephantulus edwardii
CTCAGTAGTGACAGTCATTGCTTTATTGATTTTGAGCTTCAGTCTGTATTTAAGACTGCAGTTCCCAACCTGCAGCAATAGCCTCAGATCCTCCTTAATTTCAGCCAGCAAGGTTGGGTTATTTGCATAATGCAAGTTGTTAATGATTGTTCCCACAAGCCCGATGTTATGTTCTTTCTCATAAATCCAGCCTGTTGAATGTTCTGTTCCACATATAAACTGAAAAGGTATGGAGACAGGATACATCCCTGATGCACTCCTTTCTTGATTTTGAACAATACAATGTTTCTTTAGTCTGTTCAGACAAGTTCTTCTTGATCTAAGCATATGTTTCTTATGAGCACAATAAAGAGTTCTGGAATTCCTATTTTTTTTTCAATATTAGCCACGCTTTGTTGTAATTCACATGATCAAATGCCTTTGGGAAGTCAATAAACAAAAACAGACATTATTCTGGTGCTCTCTGCTCAGAATTTAAGATCCATCTGACACTGGCAATATTTCTACAGCCTCGACCTTTTATTAACCCAGTTTGTATTACTGGCTGTTCTCTGGTGATGTACTGACAACTAGAGCTAAAGATGAGGAAATAGAAAATTTCTACCAAATTTTGCAGTTGGAAACACATCAAACACATAACCAGAATTCATTAAAAATAATTGGTTACTACAAGGAAAAATTTAGAAACAAGGAAAAAGGATCAGTAGTTAGAAAATATACACTTAGTGATAGAAATGAGGCTGAAGATATAATGATAGAATTTTGTACAATTATTTATTCATTGCAAATACCTTTTATAAAAATCACAGTGACTTTACACAGTAACCTCATCTAATGGACCACACAGGAATCTGATTGATTACATCTGTGAAAAAAATTGTTGGAGAGGCTCAAGATAAGCTGTGAAAACTAGACCAGGTGCTGGTTGTGGAACAGACTATCAACTACTCATATGCAAGTTCAACTGAAGTTAAACAAAATGAAAAAAAAATCCACAATTGCCAAAATTTAACCTTGAGTCTGTACCACTTGAATTTAAAACAGGAATAAATTTGAGTCTTTTTTGAGCTGTGGAAAGATATCAAGAATATCATCTACAAAGAATGCAAAAGGCCATTACAAAGACAAAGACATTACAAAGAGAAGAAAGAAAAGACCAATATGGATGTTAAAAGAGACTCTGAATATTGCTCTCAAACACTGAGAAGCCAAAAAGCAAAGAGAAGAAATCAGAAAGTTAAGAAGGTCAACAGAAGATCTTGAAATTACTCTGTATCAGATACTGAAATGATTTTGGGGGATCCAAAGTTGATTAAGTTTTGTTCAAAGTTTATAAGACAGTGTTTTCCATCATTAAAAACACAACTCTTCTAAAAATAGAGTGATAGATGGTAATAAAAATGTGTAAAATATTATTGTTTCTAAATTGTTTTCATTAAGCATATAGTGTTTTTGTAAACAGAAAAAAGCAATAGATTATATAATTCAAACCTGTAATTATGACATCTTGGAAATAGTATATAATGCGTAATCGTGGACTTGTTTTTATTAGTATTGTCAATTACAGAAATATTTTTTTACTCGACAACACTTAACAACAACAATATTGTTATAAAATAGTTCTTAAAATTTTTACATGATATGATGCTTTTTTTTGATATTGAATCAAACATTAGAAGAAATAAAATATATGAATCACTATCATATAATTAAGAAAAGCTCATTGACAATAATTTTCATTTGACATTTTTATTTTTAGAATGTTCTTTATTTTTAATTCTTATAATAAACATTTTAATAATAAATATTTATTTTTTATGGTATAAGTAATCTTTAAACTGACATTCTTGATTTTCAGCACTTTAAAGAGGTTATTGATACAAGAATTTCTCAGTGTAACATGTCTTTTGATTTCATGATTGGCATTTCCACTCTAGAATTAAGCAAAGAGTCACATATGACATAAAAATGAGAGAGAGTAATAGAAGCTGCTACCATAGGAGTTGATTGTGTATCCAAGTAAAAGGAATTGACGAACGTTTTCTCCTTTAATTGTGAAGTTGCACAATTGTCCACTAGTAAAGATCTTTATTTTGTTTATTCTAAGTGATATATGAGTCAAGAAATCTGGAGAACAACCACTTGGCCAACTGACTGGAAGAGATCTATATTTGTTCCCATTCCAAAGAAAGGTGACCCAACTGAGTGTGGAAACTACAGAACAGTGTCATTGATTTCACATGCAAGCAAGATTCTACTGAAGAGTATCCAAAAACGATTAGAACAGCACATCAGCAGAGAACTGCTGGAAGTCCAGGCTGGGTTTAGAAGGGGTCGTGGTACTAGGGATATTGTTGCTGATGTTAGATGGATCTTGGCTGAAAGCAGAGAATACCAGAAGAATGTCTGTCTGTGTTTCATTGATTATGCAAAGGCATTTGACTGTGTGGATCATAACAAACTGTGGCTGACTCGGAGAAGAATGGGAATCCCAGGACATTTAACTGTGCTAATGCAAAACCTATACTTGGACCAAGAGGCAGTAGTCAGAACAGAGCATGGTTCAATATTGGGAAGGGTGTGCGCCAGGGATGTTTCTCCTCTCCATACCTTTTCAATCTGCAGCAAAGCAGATTATCTGAGAGGCTGGGCTCTATGAGGAGAATTGTGGCATCAGGATTGGTGGAAGATCTATTAACAATCTACGGTGTGCAGATGACACAACCCTGCTTGCTGAAACTGAGGAGGAACTCATGCACTTGCTGCAAAGGGTCAAGGACTACAGCCTTCAGTATGGACTGATGCTTAAAGCCAAGAAGACAAAGATTCTCACCACTGGACCAATTGGCAGCGTCAGGATGGATGACGAAGAGATCGAGATTGTTCACAGCTTCAGTTTGCTCGGCTCTACAGTCAACACTCTTGGCACCAGCAGTCAGGAAATAAAAAAGCGTATCGCGATGGGAAAGTCTGCTGTTAGGGACCTCTATAAAGAACTCAGGAGCAACAGTGTCTCTCTAGAGACTAAGGTGCACCTGATACAGGCCATGGTCTTTGCAATCACTTGTTATGCATCAGAGAGTTGGACAATGACTAGGGAGGACAGAAGAAGGAGAATTGATGCCTTTAAGCTGTGGTACTGGAGAAGAGTAGAGAATGTACCATGGACTGCCAGGAAAACAAACAGATTCATCTTGGAGAGGATTAAACCAAGCTACTCCTTGGAGGCAAGGATTCTGGGGCTTCATTGACATACTTTGGACATGTTGGCAGGAGGGACGGGTCCTTGGAGAGGGACATCATGCTTGGGAGGGTGGAGGGATGGCGCAGGAGGGGAAGACCCTCTATGAGATGGATTGATTCAATGACTGGGGTGGGAGTGTCAGAGGCAGTGCGGTTGGCGCAGGATAGAGCAGGGTTTAGGGCTGTTGTGCATAGGGTTGCTATGAGTTGCAAATGACTCGGCGGCACATAACAACAACAACAACAATGAATCAGTTCTCACTTGACAGCAATGAGTTTTTCTAGTTTTGATATTGAAGTATAATCCACATTGAAACCTGCAGTGTTTGATCTTCTTCAACAAGTTCTTCAAGCCTTCTTTACTTTCCAGAAGCATAAAGTTAATTGTTGATGAGTGTTCTTTCCATCCTCTTTCTACTTCTTATTCATATAGTTCAGTCGAGGGCTTCTTTAAAGGACTAAAGAACCAGAGTGTTAGTTTAAAGGCTAAGTTGTACCTAAGCCAAACTATGATATTTTTATTTACTTCTTCTCATATATGTGGAAGAACAAAAAATAATTGAGGTATTTTAATCGTGATGTTGGCAAAGGTTACTGTATATCCTGTGGACAGTAAAAAAGACCCAAACAAATTTGTCTTGGAGGAAATATAACCTGAGTGCTCTTTAGAGGCAAAGATAATGAAACTTTATCTCACATACTTTGGACATTGCAGGAAAGGATAGTCTTTGGAAAAAGACATTTTGCTTAGGGTAGAAAATCCTCAACAAATGGTTTGACACAGTAAAAGCAACAATGAGTTTGAGCATGACAGATATTTTGAGGATGACACAGGATAGGACAAAGTTCAGACTTATTTGTGGTTTAGGCTGCTTTTTCAACATGACTTTTCTAGACAAATGGCTTTGACTTTCACCACATGTTTGATGTTGCTATGCTAATGTCATGAAAGAAATAGTGAATTGTATATTTTGGGTAGAAACATGCAAACCAGCTGTATAGACTATGACTACTGAGGGATTTAGTTAGCTTTGCCATTCTTCCAGGTTTAAATTGATCGGGCTTAGAATCTTAAAATGGGTATATAGTTACCATCAAGGAAGAAAGAACAAAGAATGCAGCACACATCCTTTGGAGTCAGAGATTCTGATGTGAGGTGGAGACAGACCAGCTCACACTGAGATTGAGACTCGGCAGCACAGCAACAGAAAACAAGAGACCAATGTGAGACATAGCCGACCAGAGATTGCTGCAGCAATATATAAGAACCTTCTGCATATTACAAGAAGTTCTGGAGTGGATTGGGGACAATACAATTATTGGCAACTTTAAAAGAGTTTTGTAACACTGACCTAAAGTTTCAAGGGAAAAACCAAAGAGGCCAAGAACACTCCTAAGAAGCTGTTGTAACATCTTGTATTGTTTCTAATCTGAATTGTAATATGTTAACTTCCCTGTTATTACTGTTGTTTTATTTTATCCCATGAAGTCAGAACTGAATTATAACTGACCCTCCAGCAGGTTTTTTGCTGCAGTAAACTGGCAGTTTAAGCAGTGGGTCTATTTTAACCAGTGGGTTTGAACTGTTGCTTTTGGAATGGCAGTACAATTCTTTAAGCCATCAGAGTTCCCTATTAACTTCTCTAGTAAATCTTATAAACTTGCATATGGTCTATGAGTTCTGTGTAACCACTGCAATAGATTAGTGAACATCGTATCAAAGCTGGAATAGCCCTGGGAGGGCCAGTTAATGTTCAAATTGGTAGAAGCATATGTGGGGAGTGTAGGGGCTTATATGATTTCGTGGGAATTGGCTTTGTTTTATAAATCAGCACTCTTACCATTTGTGGAATTAGTGAAAGTCAGATGCAGCCATTGCTAGGCAGCCTAAATACTTTTTACGGCTCCACTAACAACAATAGTAAATATTAATATATTTCCTTAGTGTGCTTTGTTCGGAATAACTGGTAAGTTTTATATCACTAATTATAAGAATTACTACATATTATATGCTGTCAAGTCCCCTGCAACTCATAGGGACCACATGTGCCATAACTCTGAAACCTGCCCTGCCCTAAGCTAGTCTCACTGAAACTGTCATGAGCAGCCTTGAGCCTTAATTAATTACTCATAGATAGATTTCAAAATCCAATCACAATTTATTGATTCATTAATTATTTCACAGCAATAATTGCAATTTATCTACATTGCAATTCATAAATTCCCAGGATAGTGATTCATCAATTCATAGCAAGCATTAAATGTTTAATTGC
This sequence comes from Elephantulus edwardii, assembly GCF_000299155.1. Classification (NCBI taxonomy): domain Eukaryota; kingdom Metazoa; phylum Chordata; class Mammalia; order Macroscelidea; family Macroscelididae; genus Elephantulus; species Elephantulus edwardii. The sequence goes on from NW_006399775.1 coordinate 6,315,142, forward strand.
AATTTATCTACATTGCAGTTCATAAATTCATCACAACATATTGATTCATCAACAGTGGGGAACACTCCCTCATCCCAGGATCTCAACTTGCATTATTTTGCCTTTCATGGTCATTGGTGCAGTTGGGAGTTTATTGGCTAGTTCAGCATTTCAATGTAGCCAGGGTGTTCTTGGTTAGTTCAGCAGTTAGATGTAGCCAGGGTCCATCAGTGTGGACGGAATCCTCTACTATCTAAGTAGCCCAGGTACATCAATGTAGGCCAGAGTCCTTGGCTCTGAAAAGAGCCTTTAGGTCTTTGGCTCTAAAAAGAGCCTTTGAGTCTTCAGTATTCAGCTCATTGTGAAGTGCAGAGAGAGATTTTCTGGGCGTAGCTAGAGTTTATCTACTCTGGCTTCTCCACTTTACATTATGGTGAGACAAGCTGGGCATGCTGGTACATGTTGAATAACAATATGGGTTTGACCAATCATGTTCTACACTAGTTGTGTTTCCTTGGCAACACGGACAGTAACCAGTCATATCTCCTCATCAAAGGTCTGCACCTGTGGTTGTCAGTGAGACCCCAGAGCCACTAAGAGTATGTTTTCACAAATATTCTTAACATGATTTCTAACAGCAAATTCCCAACATATTTCTTATTTTTATTTCTAGCATATAACATAGCAAATTCTTAACATATTTCTTATTTTTGTTTCTAACATGTAACATAGCAAAATCCTAACATATTTCTTACTCCTCACACATAACATAGTAGATTCCTAACGTATTTCTTATTCTATTTCTAACCTATAATATAGCAAGTTCTTAACATATTTCTTATTTCTAACATATAGCAGATTCCCAATATATTTCTTATTCTTAAATTTACAAGTTAATTTTTCTTAGCAACATGGACAGTTATAAGTTACATTGCCTTATCAGGATTCACACATGCTGAGGCCAGTAGCTTTACAAGCAAGCTATTATCAATTACATTTCCTTATTAAGGGTTTGCACTTCCTGTGGTAAGTGGTGCTCTCGACCTCAAAGAGGCATATTAAGGCATGTTAAACTGTTAGTATATTTTTTCACAACTATTCTTATTTCTATACATAAGCATCAAATTCATCATAATATTTTTTCACGGCAAATATATTCTATACTGTATTTTAAAGCAAATTAACAGCAACTTACGTATTTCATAAAATATATTATAGCAAAATTAATATATTTGTCTTATACATAAACTGCTCATAACAGACACACATTGCCCCAGTCACTGTGTCAACCAAGCCATCTCATCTGGGATCTTCCTCTCTTGCACTGTCCCTCCACGTTTCCAAGCATGATGTTCTTCTCCAAGGATCAATCCCTCCTGGACATATGTCCAAATAATGTAAGAATGAGCTTCAAAATCCTAACTTCCAAGGAGAAACTTGGTTTCACCCTCTTCAAGACAGGCATATTTGTTTTCTTAGCAGTCCATGGTGTGCTCAAGACTCTTCCCCAACACCACAATGTAAAGACAACAATTCTCCTTGCATAATCTTTAGTCATTATCCAGTTCTCTGATGTATAGCAAGTAATTGTGAAAACCATGGACTGGATCAGATGCACCTCTGTCTCTAGACTGACACCATTTCTTTTCACATTCAGGAGTGGTCCCTGACAGCAGATTTTCCATAACAATTTGTCTTCTGATTTCCTGACTGCTGGTGTTAAGACTGTTGATTGTGGAGCCAAGCAAGCTGTAAATGTTAACAACCTCAATCTCTTCTCCATCCATCATGGTGCTGCCAATTGTTTAAGTGGTAAGGATCTTTGCCATATTGATGTTGAAGAATACATAGTGAAGACTACAGTCCTTGACCTTCTGCAGCAAGCATTTCAAGTCTGCCTCAGTTTCAGCAAGCAAGGTTGTGTCATCTGCATAGCGTAGGTTGTTGATGAATCTTCTTCCAATTCTAATGCCACATTCTTCTTCATAAAGCCCAGCCTCCCAAAAGATCTGTTCTGCATATAGATTGAAAAGATGTGGAGACAAGAAACATCTCTGACACACTCCCTTCCTGATTTTGAATCATCCAGTGTTTCCCTGCTCTGTTTTGAGGACTCTTTCTGGGTCAGGTATAGATTTCACGTAAGTAAGCACAATCAAATGTTCTAGGATTCCCATTCTGCTCAAAGTTAACCACAATTTGTTGTGATCCACACAGTCAAATGTCTTTGTATAGTCAATGAAACCCAGATAGATATCCTTTTGATCCTCTTTGCTTTCTGCCAAGATCCATCTGACATTGGCAATAATGTCTTTAGTTTTCCAAACCCAGCTTGTATATCTTGTACTTTTCTGTCAACGTACTGTTCCAGTAGTTTCTGGATAATCTTAAGCAGGATTTTGTTTGCATGTGATATAAGTGATATTGTATGATAATTTCCACACTCTATTGGGTCACCTGTTTTTAGAATGAGAATAAGTATAGATCTCTTTCAGTCATTTGGCCAGGTAATTGTCCTTCAGGTTTCTTGGATCAAATTGGTGAGCATGTTCAGAGTATTATCTGTTTGTTGAAATATGTCAGTTGGTATTCCATCAGTTCCCGGGGCTTTATATTTTTGCCAAGTCCTTCAGAGCAGCTTGAACTTCTTCCTTAATATCCATTTCCTCTTAATCATATGTTGTTTCTTGAAATTATTCTGTGTTACCCAATTATTTTTGGTGCAGTGTCTCTGTATACTCCTTCCATTTTCTTTTAATACTTCCTGGATCATTCAATATTCTACCCATATCATCCTTAAGTATTTCAGCTTGAGGCTTGGATTTGTTCTTTAATACCTTCAGCTTAAGAAATGCTGAGTGAGTCGGTCCTTTTGATTTTCAGACCCCTGTTTTTTGCACATTATAACCCTTTGCTTTTTTTTTCTGTGCTGCCCTTTGAAATCTTCTATTCACCTCTTAAACATCTTGATTTCTTCTCTTTGCTTTGGCTTCTCTGTGCTCTAGAGCAATGTTCAGAGTCTTTTTTGACATCTATTTTGGTCTTTTCTTCTCCCTCCATCTTTGTAATACCTTTTGCATTCTTTGTGGTAATAATCTTTGTGATGATATTCTTGATATCCTCCCACAGCTCATCTGGCTTTTGTTTAATAGGTTCAAGGCCTCAAACCTGTTTCTGAGTTGGTTTTAAAATTCAGAGGGGATAGACTCTAGGTCATATTTTGATTCTTGTAGATTTTATTTGACATTCTTTAACTTTAATTTGAACTTGATTATGAGTAGTTTATAGCCTGTTCCACAATCAGCACCTGGTCTAGTTTTCACTATTGGTACTGAAATTCTTCAATGATTCTTTCAACATGTTAATAAAACTGTTTTCTGTGCATACCATCAGGTGGAATCTATGTGTATAGTCTGCATTTGTGTTTCTTATAAAAGTTGTTTGCTATGAAAAAGTCAAAGGATTTTTTTCATGATCTATTAAATTTTAAAACTTGATAACTACTGTTCCTTATATTTTTAAAATGGTTAAACAAGCACAAGATACCATGTTTGTTTTATTCACCAAAAAGGAAATTAATAGAGACTCTTAATAAAAGAAAAATTGCATATCGGATGCTAATAACTTTAAACAACATAAAGGTGCACCTCTCTTTGCCCGTTAATACCAATGATGATATTGACTTAACCTGAGTTCTTTAGCTCAAGAAAATGTGACAATTAAGAAGCCTTCCCATCCTTTTGTGTTTCTAGAGAGTGAGACAAATGTGACTAGACACAGAGAGCTGTCTTGTCCTGGTGTGATCTCAGATAAGATTCACTTCCCCCTCCTTCAACCATTGTTGAAAACTCCAGACTTTCTCTCTGTTCTTTGTCACTTCTATTATTAATGAACAGTCTCCCTTTTAGCGTAATATGAGTAAAATCACCTATTTAACTGACATGTTTTGACTCTGATGAAACAGAGGTAAAAAAATCACTAAGTAACACTGATTAAGTAGTGTCTGTAATTAAAGACAAATGAAATAATTGGGCTAAAACAGTCATTAAATCAGAAGGTTTATAACCACAGAACAAATTGTTTGCACTCTAAAGTTCTTGCATTGTGATCTACATCAGTTAGTATACAATCACGAAACAAAATTAATGTGACAGCCTGCTATCAACAACAGTTATACACAGTCATAACAGTACATTATTCAAAACTGGCATCTCCTGAAGAAAGAATAAGATGAGAGGAAAACAGATGCTTGTGTTTCCAATGGATGAATGACACAGAAAAAAAAAAACACAAAACAACAAAACACTTTGATGAGCTGCAAATTTTCTGCCATAAGGAAAAAAAATTACTAAAGGAAGTAGGGAGTTTTTTCACCATTTCACTCTTGCACAGACTCTGTCATATGAAATCAGCTTTGTTTCCTTTAAAAGGATCCTTAATCAAGGTCAAACATAGTAATTCTACAAGAAGCAAAAATAATAAAATTCACAATAGCTATTTTTAGTATCCTTTTAGATAATATTTTCAAGAACAGATGGGGAAATCAGGATTTCTATTAAAATAAGCCATATTAATACCAATATTGGAAATATGTTTCATAATTCTTATTGTTGTTTGTTGTTGTTATGTGCCGTCAAGGCACTTGGGACTCATAGTGACCCTAGTACAACAGCTCTAAACCCTGCTCTCTCCTGTGTCAATCTCATTGCCTCTGACACATCCATCCCGATTACCCCAGTAACAGAAACAATCCACCTCCTAGAGGGTCTTCCCCTCCTGCACTGTCCCTCCAACCTCACAAGCATAATGTC
>NW_006399775.1:6321533-6339745 GCF_000299155.1 Elephantulus edwardii
GTGCTGCCTTTTGGAATTTTCTGTTCAGCTCTTTAGTATCTTGAATTCTTCCTTGTGCTTTGGCTTCTTTATTCTCCAGTGCAATCTTCAAAGTTTCTTCTGACATCTATTTTGGTCTTTTCTTCCTCTTCTGTCTTTGTAATGACCGTTTGCACTCTTCCTGGATGATACATTTGACATCCTCCCACCACTCATCTGGTCTTTGCTCATTAGTGTTCAAGGCCTCAAACCTGTTCCAGAGATGATTCTAAAATTTAGGTGGGATGAAATAAACATCCTATTTTGGCTCCTGTGGATTTGGTATAATTTTCCTCAGCTTGAGCTTGAACTTGCATATGAGTAGTTGGTGGTCTGTTCCACAAACAGCTCCTGGCCTAGTTTTCACAAGCTGATATTGAGCTTCTCCAGCGGTATTTTTCTGCAGATGTAATCGATCTGATTCTTCTTATTAGAGTTTAATCATGTGACAGATGTTTGAGGAGAAATCTATCTTTTAGGGAAAAAGTTGACCATTTTATCTTTCTCTATGTATGATTTCATTCAGTTCATCTAAATGGCTAGATAATGATATTACATTGTCTTGATGCATTTCCTATGGACCGGAAATTATTCTAGGCTTGTTTATATCTAAATTAACTTAATAATAATGAATTATATAAATGAGAAAACTGATACAGAGGAGTTAAATAATTTGACAAAGATTATAGCATAAATGGGACAGGTGAAATTTGATCCTAAACATTTTGCCTGCAGATCAACTGCCACAGAGACCTAGCCTTTGGGTTAGTAGCACAACTTCCTACGGACTACATATGCAGGATATATGTTTCTCTCTCTCTCTTATATATATATATATTCTGTTCTTCTGTTTCTTTTTCTTCTTCTTACAATAATTAAACCATGTTCCTAACACTCTTTGTTAACAGATCATATAAAAAATTTAGTCCATAGGTTAGATTTCATCCTCTGGCTATAGTTTGATAATCTATGCTTTTCATCATTGGCTATAACTATAATTTACTGCTTAGCTCTAACTAATTATTGTTGAGTTGTAACAACCCCTAATTGACACCCCAGTTGGTTTTCAGAGGCGTTAAATCACACTAGAGAAGATTTCTCTTTCTCCCATGGAGCAACTGGTATATTTGAATCACCTGCCTTTGAATTGGCAGTGCAATTCTTTACTTATAGGACTCCAGAGCTCACTTATTATAATAACTGTTCCTGTTGGATATCATTAAATTGAAACTGACTCATAGTTGACCCTCTAGTGGGTTTTCCGAGGGGATGAATCACACAGGAGATGCTTGTTCATAAATCTCCTGCAAAGCAGCTGGTGGATACAAACCACATACCTTTGGGATTGAGGCACAATTTATTACCACTAGGTCATCAGATCTCCCTAATTAGAATAAATTATTTAAAATTATTACCTTCTAATAGCAACATCTGGATTATATAAGGGTAGCTGTACATCTAATTTAATAATTACCCATCATGTTAATAATCACTGATAATTTAAAATTACCCATCATGTTAATAATCACTGAAGGATTATGAAAGCTCTAGTGGTACAGGCTTGAACCACAAGTCACTTGCAAAAGAAAGATGGCAGCCTGCTTCAATAAAGATTCAATTTTAAAAACTTTGTGGAGAAGTTCAGCTTTGTCTCAGAGGGTGACTATGAGATGGAACCTATCTGACAACAATGTATTCCTGTTTATTGGAATACTATGAATAATGTATTGCAAATCTTCTGGGTTCTTCTTTTTCTTCGTAGGAATATTAACATTTTTTCCTCTCATTAAGTTGATTTGTCAGTCTGAATATTCTCTCTTGAGCATCAACTAAATTCTTAATTTAGTTCTTTTATTTTTTAGTAGACTAGTGGGAATTTGCTTCTTGCTTTTAATTTTAGGTGTTACCTAGAGCATTGGACAGAATTTATTCACGGATTTTGAGATTTTACATTGTTATCAGAAGTCAGGAGATCAAGAGACTTATTGCACTGAGTAAGTGTGTAATCAAGGACCTCTCCAATTATGAGACTGAGTTTGCTTATCTAGCATAATGCTCTGTAGTCCCTCCCATGTTAGGTCGTAATTTACAGAATCATTCCTCCTGCATGTTGCATACTATTTTATTGTGTGAATGTACCATAATTTATTTTCTTAGTTTTTATCTGAAGGAGAGTAATATTGCCCATCACATCTTTCAATACTGTGAGTCGAGGTTCAAATTTGTTTTTCTGTTCTCTCAGCTTGAGAAGTGCAGAGTGACATCTTCCCTTTTTATTCTTCAATGCCAGCTCTTCTGTACATTTCATTAAAATACTTTTCTTTGTCCTCTCGAGCTGCCTTTTGAGTTCTTTTTTCAGCACTTTCACTTCAGTATGTTTTTAATTCTCTACACTCCAGTGCAATTTTTAGAGTCTCTTTTGACATTCATTTTGTGTGTTTTTCTTTCTTCTCTGTTTTTCTAATGATATTTTGCTCTCTTCACAGATGGTGTCCTTAATATCATCTCATAGCTCATCTAGTCTTCGATCATTTGATGTTCAGTGCTTTAAATCTATTGTTAAGATAACATTGAAATTCAGGTGGAATAGATTCAAGATCATATTTTGGTTCTAATGGACTTATTTTCATTTTATTTGGCCTCAGTTTGAATTTACGAATGTGTAATTGAAAATCTGACCCACAGTCTGTCCCTGGCCCAAGATTGATTGGTGATAGTGAGCTTCTCTAACAACTCTTTCCACAGATATTTTCAATCTAATTCTTATGCAGCTCATCAGATGAAATCCATGTGTAAAGCTGTCATTTGTGCTTTTTAAAAAAAGGTATTTGTAATGAATAAATCACCAAAAATACAAAATTAGATAATTCTATTTCCTGCCTCATTTCTGTCATCAAACCCATGTTTTCTGACTACAAGAAACTATACATGATCAAGAAGCAATGGTGATGAAGGAGGAAGTTCAGGCTGCTCTGAGGACTTGGCAAAAAATAAAGCCCCAGAAATTGATGGAATACTAATTGCCATATTTCAACAAACAGATGCTGCCCTGAATGTGCTCACCAAGTTGTGCCAAGCAATCTGGAAGACAACTACTTGGCCAACTGATTGGAAGAGATTCGTATTTATTCCCATTCCAAAAACAGGTGACTCAACAGAGTGTGGGTATTATCAAACAATATCATTAATATCACACACTAGCAAAATCCTACAGAAGATTATCGAGAAACAACTAGAATGGAACATTGACAGAGAACTACCAAAAATACAAGCTGGGTTTATAAGAAGTCATGGCACTAGAGAAATTATTGTCAATATCAGATGGATCTTGGGATAGAGCAAAAAGTACCAGAGGAATGTCTTTCTGTATTTCTTTGACTATACAAAGGTGTTTGACTGTGTGGATCACAAAAATTTTAGCTAACTTTAAGCAGAATGGGAATCCCAGAACACTTGATTGTGCTTATGTAAAACCTATACTTGGACCTGGAAGGAGTCCTCAGAACATAGCAGGGAATGTATAGAATAGTATGGTTCAGTGTCAGGAAAAGAGAGCATCAGGGATGCATCCTGTCTCCATACCTTTTCAATCAATATGCAGAACAGATCATTTTGGAAGTGGGGCTTTATGAGGAGGAATATGGCACCAGGATTGGAGGTAGATTCATCAACAACCTACATTATGCAGATGACACAATTTTGATTGCTGAAACTAAAGAAGACATGAAGTGCTTGCTACAGAGGATCAAAGACTGTAGTCTTCAATATGTATTAAAACTTAACATCAGAAGACAAAGATTCTCAACCCTAGGGCAACTGACAGCACCATGATACATAGAGAAGAGATTGAGGATGTTAACAATTAAAGCTTGCTTGGATCCACAATAAACACTCTTAACATGAGCTTTCAGGAAACCAAAAGATGAATTGCATTGGGAAAATCTGCTGTCAGGGTCTTTTCCAGAGTACTGAAAAGCAACGATACCAGTCTAGAGACTAATGTGCACCTAATCTAAGCCATGGTCTTTTAAATTAATTGTTAAGCTCCACAGACAATGACTAAGGATGACAGAAGAAGAATTTATTCTTTCAAATTGTGGTGCTTGAGAAGAGTCTTGAACATATCATGGGCTACCAAGAAAACAAGTAAGTCAGTCTTGGAGAGGATGAAACCAAATTTCTACTTGTAGGCTATGATTCTGAAACTCTATCTCACATACTTTGGGTACATGACCAGCAGAGACCAGTCTTTGGAGAGGACATCATGCTTGGAAGGGTGGAGGGAGAGTGGAAGAGAGGAAAAACCCACATGAGATGGACTGATACAGTGACTGGGGAAATGGAGTTTTCTGTGTCAGACTTAGTTAGACTGGCTCAGGACAAGGTAGGGTTCAGAGCTGCTGTACATAGGGTTTCTATGGGTCGCAGGCAACTCAACTGTGCTAGCAACAACAACAACAACAACAACAACAACATTCCCTCTTCTTTTTTTCCAACTTTTAAAAAGGCTTATTTATGTATTTATATATGTATGTATGTATTTAAAATTTAGCCTAGTGGTAAGAAGTTGCACTGTAATTCCCAGGCATGGAGTTCGAATGCAGCAGCTGCCCTGAGGGGAAAAGATGGGCAATCTTCTCCTGTGCGATTAACTGCCTCTGAAAATCCTTTAGAGGATCAGTTATTACTTGGTTCCATCTCTACGGTATACAACACCACCACCACACTGATTTATGTTTCTAATGTTTGCATTCCAGTCATCAATTGTCATTAACAAATCTTTCTTTATACTAGTTTAATTACAAAATTTGAATACATTGTTTTTGACACCATGTCCTTCTTATTTTCCTCACCCTGCAATCCATCAAATTGTACTACCCAATGATTAATCCTTCCCTTGCTCCTCTGCTTCTCCAATTGCATACCTATATGCTTCTACTGTCCCCCTTGCTTGGATCCTCATACTCATTCTACAAGAATGGTTTTATAGAGCATTTGTCCTTGTGGGACCAGGTTAGTTTACTCAGCATCAGTCCCTCTCAAGTTAGGGAATAATTTTATACTAGTTATATACGAAGTTCATAAAGTTCATATACATTTTCTTATAAAGACAAATGCGTTTTAGGACTGGTATTGTACAGCATGTACAAGGATCTAAGGAGGGGTGGATGAGGTTTAACATAGGGTCACACAATCTGATGGGTGGAGGGAAGGATTGGTTAAGAAAGTTGGGAAAGGTCCATTGTGAAAAAAAAATGTATATGAACTTCATTATTGTTTCTTGATTGCATGTTCACTCAATTTTGGACTGATTTGGTAAAAACTTTCAATTTCTTCCTTTTTGGCTCTAGATATAGGAGCATATACTTGAGTAATATGTTTAAATAATATTCCTTATATTAGTATGGATAATGTCCTATCACTAACAATATTATAATTCAGGATAGAACTTGAAATGGAATTTTTTACTATGAATGCAACACCTTTCTTCTTCTGTTTTTCATTCCCATACAATGTGATTTTCTGATTCAAAATGGCCAAAACTAGTCCATCTCATCTCAAAAATAAGTAGAGGATGTGGCGAGAAAGGAACCAGTATACATTGTTGGTGGGATGGTAAAAAAGCTGATCATAGAAATTCCATATGGCCCAACTATTCCACTACTTGGAATATACCCTGAGAAAATGAGAACTGAGGCAAACACTGAGATTTGTACACCAATGTTCATAGCAGCATTATTCACCATCACAAGAACATGGAAACAGCCCAAATGTACAACCACAAGTGAATGGACTGAGAAATGATGGTACATTCAAACAATGGAATACTATGGAGCAAACAAGAACAATAACTTTGTAAATTATTACCTAACTTAGGAGGGACTGGAAAACATTATGTTGAGTGAACTAACTCAGTCCCACAAGGGTAAATATTGCATAAGACCATTATTATAGAAGGAGGATAAGAATCCAGGATGGTTAGGAGAGGCTAGAAGCAGAGGGATGTGGATGTACAGGGGGAAGAAGGGATTAATCATTGGATTGTACAATTTGATGGGGGGGTGAGGAAAATTGAAAGCATTTGTTTGACTTTATAGTAGAATTTTGTAAGTAAAATAGTGAAAAATAAAGTCAGCTTGGGGAGGGAGAAAGGAGGGAGAGGGGGTAAAATATACAACAATTAATGAATTAAAATGTAACTTTTCTGTAAACTTTTGTTAAAATGACAATTAAAATGAAAAATTTTATTTTTAAAAAAGTAAGTAGAATGTTTATGTCTGTGTGTTCCATTTATTTTTTCGCAGTTTCTGGTTTTCCAACATTCAAGCCATGTACATTGCATGTTCCAATTATGAAAATGATATTTGCCATTACTTTACCTCCTATTGATTGTCTTCCAATTAATCTCTACCACCATTAGTGCTAAAGCTATTCATGATCTTCTACTATTCATAGGATTTTCAGGGGCCCATTATTTAAGTAAATTGATAGCTAATTTTGCTTCCTAGTCTGTCTTAATCTGGGGGCTCTACTAAAGCCTGCCTACCATAACAGTAGCATGGCTTTCAGTATTACAGAGACCCACAAGTTCCAGTACACAGACTGAAAGACAAGTGCTGAACCAAGCAGAACAAAATTCCCCCCAAAAAACAAATTGGCAATTTAGTTTTTGTAACTCTGATAGCAAATTAGTCTTCATACCAAACCTAATGGTGTCAGGCCTGAGGGCCTAAGCAACTTTTTGTCACAAAGACCCACCCACTGAGTGAGTCCTAACTGGTTTAAATAAGAGTTAAGAAAATAAAAAAGACCAAACAGCCTACAAATGACTGTTAACCTAGTAAAAAGGACCAGCCTTACAGTTTCCAACTGCTTCAAGCAAGATGCTTTCAGGAAGGCCCCAACCAAGGTTTAATCACAAAAGCCCACCCACACAGCACTAATTGGTTTAAACAAAAGGCTCCCAGGTCACAAGCCACTGTTAATTAAACCAGAAAGGCTAAATAGCTCACACTTGACTGTTTTTGATTGGAGGATCCAAACTATAATCTTTTCAATTACTTGCTATGCAACTGGAAGTTGGACAATGAATAAGAATGAGAGAAGATGAGTTTATGCCTTTAAGTTGTCTTGGAGAAGAGTGCTGAAAATCCCATAGACTGCCAAAAGGCATAACAAATATGTTCTGGAAAAGGTGATTGATGTATCTCCTTGGAGAAAAGGGTAGTAAAACATTATCTCACATACTTTGATTATATTGTTATTAAAGACTATTACTTGGAAAAGGCCATCATGCTTGGAAATGTGGAGGATCAGGGAGGTGAAGACCTACAATGAAATAGATTGACACAGTGACTGTTCTGGTGAGCTTGAAAATGTTAGGGATGGTAAGGATAGCACAGGATCATTGTTCATAGGCTTGTTAGGAGTCATACGCAACTGGAGAACACTTAGCAAAAACAACTACATGAGTAAGAATCCATTTGATAGCAGTAGGTTTTATTTTCTTTGAAACAACATTCAACAGTGACAGCCTTTTAGTTTGTATCAGAGCTTCTATGTTTGATTTTTACATGTTGTATGCACTTTTCCTGGATATCTGCAAGGCAAGTTGGAAAAATCAAGGACCTTTTTAAGGTAGCTTTCCCATTGTTGTTGTTGTTATGTGCCATCGAGTCACTTGCGACTCATAGCGATCCTATGCACAACAGCCCTAAACTCAGCTCTGTCCTGTGCCAATCACACTATCTCTGACACTCCCATCCCGATTGCCCCATTCACTGAATCAATCCACCTCATAGAGGGCCTTCCCCTCCTGCACTGTCCCTCCACCCTCCCAAGCGTGATGTCCTTCTCCAAGGATGGGTCTCTCCTTACAACATGTCCAAAGTATGTTAGATGGAGCCTCAGAATCCTTGCCTCCAAGGAGCTACCTGGTTTAACCCTTTCCAGGATGAATCTGTTTGTTTTCCTAGAAGTCCATGATAAATTCTCATCAAGACCAGATTCAGTATCTTAACTAGAGAAAGATCATACATTGGAGAAAGGTGTTTAATGTAAAGGACAGACTCTTTATAAAACTATTAGTTCTTCCTGTGTTGCTATGACAATCTACATCATAAGTTAACAGTCATTTTCATTTGTCAGCTTCAAGGCTGAATCTCCCTTCACATCAGCCACTTTTTATTTTCTTTTACATATCAGAGCTGATAAAGCAGACTTCTTGACTCTTCCAGGCATTGGTTGATTCTTAGAAGGGGTTTCCATGTCGTTTATTGTTAAGACAATGTAGATAACAGAAATATTATTTTAAATGCAGTTGTTAAATTGCAATGAAATTTTCTCTTCCACTTTGAGCAATCATCAGTTCATTCTTAGCAAATTAATGGGCCTAAGATACCTAATTGAGTATCATTTACCTTGTTCATTTAGGGTAGTTTCTATTGTCCTAGGCCACAGAAAGAGACAAAAGCACCCTGTGAATGAATGGTACAGATATCAAAAGCCTGCTTGTGACTATAAGCAAAAATCAGCAGGTGATTATTTCTAAGCTTTTTATATGCAGATAAGTCTTTGGAATTCATTGAACATTAGGGCAGTTTCTCTGACATAAAAATTGGTGTTCAGAAAATTGCATGCACATGTAGAATTTACTTGGCAGGACTCAACCCTGCCTATTGCATAGTTCTTAGTTGTGAAAAAAAATAATTTTTTTACATACGATGTCTAGTTTATACTGATAGCTCTTGTAACATTTGTTTTTAGAGAAATTTAGATAGTCCTCTTCATATGAAATGTTTTAATCTTTCCTTAAGAATTGTCAAATTATTTTCTTGATAACATTCTACACTACCAAAGAGATTATTGAGTACAGGGCCAAGAGCTTTTCTTCCTTTTTCATGTCCTTCTCATCAATAAACATTTTTAAAAAATGTAAATGAAAATGGACTTTAGACAGAGAAAAGTGGATTAAAATATGAGTTTCTTCACTTATTAGTGGCATGACCTTGAGATTTTAAAAAATTATCTGTCTCTGTTTACTCATGTGTTAAATGAGAATAAAAACGCCTTTCTAATGGATTGTCCTGAAGATTTGTGTTAATATGCTTTAAACGCTTTGCATTGTGCCAAATGCATGGCATTTGCTTAATAAATGATAGCTATTACTACTTTGTCTCATTCCCAATATTCAAATGTTCATCCAAACTATCCTTAGGGCACCTTCTTTTTATCACTTTTCTATTTTTAAATACAGATAGCCAAAATTTCATCCCATTCCAAGTCTTTCCTGCATATAGTGTTATGTGGTAGAGATAGAAAGAGAAAAATACATCAAGTCACTAATATAATGACAGGGTTCTGTTTCTTTTCTTTTTTTAGATGACATCCTTTTGAAATAGAACATTGGACTTTAATTTCTTCTTCGAAATACAGTACATATTGAATGTTGCATCCTCAAAGAAGTTTAAAAGTAAAAAAAAAGAAATAATCTGTCTCAGACTCTATACAGTCACTTCATTTTCAATCAATGTGACCAGGTAATTGAATTAATTTTTCCCAATTTTTTTTCTGTATTTGTTAAACAAAACAGTCATTTAAAGAGATATTCTGAAGCTAAAGATTAAGATTACCTAACAATTAGAATTTCTAAGTAGAAATATTTCTGAAAACTAATTACCTCAAAAATGGCTTTTAAAAAAATATTCATATACATTGTGTTTTACATATCCCTTAATTCACATTGTATTTCATATGATCATTCCATACACTGTGTTTTATTAAATTAGTCACCATTGATATATACCCACTATTATTTTGTCTTTTCAGGTGCTCACTGTATCTTTCCTAATACCTTCATCCCCTCCCTCTGCCCATCCATTCAGCATCTCCATGATTTCCCCCTTCCCACCTTCAGCCTCTCAGTGCCCTCTCCTTCCTCCCTTGAATGTCCAAATACATCTTATTAATTAGTCTTCTTTGTTTCAATAACGATCTTACCAGCTTTAATTCTTAGGCCTCTAATAGAACCTGAAGTTTCACTAGTATGTGTTTCATGTCTTTGTCTTCAGTGAGATTGTATCACCTACAGATTGCATGATGTTCGTTAATCTTCCGTCAATTTTGATGCCACATATATTTTCATATAATCCAGCTTCTTGCTTAGAGTATAGTCTGATAAGGTATGATGAAAGGATTCATTCCTGACACATGATTTTCTTGATTTTAAAGCATGCTCTGTTTAAAAGTTTGATATTTTTTTTTTGTTTTTGTTTTTGCTGATTTAACCAGTAGATGCAATTTGTTTGGCCTTCACAGAGTTTTATTAATTTGAGCCAACAGTTAAATATTGAGATATTTCACTCACTATTGTTTTCGTCTTAGAAGTGTAGCCATAAAGTTTTTTATATGTGAGGATAGCAGCACATCGTCTCATAAACTTTAGACAAGTTATCAGAAGTATATCCCTGGAGAGGAAATTCAAGCTTGGTAAAACAGATGGTCAGCAAAAACAGAAGAAGATTTTCACTACAATGGATTGATAGACAATGTCTGCAGGAATGAGCTTAAGTATAGCACAAATTGTGATGATGGCAAGATTTTCTTCTGTTGTTCACGGGCCTCTGTGAATCAAAACTGACTGAATGGTACCTAACAAAGATAGGAAAGAGCAAAGATGAATAAGAAATAAGTTTTACCTTAAGTAACTTTTGGCTTAATCAGCCATTACACAGTTTTAGTTGTCTAGATTATATGATAATTAATTCTTTAAGAGCTAAGTACATACCTATTACCAAATGCAAAGAGGAGGAAGTTACTCTATTAACTAGTAGTTAGATTATTAACAATAACCTAGCATGTACAATTTTTATTCTTTGAAAACTGAATGGCACAAAACAACAACAACAACAACAACTGATTAATGAGTTACAACAATTTAAAATATAAGTATCAGGACGACACTGTTTGACATTTATCCATTACTTTTATACTTTGATGAAGGAGCTCTGCTGGGGTGCAATTGATAATGAGTTGCAATTTATAAACCAAAGGCCACATGTCCCTGGCAGTTTGACTCCACCTATGAATGGGAAATTGTTCCATGTGTAATTTATAGCCTTGGAAATCAGATAACAGTTCACTGTGTTTCAGAACTGATGCCACTCAGTGGATACGGCTTTTGTAGCTTGAATTTCCTAAAACAAGTATTGAGTATGATTACTTTTGTCTTTATCTTTCTCATGAGGAAACTATATCATGTACTCATCAATGCAGTATAGGAATGATAGACTGATTTCAGTGCACAGCTTGTTTCTTATTAAGCCAAATTCTGTATTTGTCATACTGCTGATTTAATGTTTTCCTTTGTATAATCTGCTTCAAATGTACTACTTGAAGTATTGAATAAAGAAAGCTGCATTTATGATTCCCAAATGAAGTCTCTTTTTTCCGGATAAATTTTCATTCTTTACTATTTTATCGCTAGTCAAGATGAATAACCTTATAATAGGTCATTTTAGACATGAATTAGTTAACTTCTGAAAAATGAAAGAAGGCTATTAATCTCATGAGAGTTAACTGAATCAAAAAATAGACCAGTAGGATTTGCTTTATGAAAGGATAAAAGACAAACAAGATGTCTATAATATTTATTATGCAGAACTTGTTTTGTAATGTTTAAATAAATCTAAAATCACAAGAGATGGAAGATATTTCTTCCTTTGTAAATTAAAAAGCAGTCATCAAGTTTAAGGGTAATATAGTTTTTAAACTGAAGATGAGAGGAAGACTAAAAGTACTGCTATTGATTTTTTTCAAGGTATTTTTCTTTTTTTAAAATTGGCTTGCTTACAAAGTTCATATACATTGTGTTTCATACTATTTCTCATTCATTTGTGTTTCATGCAATTATTTTCATGCATTATGTTTTGTAAAATTAATCACCATTACTCTGTCAGTACAAAGACAGAGGAGAAAGAGAAATGGATATCAGAAGAGACTCCAAAAATTGCATCACAGCATTGAGAAAACAAAACAAAGAGAAAACATGCCCAAGTAAAAGACTCGAAGATTTCGAAGGGCAGCTTGAGAAGGCAAGGAAACAAAGTATTACAAAAGGATATGCAGAGAGCTAGGATTGGAGAATAAAGAGAAGAATTTACATTTCACAAGCTGAGAGAACTGAAAAGCAAACTTAAACCTCAAGTCACAATATTTAAAGATGCTATGAGCAATATATTGAGTGACCCAGAAAACATAACTCAAGTCTCATAAGGACAAACACTATTTAATACCTATAACTATATCTATAACTAATAACTATAAAAATAGAAGGATAACTAGAAACACATGTATGGGGAACCAGAGCAGGGAGAGGTGGGAATAGAGGGGTGAAGATGGTTAGGGATGAAATCACAGGTTTGCACACTTTGGTGAGTGAACAGAGCAGGTGAAGGAAATGGTAAAGATTCAGCGGGGATCTGAAAAGATAGGGTGATAATATGAATAGTCTAATAGTGATTAATTTTATAAAATGTAGTGCATGGGAATAATTGTATGAAACACAATGTGAATGAAGAAGAGTGTGAAACATAGTGTATATAAACTTTGTAAGCAAACTAATATAAAAAAGTTTAAAAAAAGCAAGAATGGAGGGAATTTATAGAACCACTGTACCAGAAAGAACAAACTGACACTTAAAAATTTCCGGATGTACCAAATGAACACGAGCCAATAATAATAAAGGAGGAAGAAGAAGCTGAATTGAAGGCATTGGAGGGGGAGGATGGCCCCAGGAATTAATGGGATACCAATTGACTTGTTTCAATTAATAGATGTAGTCCTGGATGCACCCACCAGTTTATGCCAGGAAATTTGGAGGACAGCTGTCTGGCCAACAGATTGGAAAAGATTTAAATCTGTCCTCATTTCCCAGAAAGATGATCCAAAAGAATTTGGAAACTATCAAACAATATCATTAATATCTCATGCAAACAAAATACTCCTGAAGATAATTTAAAATTGGCTAGAACATTGCATAGATAGGAAACTGTCAGAAGCTTAAGTAGGGTTTAGACGCGGCCATAACACAAGGATATCATTGATGATGTCAGATGGGTCCTAGCTAAAAGTAAAGAAGAACGTCT
The DNA here is from genome assembly GCF_000299155.1 of Elephantulus edwardii. Lineage (NCBI taxonomy): Eukaryota > Metazoa > Chordata > Mammalia > Macroscelidea > Macroscelididae > Elephantulus > Elephantulus edwardii. The sequence continues at coordinate 6,334,697 of NW_006399775.1, forward strand.
ATTTATGATTAATTGATTATGCAAAGGAATTTGACTGTGTGGATCACAAGTTGTTTCTGACATTAAGAAGAATGTTGCTGTTGTTGTTGTTGTTGAATGCCGTCGAGTCGTAGACTACTAATAGAGACCCTATGAATGAAAGACCTGAACACTTCTATAACTTTCATCATTCCTCCACATCATTAGAGTTTCTTGAGGCAAGTTATTTTGGAATTGGATGCCACACCTGCTTCCGAGCTTGTTTTAATCTTCAGGAAGCTCAACCAAACACTGTCCACCACAGGTAACCATTATCACATTTGACACATCAGTGTCACAGTGTTTAGCATCACAGCAACCATGAGTTATCTCTGTACAGCAAATGGACAGAGCAGTGGTATACTATTTAGAAGAATGTTTGATCAAAAACAATTAAAACCAAGCCTAAGGACAGCATATTACAATCACCCACCTTTGAATAGCAATCCTTAATTGTGCTCATGCAAAACCTATACCTAGACTGGAAGTCTGTCATGAAAACAGAATAAATGAATACTACATGATCTAAAATTAAAAACAGATTGTGTCAGAATTCTCTCTCCAAACGTATTTGATCTGTATGCTGAGCAAATAATTCGAGAAGCTCAACTCTACAAAGAGGAATGTGACATCAGGTTCAGAGAGAGGCTCATCAAAATCCTGTGTTATGCAAACACACCTTTGCTTGCTGAAAGTGAGGAGGACTTGAAGCACTCATTGTAGAAGAACAAAGGATACAGTTTTCATTGAGATTTCATCTCAGTGTCAAGAGAACAAAGATTTTACCAGTGGACCTGTAAGTAACATCATGATAGATGGAGAATAGATTGAAACTGTAAACAACTTCATTTTACTTGGATCCACAGTTAATACTCTTGGTACCAGCAGTCAGGAATTAACAAGACATATTGCATTGGGAAAGTTTGCATTTAGGGACCTCTCCAAATTATTGAGGAGTGATGATGTAAGTTGTGTCTGATTCACGCTATGGTTTCCAATCTCTTGCTATGCATCTGAGAGCTGGACAGTGAATAAGAATATCTAAAGAAGAATCAATGACTTTGATTTGTGGTGTTGGAGAAGAGCACTGAACATCACATGGATGGCCAAAAGAACAAACAAATATATCTTGGAAAGGATGTAGCCAGAGTGCTCTTTGGAGGCTTGGATGATGAGGATTTGCCACACATACACAAGGCAGGTTGCTCAAAGGGGCTATTCCTTGGAGAGGGACATGATGCGTGAAAAGATAGAGAATTAATGAAGGAGAGAAAGATCCACAACCGGGTGGATTGGTGACTGCTGCGATGTACTCTAGGGTGTCAGGAAGTACAAGGATGTCACAGGATAGGGCAGAGTTCAGGTCTGTTGTTCATAGCGTCACTCAAGATCACACTTGATTCAATAGCAACTAACAACTACAGTGTTGTTGTTGTTGTTGTTAAGTGCCGTCGAGTCATAGGCAACACATAACGACCCTATGAATGAAAGTGTTCAACACTTGTGTGACTTTCATCCTTGTTCCAGGTTCATAGGGTTTCCAGAGGCAGGCTTTTTACAGAAGTGGATGCCACTTCTGCTTCCAAGCTTGATTTAATCAGGGAGCTCCAACTAACACTGTCCACCATGGGTAAGCATTAACACATTTGACACACTAGTGTCACAGTGTTCAGCTTCACAGCAACCACGGGTTACCTCTGTATGGCAAGTGGACACACCAGGGCTATACAGTCTAGAAGAATGTTTGAACAAAAACAATGAAAAACAGGCCCAAGGGCCCTTCTGTATTTTGCCATTCCGGCATGCCCAAATGCTGGCGAACTCTGGCCAGAGATCTCCAGTTCACCTGGCAAGTCTGCTCTCCCAGCACGCACTTGTGACAAAAAATCCAGGCCCGAGGGCCTCGAGCGTTCCATCCATCCAGCTGACACTGGGATTCACGAGACACCCTTTTTCTGTAGGCATGTCGATACATTTCAATATTTTACCATTCCGGCACATCCAAACAGTGGCGAATTCTGGGCCAGAAACCCCCAATTCACCTGGCAAGTGTGGATGAATAATCTAAATGGGATCCAATAAACAAAACTTCAAAAGATTGTTGTGGTGTTCCATGGACTTGGAAGCAACTGGGAGGAAAGTGCCCATCTTTCTCCAGTGGAGCAGTTGGTGGATTCAAATGACATGCCTTTGGGATTGCAGCGCGGCTTCTCAACTCTGAGTCAGTAAGGGAATTTGTGCAGTTAACAAAAAATTTAAACTCCTTGCCATTAAGTCAGAATAAACTCGAGTTGACTTATCCACATTATCAGAGGTTGTAAATTTCACAGGAGATTGCCTATGTTACTCTCATGGAGCAGTTAATATATAGAAACTATCTACCTTTGTATTAGCAATGCAATTCCTTATCAAGTAGGCCATGAGAGAGTGAAGTTATTATATTAATGAGTAGAGTCACAACTCATAAAAGAACGGGTAACATGGTTGTTCAACTTCAAGAATGTAGCCAATGTAAAATTTGTTGAATTGATGTATGCTCTGCTGTGTTTATTCTTAACAACAAAAATAAAATAAAGTATAAGAATGAAATTTTGATCATTTTAATCTAGATTATTCATCCACAGTGAAATAAACAAGTTTATTTTTATAATAAACTTTCTTCTCATATTAAGCCAAATGGAATACCATGCCTGAATGAAGAAATGTTCAAAACCACTGTCAATAAGAGAGAAGCAAATAAAAATCACAATGAGATACCATCTCACCTTCATAGCAGTGGCAAAGATTAACTGGAAAGCAAGTAATAAATCTTGGAGAGGATGTGGAGAGATAGGAACTCTTATACACTGTTGGTAGGATTGTAAAATGGTACAACTACTCTGGAAAGCAGTTTGATATTTTCTCAAAAAGCTGAATATAGAAATTCCATATGACCCAGCTATCCCACTGCTTGGAATATACTTTGAGACAATTAGAACTGAGGCACAGAGATTTGTACATATGTTGCCAGCAACATTACTCACCATCATGAGAACAGGGAAATGGCAAATGTCCAGCCACAATCGAATGGATTGAGAAATTGTGGTACATTCACATAGTGGAATATTATGCAGCATGCAGGAATAATGATTTTGAAAATCACTACCTAACTTGGGAGGAACTAGTGAGAAGTATGCTAAGTGAACTCAGTCCCATGAGGACAAATACTGAATAAGAAGACCTTTAGTGTAGAAGTAGATAACTAGTAAAACATGTATGAAAATTCAAGGGGGGTGGGTGAGGCCAGAGCAAAGGGATAAGGATAGGCAGGAGGATAATCATAGGATTGCATAATTTAATGGGAAGAGGGAGGTGTGGGTAATGGAAATGGAAAAGATCTGATGTAAAAAACAATGTATTAAAACTCTGTAAGCAAACTAGAGTGAAATACAAATTTTGTTAATACTAATTATAATAACTAGATGAATTTTTTTAAGCAAATGTGTGCTGAAAATATGGGTTTTTTTTCTATTCACAGTCTGATGACTTTAAGTATATACAAATCAGAAAATTGAGTTGTATATTTAGGCAGAATGGATTCAGCCTTTGGTTAAAAGCCCAGCTTTATAAATTCTACATTTTGGGGAAAAAACCAACATATTTGTAGCCAACATTCATAGGTGGATTGAATTCAAGTAAATTTGTAAAGATATGAAATTCATGTATAAGCTTCTAATTTAGGTGTTTACATTTTTCTGCAGAATTGCTTTAGAGCTGTAATAAAAATTCTCAGAGAGTTCATGACACCAAGAGATTAGGAAACACTATTTATGTTCTCTGGTTCCTAAAACTTTAATATTCTTCTCTTGTCTTTATAGTGCAATCCACTTTTCCAAAATAGTGCCTTTCTTATAAGCATATATCCTTCCACAAACCTTAGAAAAAGAGGAAATGTGTTCATCGTAAATGTATTGAAAGTCTTTAATTCTGTGCATATTGAACATATGAAAGAAAAGTTTCTTTTGTTGTTACGTACCATCAAGTCACCTGCAAAATGAAAAAAAATTCCAGTATACTCTGAAAAAAGAAGAATGCAATATAGATACAATTCAAGTTCAGCTGTGCCATTCAACTCTATTTCAAATTAATTTACTATCCAATGGACATCTCTTTCTTTCAGAGAAGATCTGATATTTATGTATCAATTTAATATTTATACTTAATGCAAGAATGTATGTTAATACAAAATGAAAACTCAAATAATTTTTGCTCTGAAGGAGCTGGGTATCTAGTAGAAATATTCTAACTATAACCATGTTGTTGCTGTTGTTGTTGTTATGTGCCATCGAGTCGTTTGTGACTCATAGCGACCCTATGTACAAGAGCCCTAAACCCTGCTCTATCTCTTGCCAATCACACTGCCTCTGACACACCCATCCCGATTACCCCAGTAACTGAATCAACCCACATCATAGAGGGTCTTCCCCTCCTGCGCTGTCCCTCTACCCTACCAAGCATGATGTCCCTCTCCAAGGACCTGTCTCTCCTTACAACACGTCCAAAGTATGTCAGACGAAGCCCCAGAATCCTTGCCTTCAAGGAGTAGCCTTGTTTAACCCTCTCCAAGATGAATCTGTTTGTTTAGTTGGCGGTCCATGGTACATTCAATACTCTTCTCCAGCACCACAGCTCTAAGGCATCAATTCTCCTTCTATCCTACCTAGTCGTTGTCCAACTCTCTGATTCATAACAAGTGATTGCAAAGACCATGGCATGTATCAGGTGAACCTTAGTCTCCAGAGAGACACCGTTGCTCTTGAGTACTTTAGAGAGGCCCCTAACAGCAGACTTTCCCATTGCAATATGATTTTTTATTTCCTGGCTGCTGGTGCCAAGAGTGTTGACCATGGAGCCGAGCAAACTAAAGCTGTGAACAATCTCGATGCCTTCGCCAGCCATCCTGATGCTACCGATTGGTCCAGTGGTGAGAATCTTTGTCTTCTTGACATTGAGCCTCAGTCCATACTGAAGGCTGCAGTCCTTGACCCTCTG
>NW_006399775.1:6341914-6375605 GCF_000299155.1 Elephantulus edwardii
ATCTACCAAGTCCCTTCAGAAAATATCTTCCATTGTCCAACCCATGATCTGACAGCTTGTATCTTAAGCTTTCTTGGCTTCTGTGATTCCAAAAACGTTGACTGCTGACATTTTTCTTTTGACCAATACAGCTCCCTCCAAGTCCACTCCCCCATGAAGCTCTCATTCTGACCTCCAGCAGGTTTTAAGAAGGTGTAAATTACAGGACATTTTTGTTCAGACATTCCTCTAGGCCTTATAGCCCTGGTGTACAAGTTGCCATACAGCGGGAATTTGTAGTTGCTGTGAGGCTGAACATTGTGACACTGATGTGTCAAATGTGCCTAGTATGTCAATATTTATGCGTTCCATTTCTTTCTTAACAATTTCTAATTTTCCTACATTCATGATTCTCATATTCCATGTTCCAGTCACTAGTGTCTGCTTACAACTGTTCCTCTTCCTTTGTATTTCCATGCTTGAAAGTTCTACCCAGCTTGCCCTTTTTGTTCGTCTACGTCTGTTGTGTTGTACATAAGGTTTTTAGAGCCCTGCTATTTCAGAAGTGGATTGCCAATCCTTCTTCCTAGTCTGTCTTAATCTGAATGTTTAGGAGTATCTGACATACAGTAATTTGTGGAGCAGTGAAAGATAAATCCCTCATTGTGGAGTTAACCATTAGTTACAGTGTAGTCCCGGCCCTTAGCCCAGTGTCTTGAGCCACTTATTTCCCAGCTCCACCAGGGTACCCCTTCACTTCTACCAAATGCCTTCAGAATTAACCTCCCCTTGTCTGTCTGACCCATGACCTGACAGCTTGTATCTGAAGCTTTCTTGGCTCCTGTGATTCCAAACATGTCAACTGCTGACAATTTTTTTTTCTGTGTCCAAGTCTCTTAAGTTTAGTTGTACTGTCTCCGAAGGAAAGGTGATGTGTCCTGTAGAACTCGGGTATAGATTGTGTTTTTCTTCTTGGCCCGAGGACCTGTGACCCAACCTTTTTAGGCTCTGCCTTGGGGCTTCGTACACGTAGGCGTGTCAGAGGCTATTGCTGGAGTCGCTTCTGTGTTGCCTAGCCTCAACTTATGCCCACGTGGCTTCCAAGCTCCTGGTTCTGCCGGCTATCCATTTAGTAGTTTCAAACAACGCAAATTAACTTGCAACTCTGCAGACACAAAATCTGAAATTACTTTTATTGAATCTAAAATCAATACACAAAAATATTAATTCATTACAAATGTCCTTGGTGTGATAGAAGATTCATATCATTCCGAGTCACTGCAAGTCCTTTTATCTATATAATTAGGCTTGTTTCTAGAACACACCTTCCATTTGAAAACCTCTAATTTACACATATTTTAAAAATTAGCTAATTTGAGAATTTTATGAATAACCATGTCTAATTTTTGTTATATAAATCAATAGAGAGAATATAATATATATCTGTTCTTCTTTGCCAAAGTAAAAGCTACTGACAGGAAGACTTTAAAATTTTCGTGAAATATTTAACAATGAAAAATTAGTACAAAAATAGTGGAAATAAAATTAAAATTTCAAGGAATAAAAATGGATGTTAAATAAATAATCTAAACCACAGTCATAAATTTTGAAGTTTCTATTTCAATAAATGAATAATTATTTATAACTATATTGTGCACTTCTATATGCAATTGCTAGATGTTGCTGTGTGCCATGTGGCGTATTATTGGGGCAAAACTGGGGGCTGCTATTGGTTTCCTGTGAGGTCTGAAAGAGGAGCATTATTTTCATATGTTCTTGGGCAGTTGCTCTGGAGGTGGCAGTGAGGCGATCTATTAAAATTTCCTTAGAACTGGGAATTTGAATACTTCTTCATGTGCTTGTTCGCCATCTGAATGTCTTCTTTGGTGAAGTGTCTGTTCATATCCTATGGCCATTTTTCAATTGGGTTCTTTACCTTTATCTTGTTGTAGCACTTGAGTATTCTACAAATTCTAGATATAAGTCCTTTATCAGACATGTTATTGCCTTTTTTTTTTTTCACCCAGTCTGTGGCTTCTTCCCTTTTTATCCTATTGGAGAAGTTTTTGGATGTGCATAGGAATTTGATTCTTGGAAGGTCCCATTCATCTATTTTATCCACTCCTGGTTGCAGGTTTTTCAGAATTCTTGGAAGACTGTTTACATTGTGAATTAGGGCTTCCAGAGTTCTTCCAAGCTTTTCTCGAATGCAGTTTATAGTTCTTGGTTTTAGTCCTAGGTCCTTGATCCACTCTGAGTTGGTTTTTGTGTATGGAGTGAGGTGTGGATCTTGCTTGAGTTTCCTACAGATAGTTTTCCTATTTTGGCAACACAATTTGTTAATAAGGCTGTCAATTCCCCACTTAACTGATTTTATCTCCTTCTCAAAAATCAGTTTATCATTGGTAGATGGGCTGATTTCTGGATTCTTAATCTATTCCATTGATCTATGAGTCTGTCATTGTACCAGTACAATAACCTCTTGACCACCATGGTAGTGTAGTAGAATTTGAAATCAGGGAGTGAGATGCCTCCTACCTTGTTTCTCTTTTTAAAGAGTTGTTGCTTATTCTGGGCCTCTTTCCATTCCAAATGAAATTGGAGATTGACTTTTCCATCTCGTTGAATAATGAAATTGGTATTTGTATTGGGATTGCAATGAATGTGTAAATTGCCTTTGGTAGTATTGTAATTTTCACAATATTGATTCTTCCTTTCTGAAAGCAAGGTATATTCTTCCACTTCTCCAGGTCTCTTTTTTGTTTCTTCTAATAATGCTTTGCCATTTTCTTTTTGAAAGAGATCCTTTGTGCTTCTGGTTAGATTTACTTCTTAGTATTTAATCTTGTGATTAGCTATTGTGAAGGGTATTGTTTTTCTTAGCTCCAGCTCTGTGTTCTCTTTGTCTCTGTAGAGAAATCCAACTAATTTTTGTATTTTGATCTTGTATCCTGCCATTTTGCTGAATTGGTCAACTATGTCCAGTAGTTTTCTTGCTGAGTCTTTAGGTTTTTCTAAGTATACTCTCATATCATCTGCATAGGGACATAATTTTACCTCTTCTTTGCCAATTTTGATACCTTTTATTTCCTCCTCTTGTCTTACTGCTATAGCTAAGATGTCCAATACAATATTGAATAAGAGAGGTGATAATGAGCATCCTTGCCTAGTTCCTGTTCTAAAAGGTACTATCTTTAATCTCTCTCCATTGAGAACAATGTTGACTCTTGGGTTTGCATATTTACTTTTTATTATGTTGAAGAAATTCCCCTCTAATTCTATTTTGTTGAGTGTTTCAATCAGGACACGGTGTTGGATTTTGTCAAAGGCTTTTCCTGCATCAATTGATAGGCTTTAAGAGAGATGCAAATCAATACAACTATGGGATATCATATAACCCCTGTAAGAATTGTAAAATTCAACAGAGCAGCAAACAACAAATGCTGGCAAGGTTGTGGAGAAACTGGAACGTTTATTCACTCTTGGTGGGAGTGTAAAATGGTGCAATCACTCTGGAAGGCAGTATGGCATTTTCTCAAAAAGTTGCAAATAGAAATTCCATTTGACTCAGCAATTCCACTACTGGGAATATACACTAAAGAAAGCAGAACTGCCACTCAAGCAGATATATGCACATCCATGTTTTTTGCAGCTTTGTTCCAATAGCAAAGATTTGGAAACAACCATATTGCCCATCAGTAAACAAATAGAGAAACTGTGATATATTCACACAATGGTATACTATACTGCCTTGAAAAACAAAGAACTCATGAAATACTATACAAAAGGGGTGACCCTGGAGGACATTTTGCTGAGTGAAATATCTCAGTGCAAAAATGACAAATACTGCATAGTTCCACTGCTGTAAAATGGACCTGACATTGGGGTTGGGGGGAAGCTAAGAAAAGACAGATGAGGGAGGGAACTGTTGAAAAAGAATATAGGATTAGATACTTTCATGACAAGATTTCAGAAAAAGAAATGCATATTAAAATAGACTGTGGACTCAGGGGGTGGGATTGTATAAAAACGAAAGAATTTCTTTTTTTCTTCAAGAGAAAAATGAACTTGTGGGGATGGGTGGGCAGGGAGGAAAATGCAACGGTGAATGAATGGGGGAAAATTAAATTGAAAGGATATGCTTTTTAAAAAAGGAATGAAAACATATTTGAACATTTTCTTAATTGTAACAGATGGTTGAACAATAAATTTCTATTTCAAGCTATAAAGAAAAAGAAGAAAAAAAATTCTGAAAGAGATTTATGAAACAGGTAGTAAGATTTAAAAGAATAATGATGACAAGAATAGTGTTAGGAATGGGTAGTAATCAAGAATTGTTGTTGCTGTTATGTGCCATCGAGTTGTTTGCAACTCATAGTGACCCCATTTACAGGAGCCCTAAATGCTATCCTATCCTGTGCCAACCTTGCTGTCTCAGACACACTCATTCCCACCACTCCAATCACAGAATCGATCCATTTCATCCAGGGTCTTCCTCTCGTGCACCGTCCAACCACTCTCCCAAACATGATGTCCCTCTCCAAGGACCAGTCCCTCCTCATAACATGCCCAAAGTATGCCACACAGAACTTCAGAATCCTTGACTCCAAGTAGCAATCTGGCTTCACCCTCTCCAGGACAAACTTGTTTGTTCACCAAGCAGTCCATGGTAACCAAGACAGAATTCCTAATTGCTACTTGGTCTCTGACAGTCTATTTAGAGCATTTGCTGTGTCTTTTAATGTTCTTATTCCATCCCTAACATTCTTCTAAGTGGTGCAGCACTCTTCTGTCAATATACTGTACTGAGATAACCTGGGGTTGCTATGATGCTGAACCTTGTGCCATTGGGTTGTTAAATGCTGTAACGATTACCCATGGTGGACAGTATTTGGTGGAGTTCCCAGTTTAAGACAGGTCTGGAAACAAGAGTGGCATCCACTTCCTAAACAACATGTGTCTGGAACTCTATGAACTTTGAGAAACGACAAATGACATCGAAAAGAAAGGCTTCAAGTCTTTTGTTCATAGGGTAACTATGAGTCATGCTCTACTTAATGGCAATCAACACCAATGATAAATTTCTTTTTGTTTTTAAAGACCACACTCATTAGATTATATGGTTTAGTGTCTATTTCCAGGGCAAAATAAGGGAGAATTAGAAGACTGCATGGTAATGGAATCCTTAGAAATCCCCAAAGGAAGACATTACTTTTCTTGGGGGCTGCTGACAGGTGTGGGCAAAGAGACTACAGGACAGAAATTACACCATACTATGCAGGCATCTTCCTCCAAGAATCAGTCCAAATATCAGAATACGTGAATTGGTCTAGCAAGAGCTGTACCTTCACACTAGCTGGATAAGTAAATCATATTGTTTGTTGATAGGGGAAAAGTCAGAGTGGAAGGAACCTGAGATCTGCTCCTTTAGTTCTTCCTCCAGATAAAACTCCCATGGATCCATGGCATTTTCACATCCTCTTCACCATTCATCATTCAGACATTCCTCTAGGTCATATAGCCCTGGTGTACAAGTTGCCGTCCCGCGGTCACTTGTGGTTGCTGTGAGGCTGAACACTGTGACACGGATGTGTCAAATGTGTTAATGGTTGGATACCCAATGCGGACAGAGAGTGGGTGGAACTCCCCGATTAAACAAGCTTGGAAGGAGGAGTGTCATCCACTCCTTTAATAGCTTGCCTCTGGAAACCCTATGAACCTGGAGAGAGGATGAAAGACACCCAAGCGTTGAGGACTCTCCTTCATAGGGTCACTATGAGTTGCCTGCGACTCGACGGACGGCACTTAACAACAACAACAACAACTTCAGCATTCATTTCTCTGGGAATCATTCTGCAGGACAGCTTTGCACACATCCTGTCTTGTGCTCTGTCACAATGCACTGGAGGGCAAATTTAACCTTCTCTTCAGTTTGTCTTGAACACAGGGGAAAGTGTCTGCCAGGCATGACTGCCTATGATAGCAGGTGGAAGATGTTTAGCCATCATGGATCAAGAGACAAACGCTCTCATATGCAGTTGATACACTGCTACTTGAACCCTGGTCTCTGGATTTCCCCTGGGTTGTTCTTTTTATCAACACCTGCTGATAAATTCATTCTGGAGATGCTCAATTAACCATTCCCAGATGTTGTCTGAGTTATAATTATATAATAATATATAATTACCATGATGTGATCCCCCTGTGTTTAATTTTTTAATAGCAGCGTGTGTTTGATATATGTTATGCAAATAAACTTTGTATTTGCTTTTATGGCATAAAGGATAATGGCATGCACTTATGAATATTTTCCTTTATTAGCAAATGTAAAATATTAAAATATATCTACTGCATTTGTTCCTTTAATTTTGCATTAAGTTATTTAATTGAATGATGTCTTTAATCTTCAAAACCATGCTACATGTTATTAAAGTCTGATTTAAAGACTAAACCATTTTAAAGATTTTGTTGTTGAGTAAACTGTTTTCTTTATCTTTTCTCTTGTAACTAGAAAACTGTTTAGTCTTCTAGTACTATTTATGTATCTACATTTGAGTAGTTATTTCTTATTAATATCAAAATTAAAATAGTATTTATTGGTATCCTTAAATGTCAAAATACTTAGAATATTCCTTTTCATTTTCCCTTCACCTACATTACACTCTCAATTCTAGTCCAAATAATAGTCTAGCTAACCACTTGTCATGGAGTTATTTATAACTCATTGTAACTCTGTGTATCAGAGAAGAACAGGGTTCCAAAGTATTTTTAATAGCTGTTTTTGTAGAAGTATATCTCTAAACTTTTCTCTGGAGGACTCTGTTGTCATGTGCCCCCGAGTCGCCTGTGACACACAGCAACCCTCTGAACAGCAGCTCTGTAAACTTCCCTGTCCTTAGCCAGTATCACTAATTCTGACACACAAAAACCCCTATTGCCCCAGTTACTGTATCAATCCATCTATCAATCCATCTCATCTGGGGGGTTTTCCTTTCTTGCGCTGTCCCTCCACCCTTCCAAGCATAATATGCTTCTTCAAGTGCTGTTCTCTTCTAGCCACTTGCCCAAAGTATGATAGATGGAGCTTCAAAATCCTAGCCTCCAAGGAGAAACTTGGTTTTACTCTCTCCAAAACAGCACTATTTGTTTTCTTGGCAGTTCATGGTACGTTTAAGACTTCTCTAGCACTACAAATTGAAGACATCAATTCTTCTTCTGACATTCTTAGTCATTGTCCAGCTCTCCCAAGCATAGGAAGTAATTGTGAAGACCATGGCCAGGATTAGATGCACCTTAGTGTCTAGAATGATACCGTTGCTTTTCAGCACTCTGAAAGGTCCCTGACAGCAGATTTTCCCAATTTGTCTTTCGATTTTCTGACTGCTGGTTTTAAATGTGTTCATTGTGGAGCTGAGCAAACTGTAATTGTTAACAACATCAATCTCTTCTCCTTCTATTGTGGTCCTGCTAATTGGCCTAGTAGTGAGAATCTTTGTCTTTTTGATCTTGAGTACTCCATATGCAATACTCCAGCACTTGACCTTCTGCAGCAAGCGTTTCAAATATTCTTCAATTTCAGCAGGCATGGTGTGTCATCTGCATAATGTAGGTTGTCATCCTCCAAACTGATGGCACATTCCTCCTCATAAATACCTGCTTGCCTATTCTTCACTTCTTTCCTGATTTTTGAACCATGCAGTATTTTCCAGCTCTCTTCTAAGGACTGTTTCTTGGTCCAAGTATAGGTTTTGCATAAACACAATCAAGTGTTCTGGGATTTCCATTCTCCTCAAGGTTAACCATAATTTGTTGTGAGTCACACAGTCAAATGCTTTTGCATAGTCGATAAAACACAGATGTTATTCTTCTGATACTCTTCGCATTCTGCCAAGATCCATCTGACATTGGCAATAATGTCTTTAGTACCACGACCTCTTCTTAACTCAGAATGTATTTCTTGTATTTCCCTGTCAATGTACTATTCCAGTCATTTCTGGTTAATCTTCTGCAGGATTTTGGTAGTGTGTAATATTAGTGTTGTTGTTGTTGTTATGTGCCATCAAGTCACTTGTGAATCATAGCAACCCTATATACAACAGCCCTATACTCTGCTCTATCCTGTGCCAGTTGCACTGCCTCCAACACACCCATCCCTATTATCCCAGTCACTGAATCAATCCACCTCATAGAGGGTCTTCCCCTCTTGCACCGTCCCTCCACCCTCCCAAGCATGTTGTCCCTCCACCCTCCTTACAACATGTCCAATGAATGTCAGATGAAGCCCCAGAATCCTTGCCTCCAGGAAGCACTCTGGTTTAACCCTTTCCAGGTTGAATCTGTTTGTTTTCTTGGCAGTCCATGGTACATTCAATACTCTTCTCCAGCACCACAGCTCAAAGGCATCAATTCTCTTTCTGTCCTCCCTAGTCACTGTCCAACTCTCTGATGCATAACAAGTGATTGCAAAGACCATGGCCTGTATCAGACACACCTAGTCTCCAGAGTGACACCAATGCTCTTCAGTACTTTGGAGAGGTCCCTAACAGCAGACATTCCCATCGCAACATGTCTTTTAATTTCCTGGGTACTGGTGACAGGAGACTGTGGAGCCAAGCTGACTAAAGTTGTTAACAATCTCAATCTCTTCACCATCCGTCCTGATGCTGAAATATTAGTCATATTGTTCGATAATTTCCAACTCTGGGAATAAATATGAATCTCTTCCAGTCAGTTGGTCAAGTTGTTGTCCTCCAGATTTCTCGGCAAAACCTTGTGAGCACATCCAGGGCAGCACCTGTTTTTTTAAACACATCAATTGGTATTCCATCAATTCCTGGGGTTTTATATTTTGCCATGTCCTATAGAGCAGCCTCACCTTTCTCCTACATCACCATTGCCTCTTGATCATGTGTTGTTTCTTGAGACTCTGTAAGTAGACTTAAACACTAATTTCAATTAAACTAATCCTTATAACAGTTTACATGATAATTTTTTATTTAATAAATTTTTGGACATTGTCTTATTTCAAACACATTTTTTATATCATTAATTGGACCTTAATGAGTGTATTTCTAGTTTTAGTTATCACTGATTTTTTTCCCACTCATTGTTAAGTGCCATTGAGTTGTAGATTCCTCATAGTGACCCCATAAATGAAAGACCTGAATACTTATATAACTTTCATCATTTCTCTAAGTTCATAGGGTTTCCAGAGGCAAGCGATTTCGGGAATGGATGCTAATCTTGCTTCCAAGCTTGTTTTATTTGGGAACTCCACCAAACACTGTCCACCATTGGTAACCATTATCACATTGAACACATCAGTGTCACAGTGTTCAGCATCACAGCAACCACGAGTTACCTCTGTACAGCAAATGGACAGACCAGTGTTATACCACTTAGAAGAACGTTTGATCAAAACCAATTAAAACCAGGCCTCAGGGCCACAGATTAAAATCACTCACCTTTGGCTTGGTAGCATCACTTTCTGTCCACTAGGTCAACTAAGCTCCTTGTTCCTTAAGTGCTGTCGAGTCATAGTGACCCTATAAATGAAAGACCTGAACACTTGTGTAATTTTCATCGTTTTTCCAAGTTCATAGGGTTTCTGGAGGCAATAAAGACTCTTGCAGTGCACTGTGCCAAGAGCTATATGCTTTGTTGTTATGTACTGTAGAATCCTAACGGGCGCATAGCTGCCACACCAACTCCAAGGGAGTCTGCATGACAAAATCACCCAATTGAGGTGAAAACTTCAAGGAAGTCAGCCTCTCGAAACGTGTGCTTTCTCCATGGTTGTTCTTGGCCTTTCTGTAATTTCTCTTCTATTGTCTCTTTGTATTTTCTATGTGGGACAGGGGGAGAAGGCTGTGTTCTTTACACGAAGTGTTCCTATTAAAAGTTGTTGGATGTTCCCAGAAAGGAACTAAATGGAGGTGATGACTTTAATATGCAAACATTACCTCCGGTTCTTTTAGCATTACTAAAACTTCTCAAGAATAACATGATTTTAGGGGAATCCATGGATGCATTATAACAAGAAGAATTAATGGTGGAAATCCCAAAGATGACCACCCCAGAGATTCCTAGATTTCTAGGGCGTATAAGAACTCCTTCAAAGGAAAAACCCAAACCCTTGCCCCCCACCATGAGAACACCAGGTGGAAGAATTGTTTATCTATTAGGTAATGGTTGTTTGTGGCAGCCCCCCTATTGGGAGAGGCCCTTACAGAATTCCACAGGCTACAGAACTCTTCCATATACTGGTGAATACGATGAATTTAATGCAAAACACCCTGATGGTTTTGTGTCTCGGGATGTATTATTCAAAATGTTTGAAAATAACCAAAGGGAAGATGTTATGCGAGGTGTAGGTGGTAAAATAAATCATGAAACATGAGATAGGGATAATGAATTTAGGCGATATTACGACCCAAAACATCCTTTGTATGAACCTAAACCCCCTTATTGAGATAGTGATCACCCCTGGAATAATGGAAGGCGTAAAAGTGTTGTCTCTTGAATGGAAATAAATAATATTGTAAATTTAGCTAAAAATGTAAAATGTATCAGCTTAAATTTAAAATGTAACTTTTTTACTTTGCAACTTTGTAACCCAAACAAGATGGAAAACAGGTTTGAGAACAGGTTTAAAAAAATGTTTATGCGAAAAGCCATTGTCTACCAAGCTCTCCAATTACAAGGAACCGTGACCATAAAGAATAGCTGTGTGCAAGAAAATAATGTAAACTTTATTCTTAATTTTGTTGTCTTTTTGGCTATTTTTAAGCCCCTAATTGTAAAATGGGGTATAAATGTATCATGCTAAGTATAATAAGGATAACTTAGAATTTAAATCATCAGATAAATTTACTGTATGTCTTGTGTTCTTTCACTGTCCCTCTGTAGAACTTCTACCCACCTTTCTGTTCCCTCTTCCAGACCCTACACTCCAGGCTTCCAGGCCCCCTAGTGCAATAGCCCGCGGCACATCGCTTCAGCAGGTTCTCAGAGGCAGTTAATCATAGCGGATGAAATTGATCATCCTTCTCCCATGGATGAACTGGTGGCCTTGAACCGTATGTTTTTGGGATTGCAGCACAACTCCTTACCACTAGGTCACTAGTTGTTGATGTTGTTATGTGCCACTGAGTCACTTGTGACTCATAGATAGTGACCCTATGTACAGCAGCCCTAAACTCTTCTCTGTCCTGTGTCAATCGCACTGTCTCTGACACTCCCATCCCAATTATTCCCGTCACTGAATCAATCCACCTCATAGAGGGCCTTCCTCTCCTGTACTGTCCCTCCACCCCACCAAGCATGATGTCCCTCTCCAAGGACCAATACCTCCTCACAACATGCCCAAAGTATGTTAGATGGAGCCTTAGAATCCTTTCCTCCAAGGAGTCACCCGTTTTAACCCTTTCCAGGACAAATCTGTTTGTTTTCCTAGCAGTCCATTGTATTCTCAATACTCTTCTCCAGCACCACAGCTCAAAGGCATCAATTCTGCTTCTATCCTCCTTGGTCATTGTCCAACTCTCTCATACATAACAAGTGATTGCAAAGACCATGGCCTGTATCAGACACACCTAGTCTCCAGAGTGGCACCAATGCTCTTCAGTACTTTGGAGAGGTCCCTAACAGCAGGCTTCCCCATGGCAATGCACTTTTTACTTTCCTGGCTACTGGTGCCAAGAGTGTTGACTGTGGAGCCAAGCAAACTAAAGCTGTGAACAATCTCAATCTGCTTACCATCCATCCTGATGCTTCCAATTGGTCCCGTGGTGAGAATCTTTGTCTTCTTGACATTGAGCCTCAATCCATATTGGAAGCTGCAGTCCTTGACCCTCTGCAGCAGGTGCTTCAGGTCCTCCTCAGTTTCAGCAAGCCGGGTTGTGTCATCTGTATAACGCAGACTGTTGATAGATCTTCCATCAATCTTCACCCTTCATTTCTCCTCATAAAGCCCAGCCTCCCAGATATTCTGTTCTGCATACTGGTTGAAAAGGTATGGAGATAGGCTGCATCCCTGGTGTACGTCTTTCCCAATTTTTAACCATACAGTGTTTCCTTGCTCTGTTCTGATGACTGCCTCTGGTCCAAGTATAGGTTTCATATAGATAACAGAAAGGGCAACTGAGGTTGAGCTTTCAAGTATGAAAATACAAAGGAAGAGGAACAGTTGTAAGCAGACACTAGTGATTGGGACATGGAATGTGAGAACCATGAATGTAGGAAAATTATATATTGTTAAGGAAGAAATGGAACGCATAAATATTGACATACTAGGCATTGGTGAGATGAGATGGACTGGCATGGGACATTTTGAGTCGGATGACGATATGATATATTACTCTGGAGATGAAAAGATGAGGAAAAATGGAGTTGCGTTTATAGTTAAAAAAGTCATTGCTAGATCCATCTTGAGGTAAAATATTGTGAGTGACAGGATAATATCCATACCCATACAAGGAAGTCCAGTGAATGCCACTATCATTCAGATATATGTACCAACAACCAGAGCCAAGGAAGAGGATATAGAACATTTTTACCAACTTTTACAGTTAGAGATCGATCGAACATGCAATCATAGTAATGGTGACTGGAATGCAAAAGTTAGGAGCAGAGAAGAAGATTCAGTAATTGGAAAACATGGACTCGGTGACAGAAATGGAGCTGGAGAGAGAATGATTGAATTTTGCACAATCAATGACTTATTCATAGCAAATGCGTTTTGTAAAAGACATAAATGCTGGTTATATACTTGGATTTCACCTGATGGTATGCATAAGAATCAGATCGATTACATCTGTGGAAAGAACCGCTGGAGAAGATCAATATCAGCTGTGAAAACTAGGCCAGGAGCTGATTGGGAAACAGACCACCAACTACTCATATGCGAGTTCAAGCTGAAGTTGAGGAAAATTCAACCAAATCCAAGGGGACCAAAATATGACTTTGAGTCTATCCCACCTGAATTTCAGAACCACCTCAGGAACAAGTTTGAGGCCTTGAACACTAATGAGCAAAGACCAGACGAGTTGTGGGAGGATATCAAGGGTATCATCCAGGAAGAGTGCAAACGGTCATTGCAAAGACAGAAGAGGAAGAAAAGACCAAAATGGATGTCAGAAGAGACTCTGAAAATTGCACTGGAGTGCAGAGAAGCCGAAGTACAAGGAAGAATTCAAGATACTAAAGAGTTGAATAGAAGATTTCAAAAGGCAGCATGGAATGACAAAGCAAAACATTACAATGAAATGTGCAAGGAGTTGGAGTCAAAAAAATAAAATAAGCCAAACTCGCTCAGCATTTCTCAAGCTCAGGGATCTGTAGAACAAATTTAAACTTCGAGTTGCTATAATCAAGGATGCTTTAGACAGAATGTTAAATGATGCAGGAGGTATCAAAAGAAGAATGAAGGAATATTCTGAGTCATTGTATCGAAAGGAATTGGCAGATACAGAATTTAATGAAATAACATATGAGCAAGAGCCTATGGTGATGAAAGAAGAAGTTCAAGCTGCTTTGAAGGAAATCGCAAAAAAATAAGGCTCCAGAAATAGATGGTATACCAATTGACTTATTTCAGCTAATAGATGCTGCCCTGGACGTGCTCACCAAGTTGTGCCAAGAAATCTGGAGAACAACCACTTGGCCAACTGACTGGGAGAGATTTGTTCCCATCCCAAAGAAAGGTGACCCGACTGAGTGTGGAAACTATAGAACAATCTCATTGATTTCATATGCAAGCAATATTCTACTGAAGATTATCCAAAAATGACTGGAACAGCATATCAGCAGAGAACTGCCAGAAGTCCAGGCTGGGTGTAGAAGGCGTCGTGCTACTAGGGATATTGTAGCTGATATTAGATAGCTCTTAGCTGAAAGCAGAGAATACCAGAGGAATGCCTATTTGTGTTCTAAAAAGGTCACTAGAGCTCTCTACTTATATGTATTAAGCACTCTTATTATTGTTCCTTAAAGATTAGAATAGGGAGCTCTGACGATGGCCCTGTAGCAAGAAGATGTGTTGCAATCCTGAATTTTCATAGTTCAAGGCCACTAGCTGCTTCATGGGAGAAAGATGGGCAATCTACTGTGGTGTGATTAACTACCTCTGAAAACCTGCTGGAGTGTCAGCTATGGATTGATTCGGTTTCTATGATAAAGAGCAACAAAGACAAAAACAGGAGCAAACATTGGAATAAACACCAGATACTACTTCTTCGAAAATGACCCTTGATTATTTTTTGAAATTTTCAGCAAAAGATGTTTATGAAAATATTCTTATCACTAGTCATAACAACAAAATACATTTTTATTGAGCTTATCTATAAATGTAACTTCAAGGTTAAAACCACATTAATTTACTTTCAAATGATGCATTTATTTGTTGTAATAATGATTTGAGTAAAAATGTATCCTGCAAGTTAGTTTTTGACTCAGTAATTTAAATGCATTTTGGTTCTTGGCTCTAGTTACAATCCTTTCAAAGGAAATAGTAATTCCTCTCTGGGTTTCCAACTCCCATTTGTCCTTCTTGCCTTCTAAGCATTGATTTAGAGAAAAATGGTGACTTTTTAATTTTCAATGACCTATTATTCTAAGTAATGTATTGATCATACATGGTATTATTTAGAGGGGTTTTTTTTCTCGTTTTGGCTGAAAGAAGGTCATCGGAGGTTATTTGGGTTCCAGGTTTGAAGCATGTATAAAGGTCAGTGTGTCAGAAGTTTTGCCAGTCTCTTTCAATCTGGTGAGTCTAGTGTTATTTTTGAATTTTAATTTTGTTCTACTATTTCTCCCATCAATTAGAATCTTCCCTAGTCCCTATGAGAGTTCTCAGAAGGTGTAGCCAAGAACAATGTAGTTCTCCAGGCCACAGGGTAGTGGAAGCTATAGTATATCCATGGACCTTTCATTTTATAGACTATTTCCTCGAGTCTGATATTCTTTCTTTATTTTTCCTCCACATAAGAAGAGACTGATAGTTGTATCTCAGGTGGCTGCTCTCTAGCTTTAATGACTTAACCACTACATACCACAGTCGGCCATAGAGCATTTTCTTAAGAATTATAACAATTCTCTTAGCTGTCCCCTGAGACTGTGAGCCTAAGCCCCCAATCCCAGTGGTTCATTCTCATAAGTCATTTTGTTATGGCACAGAAGTCTTCATAATTTCATTTTCTGTTTTCTCTACTGTGTATGTGATAACATTGTTGCACACACAGAAATGTTATGTAGAAATAGCTTCTGTCAAAACTGCACATGATCATGGTTGTATTTCTGTTTACTAAGTCATATCTGTTCAGTTTGCATGTCAACTTAAGTATCCATGTGTAAATTATTGTTTATTACTTTTTTTCTACTGTTGTTGTGTACCATTGAGTTGGAAATGACTGATAGCTGACACGCTGGCAAGTTTTCAGAGGAAGTTAATTGCATGGGAGGAGATTGCCTATCCTTCTCTCGTGGAACCTGGTGGCCTCAAACAATATGCCTTTGAGATTAGAGCATAACTTTTTGCCAGTGGGCCACCAGAGCTTTTATTCCTTATACAAGGTTGTTTATATAATAGTGCTATTTATTATAATTCTTCTGCTCCTCTTAGTGTTTGTATTAGTATTACTCTGCTGATAACCCCCTTACCATTTATTGACTTTATCTACACTTAAGTTAGTCAATATGTATGTGTTTCTTGAGCTAATGAATTTTCCTCCCTTCCTTTCTTAACCCTTACAATCTTAAAAAAGTTTCTTCCTGTCTGTAAACATTGCTTAATTTTTGTAATTGTGGCTTAAGTAATATTTGTTGTTTTGTGATTAATTTATAACTAACTCATTATAATTGAGTCAGAATCTACTCATATAGGAAGAGATTGCTCATCTTTCTCCTATGAAGCAACTAGTGGATTTTATCTACTTGTCTTTGGTTTGACAGCACAACTTCTTATATCCTACTAGAGTAATATTCAGCATAACTCCCTTCAAGTTTATCTTTGTTACAAGCTATTTTGAAAATCCATCAAGCCATTTTTTTAAATAAATTCTAGTGTTGGCAAAGCAAAGTATTATAATGAAATGTGCAAAGATATGGAGTCAGAAAATAAAAAAGGGTAAAATTGCTTAACATTTCTTTAACTGAAGGAACTGAAGAACACATTCAAACTGAACTTGCAATAATTTAAGATGCTATGTGTAGAATATTTAATGATGAAGGATCTAAAGAAGATGGAAACATGAAAAGAAGATGGAAAGTGTACATAGAGTCACTGTATCATAAGAAATTGGCTGACACAGAAGTTCATGAAACAGTGCATGATCAAGAGGCAATGGTAATGAAGGAGGAAGTTCAAGCTTCTTTAAGAGCTTGAATGTCTACAGTATGTGACATGAAGTCTCATTATCTTTGCCTCCAAGGGGCACTCTGGCTGAATCTTCTCTATGACCTCTTTATTATTTTGGCACTCCATAAGATTCCCCAACATCACAATTCAAAGGCATCAAAAATGCCCAGTCCCAAATGCCCAATAACAATGGAATGGATTGAGAAATTATGGTACATTCGCAAAATGGAATACTATGCAGCACGCAGGAGCAATAATTTTGGAAATTACCACCTAACATTGGAGGGACCAGAGAGAATTATGTTAAGTGAAGTAACCCAGTCTCATAAAGACAAATACTGTATAAGACCATTATTATAGAGCATGTATGAGGATTTAAAGAGGGAGGTGCTTAAATATAGGGTCCCAAAATTTGATAGATGGAGAAATGGATTAGTAAAGGCAAGGGGAAAGGTTTAATGTGAAAAACAACGTATATGAACTTTATGAAATTTGTATGTAAACCAATATAAAATAAATTTTTTTAAAAATGTTCAGCTCTTAAATGCATAGCAAGTTCTGGAAAAGAACATGGCCTGACTCAGGCACATATTAGACCTCAAACTGACATCCTATCTCCTTAAAAAATTTGAAGAGGTCCTTGACTACAGACTTTCCCAGTGTTATATACTTTACTAGCTCCAAATTTAGGGTATTTATCTAAACTGTTTTAGGGAGCTCTGATGGCCTAATGCTAAGAAGTTGTACTTCTAACCCAAAGGCATGTGATTCATCTACTAGCTGCTCCATAGGAAGAAGATGGACAATCTTCTCCAGTGTGATTTACAGCTTCTGAAAATCTTTTGGAAGGCCAGCTATGAATTGGTTCCGATGTGAGTTATGTCAACTATATTCATACTGTTAGATAATATGAATAGTTAATGCTCTTACTTTTTAATGGCGAGGTTGTCAGCTTGAGCTTACTCAAAGATGCCTTGGACACCATTCCTCTTTAATTTGCAATTCTCAGCATAAGAGAGGTTATCACTGTCTGATTAAAAATGGTCACTACCAGTCAATATCAGCTGAATTATGTTGATCTTTAAGTGCTGAATTTCATTTTTGGCAACTTCCAATTTTCTGAGACTCAAACTTTATACATTCCATGTTCCAGCTGTTAATGGATGCCTGTAGCTATTTCTCCTATTTTGAGCCTTGCCACATCAGCATGTGAAGGTGTGTTCACCAGGCTTGTTGAGAGCTTTGTTTCATCCACATAATTAAGGTCTATTCAACATTGAAGAAGCATATCTTTCCTGGTGTAGTTTTGAGTGTCCTTATAGCTCACCTTCCATTTGATAATTTCCTTCTGATATCATAGAGGTTTGTAGAGTGTGTCATTTCAGATCTAGGTGACCAGTCTTCTTTCTTAGTCTGTCTTCTTAGTCTGGAAGCATCATTGATATCTTTCCAATATGGATGATGCTACTTTTATTTGAAATACTGGTGGAAGAGCTTCCAGTTTACAGCCACAGGAAATAACCAGAGTACAATAAACTGGCAATTTAGAAGTGACCATTATAAATAATTATTATACATCACATTTTCAATGAAATTCAGCCTCATTGCTCAAATTTCACATTTGAGTAATCTCTTCTTCTATGATTTTTTGTTGTTATATGCAATTAAGTCAACCGTGACTCATAGCAATCCTATGAATAAAACTGAGCCAATCTTACCATCTCTGACACACCTATCCCCATTACCCCAATTACTGTGTCAATCTATTTTGTTTAAGTTCTGCCTCTCCTGTGTTGATCCTCCTAGATTTCGAGCATGATGTTCTTCTTCAAGGACTGGTTCCTCTTGACAACATGCCCAAAAGATGTGTGATGGAGTTGCATTTGAAAACCTGCTTGAGAGGTGGCTATGTGCCAGTTCTGACTTGATGACAGAAGACAACAATAAAGACAGTGAAAACTTTGGTCTTCTCTTTTTCTTAGATGCCCTAATCAGGCACTAGAGACTTTCATATAGTGATTTGTACAGCTGGATTTTACTCTGATAAGTTTTCCTTTAAATAAATATGTTACATTGCAATTCACTTAGTATTTATAGTTTCATTTTTTGCATATGCACTATAATAATTTCTCAAAGGTTTTGACCTATAAAAGACAGTCTTTCTGGTTTTTCCCTGTTATATAGATATTTTTCCTTTTGTTCTGTTACTGAGAGTAAGTATTACTGATGAATAAATTCACTCTAAATGAATAAAAAGAGGTGAAATAATTTTCTACAATTTTAATAATTAATATAGAGCTGTGATAATAGCCTATTATTTGTTGAATGTATTATTAACACCATTCAGTTCTTACCTAAGGGCACACTACTTAGAAATGCCTCTGTGAAAAGTAATCAGTCTTTGCAAATTGTAACCTTTGGACTTACTGGACTCAATCATCACTTTAGCTCTTGAAGTCAAACAATAGTTCAAAAGAATGAGTGATATCTTATACATCAATGCTGATTCTCTTCTATCACATCTTATTTAAGGCATGGATTCAATGGTATTGTTATATGCTATTTTTACTTATTGTTAAGAGTTGTGCATAATATACAAACACTAACTTTCAAAGTGTCATTATTGAGGTCCTGATTTTCTATGCCATTTTATGTACAAGAAGCACTTAGGCTGTCAGAGACTTGTAAACTATGTTA
Organism: Elephantulus edwardii; assembly: GCF_000299155.1. Classification (NCBI taxonomy): domain Eukaryota; kingdom Metazoa; phylum Chordata; class Mammalia; order Macroscelidea; family Macroscelididae; genus Elephantulus; species Elephantulus edwardii. The sequence goes on from NW_006399775.1 coordinate 6,360,945, forward strand.
AAAATGGTACTGCATCATCTTGCTGTAGTGATATATTTTAAATACTGAAATAATGTAGATTTTCTATTATAATCTACTTGGGGCTTATCTTCACTTTTAAAAACTTTGTTTTCTCTGTTTAATGAAGCCTAATATTTGAGACATATCTCTCCTCGTAAGACTTAATTTGGTTTAATTAATGTTTAAATAAAAATAGAGAACACTTTTTCTGACCAAAATTCATGCACTTTCACATGTATCTAGGTGACATGTCACAATACACTCCCTGAGTCTACTTACTGTCCTCCTACCTTCCATTCAGTCACTACCTCAGCATTCCAGTCTCTCAGGGTTCTGTGCTTGACCAAGTGAGGTGGTACTTGACTTCTGGTGATTGTTTTTCATTCTAATACTTGAAATTCGAATACTTGTTCCCTTGGTCTGAGTTGTTCCTATTTGCAGAGAATGGAATACTGACAAATATTTTTAGATTTGGCCTCAAAAGATGAATGTGTGTGTTGACTTTGAGGACTTTCAGCTGTGACTGTTTCATATTCAAGCTAACATCTTCATCTTAGTTTGCTTATATGTAAATTATGGGTGATAATCTTTTCAATTGCTTTTATGTAAGGCTTATAGACAAAGAACAGTTAAGTGAATTTTTTTAAAAAATTTATAGATTCTTACTTAAAATTTATGTCATACTTAAAGGCTCTCTGAGGCTCAGTGTCAAGAAGACAAAGATTCTCACCACTGGACCAATTGGTAGCATCAGGATGGATGGCGAAGAGATTGAGATTGTTCACAGCTTCAGTTTGCTTGGCTCCATGGTCAACACTCTTGGCACCAGCAGTCAGGAAATCAAAAGAACATATTGTGATGGGAAAGTCTGCGGTTAAGGACCTCTCTAAAGTACTCAAGAGCAACTGTGTCTCTCTGGAGACTAAGGTGCGCCTGATACAGGCCATGGTCTTTGCAATCACTTGTTATGCATCAGAGAGTTGGACAATGACTAGGGAGGTAGAGGGAGAATTGATGCCTTTGAGTTGTGGTGCTGAAGAAGAGTGTTGAATATACCATGGACTGCCAAGAAAACAAACAGATTCATCCTGTAGAGGATTAAACCAGGCTGCTCCTTGGAGGCAAGGACTCTGGGGCTTTGTCTGACATACTTTGGACATGTTGTAAGGAGAGACAGGTCCTTGGAGAGGGACATCGTGCTTGGTAGGGTGGAGGGACAGCGCAGGAAGGGAAGACCCTCTATGAGGTGGATTGATTCAGTGACTGGGGTAATTGGGATGGGTGTGTCAGAGGCAATGAGATTGGCACAGGATAGAGCAGGGTTTAGGGCTGTTGTACATAGGGTTGCTATGAGTCGCAAACAACTCAACGGCACATAACAACAACAACAACAACAACAACAACAACAACATATGAATTTATACCATGTCAATGCTCAGGTATTACTTACAGTCTGTACACTACCATGTTGTTCTTCTATGCTGTCAAGTAGATTACAATTCATAGCCACCCTATGAACAGTAGCTCTGAACCTTGCCCTATCCTAAGCCAACCTCACTGTCTCTGACACACCTCTCCCCATTGCCATAGTCATAGTGTCAGTCTATCTCATTCAGGGTCTTCCTCTACTGCACTGGCACTCTACCCTTCCAAGCATGATATAAAATAATAAAAGCCATACTTTTTTTAAATGAAAACAGAGAGCTTTCTCCATTTTTGTTAAAATAGGCTAGGTTCAAAAGACTTTGGCATTTGACTTTTAAAGAAAAAGCCTGTAACACTGGTTAAAATTATTAGCATGAGAAATGCAGGGTCTAAGGAGAGTGATATTTAAATAAAAATGTGAAAATACTCTTGTGTCTATGTTCAAGAACATAAACATAGCATTATTAGCAAGATAAAATTTATTGAGCAAGATGGGGAAGACCTGAATCCAAGAGTGTGTGAGATGTTTATGATAAAAGATTTATTTATGAAGAAAAAAATAGTTTGATAAATAAAACTTGAGATATCTGGGAACAAATATACAATGAATAAAAGGTTACATTTCAGTTACAAAAAATACAGCAAGACAAGCATATAAAGGTAAAAAATTAAGGTGGAAATTTTGGAGAGTGAGGAAATTCTGAGGATATAAAAGGAGAATTGAAGACATGTTTGGAAAAGAAATTCACTTATACAGAAGAAGTTTACCACATTATTCTGTATGTTTATATTAACAGAATGCAGAATGTTAGTGGGAAAATAATACTGTGTCTGTGGATAGGTTATGCAATAAGATAGAGAAACCTTATACAATAAGATAGAAAAGCCTAGACTGTAGCAAGCATAGCAGTTGGATTAAGTTTTTGTGGTAAAAAAAAGGCTAGTTAGACCTTAGGAAAGAGACCAGAGTTTGGTTTTGTGGTTTGTTTTTTTGGGATTGGTTTTTTGTTTTGTTTTGTTTTGTTTTGTTTTTCATTCTAAGAGATATATTTTAGGTAGTGTTCTTTACTGCAATAATACTACACTACACTGAATTTTAAACTAAGAAAATGTTATTCAGTTTTCATTGCAAAAACAAAGAAATAAGCTAATGCCTCGAGGGTTTTCGTTTTCCCACATTGTCGAAACACATCACTAAAAATTCTTATTCTAAAGTTGATAAAATGCACTTATTATAAATAAAATAAAAGTTTAAGTTCTGCTTTATGATCTTGTTTGTGAATCAAATTCAATATGGGCAGTGTTAGCCTAAAGTTGGCTTTTTTTTAGGCAACACCTTAGCTCTTCCTGGTCTCCGGCTGCCTTAGCTGCCCACACATGGTCTGGCAAATCATAAAAACCTATGGGACTAGGGTAAGAGAAAGAGTGATTCCTACACTGAGCAACAAGTCTTAAAGAAAGCAAGACTTGAAGAAGACTGGAGGTAGATCCTCATGAGAGAGAGAGACCCTCATAAGTGTGATTACCTGGTGGTGGTGGTGAAGAAATTGTGGCATTACTGTGGAGAAACTGGCAAGGTGTGACCTGACGGTTCTTGTCTTTGTGTTGATTACAGTTTAAGATTTTGATGTTTTTGCATTTGATGATGGAAAAGAGAAGTTGAGTTATAACTTCTCTGAGGCAAAATTTGCTGGATGATTTGGATTTAACTGCTAAACTGAAACTGGAACGTGGAATTGTGCCTTGGAACTTGAGCTAAAAGCTAGACTTGTACTGAGTGATATTCTTTGTTTCCGTCCACTCTTCAACTTACTTGCCTAATAAACACCATACTCAGTACTACTACTGTGAATCTATGAGTCAGCAATGGATAAACAAACCTGCTGCTGCTAGTATGGCTCTAGAGGCACCATGGGGCTGGGCCATGGACTATCTGCTTTCTACTCTGGAGCAGTGAGGGTTCGTGTTATTTTCATTCCTTCTGTCTCTTTCAGAAAGATACAAATGGTCATGTGTCCCCATGTACTATTTTCTATTCTTTAGACAATATGTCTTATTAAATTGAAGGATTTTTAGATTTGTTTGTTTGTTTGTTTTTAAGACTTCATGAATAATAAGGGAGGTCTGGTGGTCTACTGTAAGAAGTTGTGTTGTAATCCCTAAGGCGTGTCATTTTAATCCACCTGCTACTCCATGGAAGAAGGATAGGCAATCCCATTTCGTATGATTTATTCGTAGGATTTATTGCCTTTGAAACTTGCTGCAGGGTCATCTATGAGTTGGTTCTGACTCCACAGCCCACAAGAACAATGATCAATAAATTCTAAATAATTATCATTTCATCTTGTATTCTAATATATATTTCAGCAATGTTGAAATCTTGATTTTAATTTGATTTTTATTTCTATATAGTAGATATCCCAAACAGAATTCATAAATGAAATTCATGTCCATGTTCAAAAACAGTATGCGTAGATGAAGTAAATGTCCAACCAAGAAAATAGTTTGAGCAAAGTAACTGTAACTTCTATGTCAGAAAATTAATTTTGGTACAGTGACTCTTTACTTCTTCTGTCTTCTTTTAATGCTTCCTGGATCATTTAATATTCTGCCCAAACATCTGTAAATATTGCAACTAGAGGCTTGATTTTGTTCTTCAGTTCTTTCCGCTTAAGATATGCTGAGTGAGTTCAACCTATTTGATTTTCTGACTCCAGATCTTTTCACATTTCATTAGAATATTTTACTTTGTCTTCCAGAATTGTCCTTTGAAACCTTCTGTTCAGCTCCTTTGTATTTTGGTTTCTTCCTTCTGTTTTGGCTTCTTGGTGCTCTAGTGCAATATTCAGAGTTTCTTCTGAAATCCATCTGGGTCTCTTTCTTCATCGTGTGCCTTTGTAATGACCTTTTTTGCATTCTCATGGATGATATTATTGATCTCCACCAACAGCTCACTTTGTCTTCGCTCACTAGAGTTCAAGGCCTCAAACCTGTTCCTGAGAAATTCAGATGGGATAGACTAAAGGTCAAATTTTGGTTCCTATGGATTTGATTTAATTTTCTTTAGCTTCAGCTTGAACTCATGTATGAGTAGTTGGTGGTCTTTTCCACAATCAGCACATGGCCTAGTTTTCACAGCTGATATTAAGCTTCTTCCAGTGATTCTTCCCACAAATACAATCAATCTGATTTCTATACATACCATCAGGTGAAATCCATCTGTATAACCTGTGTTTATGTTTCTTCTAAAAAGAGAATGCATGAAATGAATGAAACAACATATGAGCAGGAGCATGTGGCAATGAAGGAAGAAGTTCAAATTGCTCCGGAAGAATCGGTAAAAGGCAAGGCCTCAGGAATTGATGGCATACCAATTGACACGTTGAAACAAAAAGATACTGCCTTGGATGTACTCTCCAAGTTGTGCCAAGAAATCTGGAAGAGAGCCATCTGGCCAACTAACTGGAAGAGATCCAATATTTTTGTTAGTTAGCCATATACAGATATGTCCATTTCTAGGTTCTTGATTCTGTTCCAGTGGTCTATGTGCCTGTTGTACCTGTGCCATGCTGTTTTCGTTACTATTACTGTGTGGCTGGTTTTGAGTCAGGGAGTCCTATGCCTCCTACTTAATTTTTGTTTTACAGAAGTATTTTGCTAATTTGAGCTGTCTTTTTTCTTGAAATAAAGTTGACAATTTCCTTAAAAAATAAATTTTGCATCTGTATTGGGATGCCATTGAACATGTAGATTGCTTTTGGTAGGATTGTCATTTTTTATATATTGAGTCTTTCTATCCATGAACAGAAAATACTCTTCCATTTATGTAGGTCTTTTATTGTGTCTTGTAGAAATGTTCTATAGGTTCTAAAGGTCTTCTGTGTTTCCTGTTAGGTTCATTCCCAAGTGTCTCAATTTGATTTTTGGTTGGTTTGGTGGGGTTTTAAAAAAATTTTTAGATTTTAATTGAGATTTTAACAAAAGTTTATTGAGACCTTGGATTTCCATTCATTGATTGTTGTACATTTTCTTCCCTAACCCTGCCCCCCTCCAGTTTCCTTTTTCTCTGGGAAAAAATTTTTTTCGCATCATTGCACAATTTTCTCTCCCCACTCCCCCAAGCCACATTGCAATGCAACTCTTATTCTGGACTATTGTCATGCAAATAATAACTAATCATATAGTCCTTTTAAACAGTCTTTCCCTCACCTGTTTTAATGAAATGTACATTATTTATCTCCTCTTTTCTTAGTTTCCCTTAAACCTCATGTCAGTTCTGTTTTATAACAGCAGTATGACTAAGTATTTGTCCTTTTGTGACTAAGATATTTCACTCAGCATAATGTCCTTGAGGCTGCCCTATTTTGTATACTATTTTATGAGTTCCTTGTTTTTCAGTGCTGCATGGTATTCCATTGTGTGCATATATCACAGCTTCTCTATTCATTGATTTGTTGATGGGCACTTGGGTTGTTTCCATCTCTTTGCTATTGTGAACAACACAGCAATAAATAGACATAGGTGTATATCTATCTGTTTGCATGGCAGATCTGATTTTTTTAGGGTATTATTCCCAGTATTGGAAGTGCTGTAAAAATGGTATTTCTATGTCCAATGTGGTTTTTTTATCAATTTTAATGAAAGTTTACAGAGACTTAGGGTTTACATACATTCATTGTTGCACTTTTCTCCCTGCCCACCTCTACCCCCCAATTTGCTCTTCCCTTTGAAAAGTAAAACAAAAAAAACCCTTTCATTATTATACAATCCGTACTCCCACATCCATTCCACTGTGCAGTCCTAATTCTGGACTCCTGTCATGACAATAATACCTAATATTATATGCAACTTTTTAAGAAAGCCATATAATCACACCACAATCCATAGTGGTTGCAGCATTTTACATTCCCACCAACAGTGAATAAGGGTTTCAGTTTCTCCACAATCTCACCAGCATTTGTTATTTGTTGTTCTCTTGAACTTTGCTATTGTTACTGGGGTGAGATTATATCTCAAAGTTGTTATGATTTGTATCTCTCTTAGAGCTAGGGATTTTGAATGTTTCTTCATGTGTTTGTTCATCATCTGAATGTCTGTCTTCTTTAGGGAAGTGTCTCTTCATATCCTGTACCCATTTTGTAAGTGGCTTGTTTACCTTTATCTTGTGGTGCTGGGATATTCTATAAATTCTAGATATAAGTCCCTGATTCAATCCAACTCATAGGGAGTCTTCCTCTCCTATGCTGGCCATCCACCCTCCCAAGCATGAAGTACCTCTCCAAGGACTGGTCCTTCCATGCAACATATTCAAAGTATGTTAGTGAAAGTTTCAGAATCCTTGCCTCCAAGAAGCAGCCTGTTTTAACCCTCTCCATGATGAACTTGTTTATTTTCTTAGCAGTCCATGGTATATTCAATACTCTTCTCCAGCACCATAGCTCAATGGCATCAATTCTCCTTCTATCCTCCCTAGTCATTGTCCAGCTCTTTGATGCATAGCAAGTGATTGCAAAGGCCATGGCCTGTATCAAGCACACCTTAGTCTCCAGAGTGACACCATTGCTATTCAATACTCTGGAAAGGTCCCTAACAGCAGACTTTCCCATCACAATATGTCTTTTAATTTCCTGCCTTCTGGTGCCAAGAGTGTTGACTGTGGAGCCAACCACTAAAGCTGTTAACAATCTCCATCTCTTCACCATCCATCCTGATGCTGCCAATTGGCCCTGAGGTGAAAATCTTTGTCTTCTTGATATTGACCTTCAATCCATATTGAAGACTGCAGTCCTTGACCTTCTGCAGCAAGCGCTTCAGGTCCTCTTTAGACAAACAATTTGGTGCATAGGTATTTATTATTTTTATATCCTCTTGTTCTATTGATGCTTTAAACATTATATAGTGACCTTCTTCCCTTTTTGTGATGGTTTTTGCGCTAAAATTTATTTTATCAGAAATTAAACTAAGTTTATCCTCCTTTTTTCTGCTTGCCATTTGCATGGCATATTATTTTCCACTCTTTTATTTTTAGTCTTTCTTTATCTTCACTTTTCAGGTGTGCCTCTTGCAGACAGCTTATTGATGGGTTTTGTTTTTTTAATAAAATCTGCTACTTTATTTCTCTTCTGCAGTGCATACAAACCATTCACATGTAGTGTGATTATTAAAAGGAAAAGTTTTATTGGTATCATTTTGTTGAATTCTTTTTGGTGTTATTTCTGATTACATTGGTCCATCCTGCTTTCTGTGGTACCTCTGTAAGGAGGATATTTCTCATTGTTTTCTGCAATACTGGCCTTGTTTTTACAAACTCCTCTTGGTTCTGCTTTTCTGAGAATGTCTTGATCTCTCCTTCATTTTTGATAGACAGTTTTGCTGGATATAGTATTCTTGGTTGACAGTTGTATTATTTGAGAGTTGATATATCATTCAACTCTTGCTCACATTGTTTCTACTGAGAAATTGGTACTTAATCTTATTTGCTCTCTCTTATAGGTTACTCTTTGTTTCTCTCTAGCTGCTTTCAGAATTCTCTCCTTACTTTTGATTCTGGCAAATTTGGCTATGATATGTCTTGCTGTTTTTCTTGGGTCTATTGTATATGGTATTGGGTTAGCTTCTTGAATATATATATTCTTCATTATTCTTTATGCCTGAAAAATTTTCTTCTAGTAATTCTTCCACAACTTCCTCAGTGCCTTTTACTTGCTTCTTCTTGTCTGGGATTTTGATTATGTACATGTTATTCCTCTTGATGGTTTCCCACATTGTCTTTTTTCTCTTTCCTTCCTTTTTGATTCTGTGTTTTGTTTTAATAGATCAGTGATGAATATTCTATTTTCTATTTCACTAGTTCTATGTTCTTCGACTCTGTTCATATGTCCCTCTAACATTTTCACATACTCCGAGACATTGGTCCTCATATTTTGGATTGTGGTTTCTTGTTTTTCCAGAGCCTTTAATACCTTGTTTGTTTTATCTGTATGGTGGATATTTTTTTTTTAAGTTCATCTTGGTTTTTGCTTGCAGTGCCTTATAATTCTTCAAGTTTATCTTTTACCCATTGAAAATATTCAATCATAGTTCTTTTAAATTCTGTTTCAAAAAGTTCCATCAGACTTTCTGGCTTAAGGAAATTCATTGATATTGTGTCACTTTTGACGTGACATCTTGTTAAGTGTTGTGCTAAGGATCTGCTTCTTCTGTTAAATTGCTGTTTTAGAGTTTTCCACACCTTAGGAGTCCCTTGTCCTGATGTCAGTGCTTCAGAGAAGGGCAGGGTAACTCCCCTGCCTGACTTTCTCTCTGCACTTTTGACTGAAGGAAGATTTAGTTCAGTTTGGAACAGATATGGACTGTGAATTAGCAGCCTCCTCTGTCAGACTACTGCTACACTTGGCCAAGTGCCCCAGGCTAAAGGCAGCTCATGTTTGGGGGGCGAATTAAATGGGTTCACCTGTAATATTGATGTCCCTGGTGCATTTCAGAAAAGTGGCAGTGGGTCATCCTCCAGGCATTGGGGCTTGGCCATCCAAGGGGTGGGACTAGGTCCTCTAAATGTTGGGACCTTGTCTTCCCAGCAATAGGGCTAATTTCAGGGAGGGGATTTCCAGGAAATGGGGGTATGATTTATAGTCAGTGGGCAGAACATCCAGGGAGTGCTCCTGAGACTTCTAGGTGGGGGGCCAGTGCGGGGCTTCCAGACAGTGGGCGGGAGTGTCTAGGCTGTGGGTCTAGATCAACCAGGTGGCATGTTCAAGGGTCAATGTGGCATGGCTGGGGGCCTCCAGTTGGAGGGACAGCCCCCAACAGGCAATGGTGTTGCAGTCTAGTCTTCAGGCAAGAGACCATTCTAGGACACACTAGAGAAGTGTCTCAGTTTGTGGTTGGTAATTTGTAAATGATACTGCTTTCTTGTTTTCCTTTCCTGAGTTCTCGTTGTTATTGTAGAATAATTCTATTGATTTTTAGATATTAATCTTGTATCTTACCAACTGACTAAATCAGCCCATTAGCTCCAACAGGTTTTTTTGCTGATTTTTTGGGGTTTCTGTATATAATATCATATAATTTGCACGTTGCAACAGTTTCAACATCTCTTTGCTGATAAGGATGCCTTTCATTTTCTTCTCTTGTCATATTGCCCTAGCAGGTACTTTCAATACAATATTGTATAGAAATGGTGACAGTGGGCATTTTAGCTCTTCTATATTTGCAAGGACAATGTTTTTAGTCTTTCCCCGTTGAGAATGATATTGGCTCTTGGAAATTTTCTTCTATTCATTTTGATGAGTTTCTTGATCAGAAAGGGTGCTTGATTTTGTGAAATGCTTTTTCTGCATCAATTGCTAAAATCATATGTTTCTCATTAGTTGTTTTGTTTATGTGGTGAATTATGGTGATTGTTTTTCTTATGTTGAACCATCTTTGCACACCTGTTATGAATCTCACTTGGTCATGAAGAACTATTTTTTTGACATGCTGGTGGAGTCTCCTGATTAGGATTTTTATTAAGGATTTTTGCATCCACGTTTATAAATATATTAGTCTTTAGTTTTCTTTTTTGGTAATATATTTGCCTAGTTTTGATAGTATTGCTATGCTTGCTTTACAGAATGTCTCTGGGATGGTTTCTTTTTTGGAGGTGGAGATATTTTAAGTAGAATTGGTGATAAATCTCCTTGGAATGTTTGGTAGAATTCAGCCATGAAGTCTCTTTTTATGACCTTTTCACTTTCTTCTTTTTTGATGGGTCTCCCAAAATGTTCTACATATATCAGTGGCAGTCTAGGTAGGATAGGAGTTTTTAAAAATTTATCCATTTCCTCTAGCTTTTAAAATTTGTTTCAAATTTATCAGAGTATAGCTTTCATTCCAATATTATATATTTAATTTCATCTGCTTATGTTGTAATATCACCTCTATGATTCTTTAATGGAGTTGTGTCTTTTCTTCCCCCCCTTTCTTAATTTGGCCAGTGGTTTGTCAGTTTCATTCATTAAAAAAAACTAGCTCCTGGTTTTGTTGATCGTTTCCATTGTTTTCCAATTTTATATCTCATTTATTTAAGCTATGTTCTTTTATTTTTCTTCCTTCTATAAGATATGAAGTTAAATTATTGTTCTTTTATTAAGATGTTGTTACATCATTAGTTTTCCTTCTTTCTTCATTTTCCCCCCTGTTTTCCTATTGCTATGAACTGCCCCCTGAAGACTGTCTTAGCTACATCCCAGAAGTTTTGGCATATTTTCATTATCATTTGTTTTGAGGAAATTTTTATATAATTTTTAATTTCTTCTATAACCTACGTGTGTTCTGTTGTTGAGTTAGAACCAACCCATAGCTGATCCCCCAGTAGGTTTTCAGAGACCTTTAACTGCACAGGAGGCAACTGCCCATCCTACTCTCACAGAGCAACTGATGGCCTCGAACCATGTGCCTTTAAAATTGCAGTGCATCTTCTTGCCACAAGGCCACTAGTTCTAGTAAGGTTTTATTTAGTTTCCTTATTTGTGGTTTTATAAGCTTTATCCTCTCGTGGTTAATTTCTAGTTTTAAGGCATTGTGGTCTGAGAAGATACTTACTATTATTTCAAAGGTTTTCTTGGTAGGTTTTTTTTTCTGTTTTATTGATTAAAGACATTTGACTGTGTGGGTCATAACAAGGTACACTAATATTAAGGAGAATGGAGATAAAAAAACCCTTAATTACGTGCTATGTGTCAGTTTTCCTCAAGTAATCAAACATTAATTTATCTTCTCTGACAATTTTTCCTTGCTTTGTGGTTCAAACAATTTTAGCTATGATTTTACATCATCTGAGCATTTAGTATATTTTTCAGGTTCTGTGCAATAAAAATTTATCCATGATGCACTTTTTTGAAAGGCTACTGGCAACACATTCTTTCCTTTCCCCATTCATACTTTTCATTGCTCAACAAATGTGACTATAGTGTATATTTATTTTTTTTTCTTCAATTCAAACCCTATAGTTTGTCATATTGATTTTATTTTGAAAACATTTTATTTTATATTGACTTACTTGCAAAGTTCACATTTTTTACAGCAGATCTTTCTCATTTCCTTTACCCATACCTCCCTCCTCTCATTAAATTGTGTGACCCTATGATAACCACACCCCCATTCTCACCCCTCTACTCCCAGCCTCCCCACTTTGATCCTCATATATGTCTTATTAGTTATCTATTTCTACAGTAACGGTCTTACACAGTGTTCGTCATTATTGAAATGAGTTAGTTCATTTAGCAAAATGCTCTCCAGTCCCTCCCAAGTTAGGTATAATTTTCAAGCATGTGAATGTACCATAATTTCTCATCATAATTTTATCATCCAGGAGGCTGGGTTCTATTAGAAGAAATGTGGCATCAGGACTGGAAGAAGACTCATCAACAATATGTGTTATGCAGATGTCACAATCCTACTTGCTGAAAATTGAAGAGGACCTGGAGTGCTTTCAGCAGAGGGTCAAGGACTACAGCCTTCAATATGGATTGACTCAATAGCAAGATTCTCACCACTGGGCCAATTGGCAAAATCAGGATGGATGGTGAAGAGATTGAGATTATAAACTGCTTTACTTCAACAACAACATCGTTCTTGCATTCTCTGCTTTGAGTTAGTATCCCTCTGATTCCAGCATTGTTTTCCATCTTTGCACATCCTCTTCTGAATCCAACTTACACTTTTGACAGTTTTCTGTTGTTATTCTGCTACATCAGAACTGACCCATAGCTGACCCTCCAGGCGGGTTTCAGAGTCAGTTTAATCACATGGAAGGAGATTGCCCATATTTTTTCCACAGAAGATTGAATCTGCACTTCATATCTTTGGGACTACAGCACAGCTTGCTACCAGTAGGCCTTCAGAGTTCCATTAGAATTACTAAACAATGTTTTACCTGTGGGTTACATTATTTATAGTATTGTTCTATAAGTTCTACATTCTGTTGAATTGCTTATTTCAGAATAGTACACATAAGAATCTTTTTAAGTTGGTTGGCCTCTTCAAAATTTCTTGGCATGGGTGATTGAGCACATACCAGCCTGGTTCCATGTACAGAAACATATCAATTTGTATTCTGTCAATTCTTGGAACTTTTGATTTTTGTCAATGGTTTCAGTATAGCTTAAATGTCTTTTATCAGGGCCATCGATCCTTAACCATATACTACCTCATGAAATGGTTGAGCATTAACCAATCCTTTTTGATACTGCAACTGTGCAGACACAAGTCACCTTATCTTCTTCTCATGCTTCCTGTGTCACTAAATATTTTGCACATAGAATCACTGGTATTACAACTTGAGACTTCATTTTTTCTTTGTTTCTTTAAGACATATCACGTATGTTCTTTTAATTTCCTAACTCCAATTATTTGTATATTTCATTATCATACTTTATTTTGTCTTCTTATGATTTTCTTTGAAATCTAGTGCTTATTTTTCTTATTTTTTCCATTTCTTTTCTACTAGTTTTAGCTATTCATATTCTAAACAAAATTTTTGAGTCTCTAGTGGAATTCATTTTATTCTTGACTACCTTGTTGTCTTTTTAACATTATTTTGCTACTTTCACATGTGATAATTTTGGTGCTATCCTACAACTTGTCTAGTATGAAGTAAGTCTAATGTGTTAAGGAAATGGTCTCTAAAGTCAGATTGTACATAATCAATTTTGTTATTTGGCTCTCATAAATTTGCTGTAATTTTATTCAGCTTCAATTAGAATTTTCATATTTGAAATTTATTCTGCATATTGCCTATATGGACTCTGAGTATGCTGTAAATGTGGGTGTTAAGCTTCTCCTCCACTTTTTCTCCACAGAGGCAATACATTTTATTCTTACATCTGCTAGGTCCACATGTATAGTTACTGTCATTATTTTTTAAACAGTGTTTGCATTGAATAAGTCATTGGCCATATAAAATTATAGCATATGGTCACTTGTCTAATTTCAGTCACTGAGGCTATGTTCTCCAACCACAAATCCTTTTTCTTTTTCCAAAACTTTTCATTCCAATACCAGTTGTTATTATTAATGCATATTGATTACATATACAACAATTTTCCAACTATAGAAGTTGGTATGAATATTTTTTTAATTTTTCACTTTAGTAATTAGTGTGTAAACTTGAATATACGTGTTAACAGAATTTCCTTATATTCAGGGTCTAGTGATAAGAACTTGCACTGTAATCACAAAGACAACGTGGTTCAAATCTCCAGCTTCTCCATGTGAGAGTGGGCAATCACATTCTATGTGATTTACTGCCTCTGAAAATCCACTGCAGGGTCAGCTATGAGTCAGTTGCAAATCAACAACAAAAAACAACAGCGACAATTACTAACATAGATTTTGACATTAACCATAGATCTTAAATGTTCTCTTTGATTATAAATACAATGCCATTACTGTTCAGTTTGCCATTTCTGACATAGTAGACCATGTGATAGCATGGTTAAAAAATGGCTAAAATCTGTCCATTTCAGCTCACTAATGCTTATCTGAAATTTATATATTCTATTACATTTTTATAACTTCCAGTTTTTCTAGATTCATACTTAATACATGAAAATTCTAGCTATTGTTTACAGTTGTTTTCATTTAGAGTCATGCCACACCAGCAAATATAGGTCCTTCATCGACTGAAGTCATTACTCCATTTATGTCATTTAGGTCCATTCTTTTTTGAGGAGGAAGCTCTTCCCAAGTAGTATCTTGAGTGCTTTTCAAACTGATGGTTTCATCGTCAGGCTCTTTATCAAATACAATTTTGTTGTCCTACTGAAAGACACCAAGTTGAGGACTTTCCTTCATAGGGTCACTATGAGTTGCATGTGACTCAAGGACACTTACCAACAATAACATCAACATAGAGAGATCAGCTGGCCCAGTGGACAGAAAGTGATGCTACCAAGCCAAAGTGGGTGACTTTTAATCTGCAGCCCTCAGGCCTGTCTTTCATTGTTTTTGTTCAAACATTCCTCTAGGTCATATAGCCCTAGGTCATGTGTCCAATTGCCATACAGCTGTAACTTGTGCTTGAGGTGAGGCTGAACACTGTGACACTGATGTGTCAAATGCATTAATGGTTGGTAACCCAATGTGGACAGAGAGTAGGGCGGAGCTCTCCAATTAAAACAAGCTTGGAAGGAGGAGTGGCATCCACTTCCATAATAGCTTGCCTCCGGAAACCCTATGAACCTGGAGAGAGGATGA
>NW_006399775.1:6375705-6384216 GCF_000299155.1 Elephantulus edwardii
TGTGAGGCTGAACACTGTGACACTGGTGTGTCAAATGCGTTAATGATTGGCTACCCAATGCGGACAGAGAGTGGGGTGGAGCTCCCCGATTAAAACAAGCTTGGAAGGAGGAGTGGCATCCACTTCCATAATAGCTTGCCTCCGGAAACCCTATGAACCTGGAGAGAGGATGAAAGGTACCCAAGCCTCGAGGACTCTCCTTCATAGAGTCACTATGAGTCTCCTGTAACTCAATGGCACTTAACAACTGTAACCAGCTCGCTACTGGTGATTCTGCTTGTATTTGACATATGAGGGGCAATGCTTTCAGTGTCACAGCAACACACAAAGCGGTTTGTCAGTGTGACAAACCCAGGAAAAAGTGATTGTTCCTCAGTACAGTTAGAGAATTACCTTCTGTATCACTATTCAGTGTTAATATTATTATGACAATGTGCATATTATTCACAATTGAACCATATAGAGATCTATTTGGAAGACAATATTTACATATTCCCACCTATATTCAGTGCATTCAGATTTACTGACCCATTTCTCTCATCTAAAATGCCAGTGCTGTATAGCACCCTGTAAAATTTATGGTTACCTATTGATGCCTTCTTGTACATATCTATAAAGCTTATGCTAACCACCACTTCTTACTTCTCTCAAAAACTAAGAAATCAAGACTGATAATAGTTATATTGCATTTTTTTAGATTTGCCAATTTTGTTAAGATAATGTGCCATTCTTTGTAAAAACTTTCAATCAACGATATCAAAACAGACACTCTAAACTTTAAAAATATGCTCTGCTTTAATGAGTCACAGTTGTCTATTTCCAGTTCTTCTTTATATATCTCAGAATAATAGCTAACTTCTTTTGCCTTGTGTCTTGATATCAATAGAAAAAAAACTTATAAAGTATTTTTAACTGTATCAGAAGATAGCTTTGTCAATAAATAGAAGAGGTCTGGAAATGATAAATGTGGATACATAAGTCATATTCATCAAGAATAGCAATCAAGAAATTAAGCAGCACATTGCGTTTGGAAAATCAGCTGAAAAAGACTATCTTAGGGGTTCTCAAAAGCACAGTTATCACTTTGATGACTATGGCACATTTGAATAAAGCTATTCAAATGCCTCATACACAAGTGGTAGTTGGATAGTGAAAACAGAAGCCAGATGGAGAATTGATGCATATGAAATTTGGTTTTGACAACGAATATTGCATGTACTAAAGATTGCCAAAAGGATAAACATAGAAACCTTGGGGAAAGTACATTCAGAATGTTCTTTAGAAGTCAGAATAGAACAAATCTAGATACCCTAAATCAATGGCATGAATATGCTTTCAAGTGTAATAAAAAAGTCACAACAGAAAATTATAAAAAAAATGAATGGGGCCTTCTAAAAATAAAATCTTTGTGTGCATAAAAAAATGTCTCTAATGAGTGAAAAAAAAGGAAATCAATAGATTGGGGAAGATATTCATCAGTGACGTCTCTGTTAAGGGACCTTTATCTAACATTTATAGAATAAGGGAACTCTGGTGGCTTAGTGGCAAGTAGCAGTGCTGCAATCCCAAAGGTGTAGGTGTACAGTTCAAATCCTCCAGATCCTCCACTGGAGAAGAAGGGACAATCTCCCAATCTCCTCCTGTGCCCATTGGATCTAATTCAATGGTACACAACAAGGAGGGGGAGGAAAAAAAGATTAAAATCTAAAAAATAAATAGATAAAAATAAAGTTTATAGAATAATCTGATGCATCAAGAAGAAAAATACAAATAATTCAATCATGAAATCAGCAGAAGATATGAAGAGACTCTTTACCAAAAACAAACGAACAAAAAAAGTCAGATGGCCAACAAGCATATGAAAAAATATCTAAAATCTCAACCTTCTGGTGTTGTAAGGTGCCATCACGCCATTTACGACTCTGAAGAAATCTGTGAAGAAAAGATCTGAACCCGGTCCTATTCTAATTTCTGACACAATTGAGCCCATTGATGCAGTCACTGTGTCAGGTAATCTTGTTAACGGTCTTCCTCTCTTTACCTTATCTTCCACCTTTCTAAGCATAGTGTCCCTTTCACAGGAATAGTCTTTTCTAATAATATTCTCAAATATGAGGGACAAAGCTTTGATATCTTTGTCTCTAAGAAGCAGGATGGCAGTACTTTTCTCAAAGACATCTATTTTGTTTTTTGGCTGTCCATGGGACATTTAGTACTCTTCTCCAACACCATAAAGACATCAGTTCTTCTGTCATCAGCTTTCAGATGCATAGCAAATGATTGAGAAATCTTTGGTCTGAATCAAGAACACCTTATTGACATTATTGCTCCTCAGTAATTTGGAGAGGTTCTTGAATGTAGACTTTGTACGTTTCCTGATCTCCTGACTGCTTTGGCTCCAAGTAAGATGAAGTCATTGACAATTTCAGTATTTTCTCCACCTATCATTATGTTGCTTATAAGCCCAGTGGTGAGAAGTTTGTTTTTGTTTTCTTGGTTTTGTGATATAATCCATATTGAAAGCTATAGTCTTTGTCTAAACATTTTTTTTTTATTTTAATTGTGATTTTAATGAAAGTTTACAGAAAAGTTGACTTTTAATTTATTCATTATTGTATAGTTTCCTCCCACTCCCACCCTTCCCTCTGTACCTCTTATTCTGGACCATTGTCTGGCATATAATATCACATATTCCTTTTAAACAGTTTCTTCCTTTTTCTGATCCAATATAGTGTTCATTTTCTATGCGCTCTTTTCCTATGCTGCTCCCAATCCCCCATATCAGTCCTGCTGCATATCAGTGGTGTTATGCAGTATTTATACTTTTGAGGATAAGACATTTCATCCAGCATAATGTCCTTCAGGGTCACCTATGTTGTTTAATGTTTTACGAGTTCATTATTCAGTTCATTAATATTTTTCAGTGCTGCATTGAATTCCATTGTGTGAATATACCATAGTTTTCCTATCCATTCATTTGTTGATGGGTACTCAGTTGTTTCCTCTTTGCTATTGTGAATAACTCAGCAATAAACATCGGTATGTAGAAAGCATCTTTGCTCTTATGCAGCACACATTTTCAATTTTCCTCACTTTCAGCAAGCAAGGTTGTTTCATCTGCAAAACACGGGTGGTTGATGAATCTTTCTCTAATCCTAATGCCACATTCTTTTTTTAATGCATATACTTACATACTCATGTTTATCATTGTTGTTGTTTTTAAGTGCCATCGAGTCATAGACGACTCACAGTGACCCTGTGAGCGAAAGACCTGACACTTGCATAACTGTCGTCATTTCTCCAAGTTCATAGAGTTTCCAGAGGCAAACTATTTTGGAGGTAAGCTATTGCACAAGTGGATGCCACTCCTGCTTCCAAGCTTGTTTTAGTTGGGGAGCTCCACCAAATATTGTCCACCATGGATAACCATTATCTCATTTGACACATTAGTGTCACAGTGTTTAGCATCACAGTAACCACGAGTTACTTCTGTGAAGCAAATTGACAGACCAGTGCTATAACACTTAGAAGAATGTTGGACCATAAACAATTAAAACCAGGCCTGAGGGCCAGAGATTAAAATCACCCACCTTTGACTTGGTAGCATAGCAAACAGATAGAAACAACTCAAGTGTCCATCAATGGACAAATGGTTAAAGAAACTATGGTACATTTGAATATTATGTTACAACAAGGAATGATAAAGAATTCATTGAGTGCTATGAATTAATCTAGGGGAAATTATGTTTCGTGACATACTCATTTGCAATCTCATTGCTATGGAGTCAGAATCACCACATAGTTGACTCTTTAGTGAATTTTCAAAGGCTGTTAACTGTCCAGGAAATTATATATGACATGATAAGACCACAAGAATAAAAAAGCTATGAAATGGTTTACACACAGATAGACTTATCCTTGGGAGAGGAAGGGAGAGACAGGGGAGTAAAAAATAAAAAAGTAACAGACAATATATTAAGTTTAGTGAAAGGAAAGGCCTTATATAACAGTAAGGGGTTGATCAGATACTATAATGAGTGAATGAATTATAATTAATGTTATAAAACAAAACATAAGTTGAATGTGAAAAAGCCAGTATGACTTATACACTTCCATTCAAATCACAATTTAAAAAAATTAAGTTACTTACTTCTTTGAGATTAATGTTTATTTTAACTGGTCTTGATATCTTTTCACCCCAAATCATATAGGCACTAGGAGATAAACTGCCAAACAGAGGGAGTTTTCCCTAGGAGAGTCTTCTCAGAATAGCAAGCCAACATTCTTGGTTCCAAGCAGGGTCAAAAGTCTTTGAACGACTTCTCTAAGATCCTTAATAGAGAATGTTGCACACTTGCCTTCCTTGTACTTTGTCTACCCTTCCTTCAGCACCCTCACTTTGAGGCATTTCATGAAGCAACAGGCCTGGAGGACTTGGACCTCTGTTTAGTGATCTCACATTCGTTAGTGCCTGCACAGCTGTTCTATGCTACCTTGGATGGTTAGGCTGAAGAAAACTTTGCAGACCTTGCAGGAGGCCACACCGCAGTGGTAGCCTGAGGCAGTGCCCAGCACACTGGGCATAGGTGAGTGGGGTTGGCGTTGATGATATACTCACCCTTGATGGCCAAGTCCTCCATTATGCTGCTGGTACAGTCCTAGTAGCATTTGCAGCAAGGATTGCCTCTCAGACCCCACACCTGCTAGCATATGGGTGAGCCAAGGCTAATGGTGTGGGCACCCAGTACTACGCCAAAGCTGCTGCTGGCATCATCGTATGTGTCACTAAGGCCTGGTAGTTAGGGCATCAATGCCCTTGATTTACCCTTGATAAGGAGTCACAGCTGGAGCTCGGGTGCCAATCGTCTTCAGACATACTGTTCAGCAGGCAGAAGCTCTGCAGGAGAAAAATGAAGCAGTCTATTTCTGCAAAGATTTACAGCGTTAGAGACCCCACGGGGCAGATCTACTCCCTCCTGTAAGGTTGCCATGAGTTCGAATTGACACAGCACCAATGGATTCGGGTTTTTCTGGTGTGTAAGGTCTGGGATCTCATGATTGTGCAATAACACATTTTCTAGTACACATCATTCATGGTGGTGCTCCCACTGGGGCCTCTGGTAAACTTGAGTTGGAGCTTCAGCATCAGACCTGCTATCATCAAGACCAGAGATGCCAAAGTAACCAGACCAGGGTGTGAGTGAGAACTATGGTTGCCCTCTGGCCTCTATCTCTAGCCCAGGCTAGAACATAAAGCAGATAAAGATGCAACTGTGAGCCTCCCTTTCTCAGTTCTCTTTGACCTCTGAGCAAACAAAGTCACATTCTTCTTCACAGAGTTTAGTTTCTCAAATGATTTGTTCAACATTCAGATTGAATAGGTATGGAGAAAGGATAAAAGCCCGATGCATTCTTTTCTTAAATTTAAGCCAGGAACAACTATTCTTTTATTCTGTTTGGACAACAGCTTCTTGGTCTGGGCAAAGGTTTCACATGAGTAATAGTAAATGTTCTGGTACTCCCATACTTCTCAATGTTAGTTATAGATTATGATCCATGCAGTCAAATGCCTTTGCACAGTCAATAAAGCACAAACAGACATTCTTCTGGTATTCTTTGCCTTCAGCCAGGATCCATCCAACAATGATTCCTGTGATGCCACAACCTCATCTAAACCCAGCCTGACTTTTTGGCAGTTCTGTTTATGGACTATTTTAGCCATTTTTAAATGATCTTCAGCAATATTTTGTTTGCATGGGATATTAATGATATTGTTTTGCTAATTTCCACATTCTGTTAGATCACTTTTCTTGGGAATGAGAACTTACATGGAGCTCTTCCCGTCTATTGGTCAAGCAAATATCCTCCCAATTTCCTGGCAGAGACCACATCCAGGGATTGCATCTGTTAGCTGAAAGATGTAAATTGGTATATCATCAATTCCTGGGGCCTTCTTTTTTGCCAATGCCTTCAGTGCAGCTTAAAGTTCTTCCTTTATCACTACTGGCTCTTGATCACATGGAAGTTCCTGAAATATTTCAGTGTCAGTCAACTCTTTTTTGGTTCAGTGATTCTGAGTATGCCTTCCTCTTCTTTTGATGATCCCTAGACCTTTCAAAGCTTAGTCCACAGCATCTTTCAATATTGCAATATGTAATTGATGCCTCTGAGCTGTGGTGCTGGAGAAGAGTATTGAGAATACCATGGACTGCTAGGAAAACAAACAGATTTGTCCTGGAAAGGGTTAAACCGGGTGGCTCCTTGGAGGCAAGGATTCTGAGGCTCCCTCTAACATACTTTGGATATGTTGTGAGGAGGGACCGGTCCCTGGAGAGGGATATTATGCTTGGGAGGGTGGAGGGACAGCGCAGGAGAGGAAGGCCCTCTATGAGGTGGATTGACTCAGTGACTGGGATAATTGGGATGGGAGTGTCAGAGACAGTGCGATTGGCACAGGACAGAGCGGAGTTTAGGGCTGTTATACATAGGGTCGCTATGAGTCGCAAACGACTCGACGGCACATAACAAAAACAACAACAGCTTGAATTTGTTTTTTAGTTCTTTTAGCTTGATAAATACTAGGTGAGTTCTTTCATTTTTATTCTCCAATTCCAGAATTCCGACTCTCTGTACGTTCTATTATATTTTGCTTTGTCTTTCCAAGTTGTCCTTTGAAATCATCTTTCCTTAAACTGTTTTAGCTCAGCATCTCTTTCCTTTTATACTCCTTCTTGGTTTTTCAGCTGTCTACTACAATTTTCACACTCTCTTCTGACATCCGTTTTGAGGGTGTTTTTTTTTCTGCTCTACCTTTGTAATGACTTTTTTCTCTCTGCAAGGAGATGCAATCGTAACAAAATGATATGTCATCTTACTCCAGCGACAATAGCAATATTTAAAAGACAACAAACAATAACTTCTAGTGAGGATATGGAGTGATCAAAACACTTATACATTGGTGGTGGGAATTTAAAATGGTACAACCACTATAGAATGCAGTTTCATGTTTCCTTAAAAAGTGTTTTTTTTTTTTTAAATACCATTTGACCCAGCTATCCTACTACTTGGAAAGGTTGTACGCCAGGGATGTGTCGTATCTCCATACCATTTCGACCTGTATGCAGAACAGATATTTCGGGAGGTTGGGCTTTATGAGGAGAAATGTGAGATCAGGATTGGTGGAAGATCTGTCAACAATCTCCTTGCTGAAACTGAGGAGGACCTGAGTGCTTTCTGTAGAGGGTCAAGGACTACAGCCTCCAATTTGGATTGAGGCTCAGTGTCAAGAAGACAAAGATTCTCACCACTGGACCCATTGGCAGCATCAAGATGGATGGTGAAGAGACTGAGATTGTTCACAGCTTTGGTTTCCTTGGCTCCACAGTCAACACTCTTGGCACCAGTAGCCAGAAAATTAAAAGACGTATTGCCATGGGAAAGTCTGCTGTTATGGACCTCTCCAAAGTACTGAAGAGCAATGATGTCACTCTGGAGACTAAGTTGGGCCTGATACAGGCCATGGTTTTTGCAATCATTTGTTATGCTTTAGAAAGTTGGACAATGACTAGGGAGGATAGAAGAAGAATTGATGCCTTTGAGCCGTGGTACTGGAGAAGAGTATTGAATGGACTGCCAAGGAAACAAACAGATTCAACCTGGGGAGGGTTAAACTAGGCTGCTTCTTAGAGGTAAAGATTCCAGGGCTTTTTCTGACATACTTTGGACATGTTGTAAGAAGTGACAGGTTCTTGGAGAGGGACATCATGCTTGGGAGGAAGGAGGGACGGTACAAGAGGGGAAGACCCTCTATGAGGTGGCTTGGTTAAGTGACTGGGGTAATCGAGATTGGTGTGTCGGAGGCAGTGTGATTGACACGGGATAGAGAAGGGCTTAGGGCTGTTGTACATAGGGTTGCTATGAGTTGTAAGCGACTTGACGGCATATAACAATAACAACAACATCCTACTACTGGGATTATACCCCAAAGAAATGAGTCTTTTGACATAAACCTTTGTATGTACACCCATGCTTATTACAGAATTACCCACAATAAATAAAAAAAGAAGCAGCAGCCCAATTACATTATCAGTACTCTAAGGGATAGAGAAATAGTAGTACATCCACATAATGGGATATTATTCAGTATTCAAACACAATGAACTCCTAAGACACTATACAACATGGATAAATATGGAAGATGTTGTGCTGAGTATAACATCTCAGTCACAAAAGGACAAATACTGAAAAAGAATATTATTATAACAACAAGACGATAAGACTGCTATTATATTAGCAAGATAGAAACGGGGAGGTGACAGCAGGAAATGAATGGATAGCTAAAAGTCTCATTGCACTGGAATAGATAAAGGGAAGGACAATTTGAAAGCATGAACAATTAGACATTATATGTATGATAACAATCTTGGAAAGAAATGACAAACATTACAGAGTAAAATGGGAAACAGAGGGAGGAAATACATGTTAATGAATAAATGAAAACCGATCTATAAA
>NW_006399775.1:6386452-6411389 GCF_000299155.1 Elephantulus edwardii
TTTACACTCCCACCAACAGTGAATAAGGGTTCCAGTTTCTCCACAACCTCGCCAGCATTTGTTGCTTGCTGTTCTGTTAAATTTTGCTATTTTGACTGGGATGAGATGATATCTCATAGTTGTTTTAAAAAACTTCTTTATTCTAACTTCTTTAATCTGAGCAATTTTCCAGGAAAGATTTATTTCTAGACTGGGATACAATGTTTGATGAGATAAAGGGTCAATCAATGTAAATAAAGGGAATCTATAATGAGACCAGTAATCAAAATAGTGGCAACAACAGGCTGAAACATACTAATGATTATGAAGATGACGTAGAATCAAGTGATATTTTGTGGTTTTAGTATACATTAAGTCACCATGTATTGAAGCTATTAAAAAAATCTATTTACAACCAGAACTTTTGCCTTTAACTATCAACACTTTTAGAACAAGCAGCCAGGAAATTAGAAGATGAGTTGCTTTGGGAAAGTCTGCTGTCAAGGACCTCTCCACAGTACTGAAGAGCAACAGTGTCAATCTCGAGACTGAGATGTGCCAAATCCAAACTATAGCTTTTGCAATTATTTGTTATGCATCAGAAAGCTGAGCAATGGCTAGGGATGATAGAAGGAGAACTGGTACCTTTGAGCTATTGTGCTGGAGAAGAGTGTTGAATATATCATGAACTACTAGGAGCACAAATAGGTTCATCCTAAAGAGGGTGATACCAGGCTGCTCCTTGTAGACAACAATTCTGAAACTTCATCCGACATACTTTCGTTCTATTGCAAGGCAAGACCAGTCCTTGGATTAGGGACATCATGCTTAGAAGGGTGGAGAGACAGCACAAGAGACAAAGATTCTCTATGAGATGTGTTGATTTAGTGCCTAGGATAATGGAGGTAGGTGTGTCAGAGACAATAAGCTTGGAACAGTGTGGAACAGGGCTTAGGGCTATCGTACATAGGGTTGTTATGAGTTGCAGGGGATTCAATGGCACATAACAACAATATGGTTCTGTAGTAATACTTCCTTGTTGAAACTTAATATGGGCTAATATTTAGCTTTATATCATACCTCAAATATTTTGTTTGCTTGCATAGAATTTGTTGCTAGTTCAAATGTTATTTCTATTTTTCACTTTTTAAGGAACTATTACACAACATTCCATAGTGGCTAGTAGCTGTATCATTTTACAATCTCAGATCCTCTGGTAATGTATGATAGTTCTACTTTCTTCATCCATCCACCAAAATTTGCAATTTACTGTTAAAAGAGTTGTAACACCAAGAGAAAGAATTATGTATACTCTTATTTTCATTGCAGAATTATTCACAATATAAAAAGATGAGAACAACTCAAATGCACATCACAAGATGAGTGAGTAAAGTAGCCATGGTATGTCTACACAATGGAGTGCTATGCAACATTAAAAAAAGTAAAGAATTCATAGAATTGTGTTTAAAATGTATGAGTCTAGAGAGCTTAATCCAGAGTGAAATAGGATAAACATTATTTAAGACCTCTATAATAAAAAGCAAGAGGAAAATTTCCACTCAAAGGAAATTCTTTTCTATGGATATTTAAAAAAAATTAAATTTTATCTTGCTTTATTTACAAAGTTCAAAGACATTGTTTTTCACACCAGATCTTTTCCATTTTCTTCACACCCTGCATCATATTGCGTGATCCCCAACCTATCCTCACTCTTCTGCCTCTCCCTTCCCCTTTTAAACCCACATAATCATTCTATAATAATGGTTTTATACAGTTTTGTCTTTATGGGACTGAGTTAATTCACACAGCATAATACTCTCTAGTCCCTCCCAAGTTAGGTAGTAATTTACAAAGTCATTGCTTCTGTGTGCTGTGTAGTAATTTATTGTGTGAATGTACCATAATTTCTCAATCCATTCAATTATGGTTGGACATCTAGGCTGTTTCCATGTTCCTGTGATGTGAACAATGCTGCTATGTACATAGATGTACAAGTCTCAGTTTGTGCCTCAATACTTATTTTCTTGGAGTATATTGCAAGCATTGGAATGGATGGGTCATTCTGGATCTGCAGAAAGCTGAAACAGGATCCACATATCACACCATAAACAAAAACCAACTTAAAGTAGATCAAATACCTGGGAGCAGCCAAAACCCATAAAGTTCATAAGAGACAAACTGGGATCAAGCTTAGAAGGCCTAATCATAAAGAGACTGCTGAATACAACCAGAAATGCATGATCTGAAGAGGATAAAATTGATGAGTGAGATATTCTAAAGATTAAATCCCTTTGCACATAAAAAAGCTTTTTCCCAAGAATGTGAAAAGAAAACCTACTGCCTGGGAACAAACATTTGGCAATATCTCAGACTAGAATATCATAACGAAAATTTACCGAATACTCTTGGCTCTCCACAAAAAAAGAATAATAACACAATTACAAATTGGGCAGAAGACATGGAGAGAATTTTCACAGTGGAAGATATTCAAATGGTCAGCAGACACACTAAGAAATGCTCAAAACTACTGACAATAAGAGAGAAGCAAATAAAAATCACAATGTACTACGTCTCATTCCAGTAGCAGTGGCAAAGTTTGACAGGACAGTAAGTAATAAATGTTGGAGAAACAGTAACTCTTCTACATTATTGGTGGGATTGTAAATGGTACAACCAATCTTCTTTATTCTCTGAGTACTTTTACACCATATAATTCATAAGATCATATACAAAGGAAATTATTTTTGTATGGTTATCAGAGACAAGAAGGGAGTGAATTGTTGTTGTTGTTAGGTGAAATTGAGTCGAGTAAGACTCATTGTAACCCTGTGAACAAAAAATCTGAACCCTGTTCTATAACTACCATTATTTCTCTATTGTTCACAAGGTTTTCAAAGGTCTGCCATTTAAGAAGTAGATTATGTATACAGAATTGAAACAATAAGGGTGAGAACAGTTTAAAGCAATATATGATAGGGTATTATGATTATAACAGGAATCTAGAATTAAGATTGCATAGTGGAGTGCATTTGGGGCGGGGGAGGTGGGACATGGGAACTAGGATTGTATACCAAGGAAGAAGTTTATCTTTCGCTTTTCAAAGAGAGGAACTAACTGGGGGAGAGGGGAGGGTAGAGAAAAAAGTGCAACAGCGAATGAATGGAAATCCAAATTCTCTGTAAATTTTCATTAAGTTTAAAAAAAAAAAGAAGTAAATTCCAATCCTCTTTCCAAGTCTGTCTTAATCAGGGAGCTCTACCCAAACCTGTCCACTATGGGTAACCCTTATGATATTTGACACACTGGTGGTACAACTTTCAGTATCACAAAAACCCCAAGTTATCTCCGTTTAGAAAACTAACAGACACGTGCAGTACACTTAGGATAATGTTCTCCCTAAATACAATTAACATCAGATTCAAGGGCCCAAATGACTTTTAAACACAAGGCCTACCTGCCCACCAGGTCCTTTTTTATTTAAACAAGAGACTTTCAGCACACAGCTGATTGTTAACTAAATTCAAAGAAAGGGAGCGAGAGGGGATAAAAACTAATAAATAATAGACAATTAATATGATAGGTGAAAGGAAAAGCTATATAGAATAAGTAGTTGATCGGATATTGTGGGTATTAACATTGATGTTATAAAACAAAAATGTATATTAGTGGCTGAGTGAAAACTCATACAAATCACAAGTTTGAAAAAAGGTTTTTGGTACTTTTTATTCAGTAAAATTTTTCTTGGTCTTTTAATTTGAAGTCGTCAATCAGTTTTTACTAGGAAAGCAGTAGAATTAAAAGGGAAGGTCGGTCTTTTTAGCTCATGGAGAAAAAGAATCATTTCAAGTTGGTTTTATTTTGTGATTTTCAAGGTATTATTTTACTAAGATATTGCTAAAATGAAAAAAAGTTTTACAAAAACAAAAAAGAATTATTTTCATAGAATGTAATAGGTTAAAAATCTATCCCAAATTATGTATCATTTTATATTAAAATATGTTTATTAAGTTGTCATTGCTTAATTTATTTTTTATTAGCTGAAATGGAATATGTCTATTCTTCTTTTTTATCATGTGATAATTAATACTTATTAAAAAAATAAACTCAAACTCACTACTATGGAGTCAGTTCTAACTCAGAATAACCCTGTACTAGGCTTATGAAGCTGTAAATGTTAATGGGAGAAGACTTTCAAGCTTTTTCTTAAGCAGTTCTTGAATTTGAACATTCTGAAAAGAGAAACTTTGTGGCTAATACTGCAACATGCTCTAGATTACACCACCAGACCTCATAGACCAGTAAAGTAACATATTTAATGTCAATATATATTAATGCTATCACCAATAATAGTATAACATTGAACAAAACAGAGAACATTAAGATTTTTTCTTCTTTATTCTTTGAGTACTTTTACACCTATAATTCATAAGATCATATACGAATTCCATTTTCCTCCACGAAATAATGTGACCACTTAAAAAGTTTAACTTATTTGTATAAGAACTTCTCCATACAGCCATAATGTGTATTTATTTAAAAAAACAAGATTCAATATAGAACATCATGTGCAGTGGTTCACTTCAACCGTCATCTCCCATATCCAATAGGGACTATCATTTTCTTCTGTGAAGAGACAATACATCCTCCCCTTACCATCACCTTAATATTTTCAAGATAAATTATTGACTTCTTCTATACTTCATTATGTTCTAGTTAGTAATAACATTCCAATTATTTACTCAATAGTAGTATTTCTTATTTTATATATTGTCTTACTGTGAGCAGTGCACATGGAAAGGTTTACATCATCTATTTTAAAAACTACTCTTGCATAATTTATAATTTTGTGTGTACTTAGACCTTCTTTCTTCACAGGCCTAATTTGCTAATACAGTTTCATTTTCCCTTCAAATAGTTTTTTGCACATAAAGAAAATAACTCATTCTATTTTTATAAAGACTGAGGGTTTGGTATTTTTGCGTTTTTTGTTTTGTTTTCGTTTTTGCTTTTGGTGGTGGTTTATTTTTTTTTTTGACCAAGAGTACCGTGTTGACCGTTCATGTTACGAAAGATACATGGGCACATGGATGTGTTCTTTAAGATTGTACGGAAGGATCAAGTGATAGGGAATAAATGATGGAACTGTGGAAAAAGAAATATGATGTCTGTGCAGACTTGCAAACAAATATTTTATAAATACAGGGCTATTGTGAGGCACAATTCAAATCGAATAGCTGCCATGCAGGAGAAGGATGGGCAATCTTCTCTCATACAATTTACTGCTTCTGAAAACCCATTTGAATGTCAGTTATAGGTTGGCTATTGCTACCTGGCTGACTGAAATCAATATTTGACCACATTCTCATGAAAGGTGACCCAAGAGAATGTAGAAACTGTTGAATAACATCATTAATATCGCATGCCAGAAAAATATTGCTGAAAATTATTCAAAATTGACTAGAACATTATAGAGATAGAGAACTACTAGAAGTACAAGCTGGTTTTAGAAGATGCTGCAGCACTAGAGATATCATTGCTGATGTCAGATGGATCCTGATTGAAAGCAGAGAAAACCAGAAGAACGTCTATTTGTGTTTTATTGATGATGCAAAAGCATTTGACTGCAGGGATCATAACAAATTATGATTTACAGTGAGAAGAATGGGAATCTCAGAATACATAATTGTGCCCATACAGAATCTATACCTAGACCCAGAAGAGCAAGGGGATACTGCATGATTTAACATCAGGGAGGGTTTGTATCAAGGTTGTATCCTTTCTCCACACCCATCCAATCTGTCTGTTGAGCAAATAATTTCTGAAGCTGGACTCTGCGAAGATGAATGTGGCATCAGGATTGGAGAAATAACCATTAACAACCTGTGTTATGTTTATCAGACAACATTGCTTGCTGAAAGTGAGGAGAATATTAAAAGCCTACTGCAAGTCAAGGACTACAGCCTTCAGTATGGATTACATCTGAACATCAAGAAGACAGTGATCCTCACCGTAGACCAAGCAGTCAGCATTAGATAGATGGAGAAAAGATTGAAACTGTTAATGAGTTCTTCTTGCTAAAATAAACGATCAACACCCTTGGTACAAGCAATCTGGAAGTCAGGAGACATACTGCTTTGGGCAAGTCTACTGTCAGGAACAGCTCCAAAACACTGAAATGTAATGATGTAATTTTGAAAACTAAACTGTACTTGATTCAGACCATAGTCTTCTCAATCACCTGCTATGCATCCGAGAGCTGGACAAGAACAAAGGATGACAGAAGAAGAATTGATGGCTTTGAGTTGTGATGCTAAACAAGAGTATTGAATAGCCCATGGACTGTCAGAACAAACAGGCTAGTCCTAGAAAGGATTCTTCTGCCAGAGTGCTTCTTGGTGGCAAGGATGATGAAGCTATAGCTTTTGCACTTTGGATATGTGCTTGGGTGAGGCTATTTCTTGGAAAGGGACATCATGCTTATAAAGAAGGAGGGTCAGTGAAGGATAGGAAGACCCCTAACAAGATTGATTGGCACTATGACTTCAGCAATGCACTCTAGTGTTCAGAGATGATGCGGATAGCACAGGATAAAGCAAGTTTCAGGATGGCTGATTATAGGGTAACTATGACTCATAGTCGACTTGAGGGCACAAAGACAATTGGAAAATTACTTAATTCCAGATTTTTATTTGGAAAATTGAGAAAGCACTTAAGCAAGAGTTGGAAAATATGTAAGTTGTTTCAAAAACAATCACATCCATTGTGAGGAAAAAGTAATGCAAGCTAGATTCAGAAGAAGGTTTAGAATAAAAACTAATATTGCTGATACCAAATGCACTTTGACTAAAAGCAGAGAATATCAGAAAGATGTTTACCTGTGCTTATTTGATTATTCAAAGATATGTAAGGAAGTTGTTATTGTTGTTGCTATGTGCCATCAAGTCGTTTGCCGTGCATAGTGACCCTATGTACAACAGCCCTGAAAGCAGCTATAACCTGTGCCAACTTTGCTTTCTCTGGCCCATCTACCCTCATTACCCCAGTCAGTGTATCAATCCATCTCATTGATGGTCTTCTTCTCTTTCTCTATCCCTCCACCATTTCAAGCATGATGTCCCTCTCCAAGGACCAGTCCCTCTTTGCAACATGCCCAAAATATGTCCGATAAAGCCTCAGAATCCTTACCTCCAAGGAGCAGTCTTGCTTCACCCTCTGTAGGACAAAACTGTTCTCCTGACAACCCATGGTATATTCAATATTTTTCTCCTACACCACAACTCAAAGACATCAATTATCTTTCTATCATCCTTAGTCATTATCCAGCTCTCTGACGTAGAGCAAGCAATTGTAAAGATACTTGCCTGGATCAGGCACAGCTTAGTCTCTAGACTAATGTCGTTGCTCTTCAGTACACTGGAGACTAACAGCAGAATTTCCCAGTGCAATTTGTCTTTTAATTTCCTGGCTGCCGATATGAAGAGTGTTGATTGTGGAGCCAAGAACAGTAAAGCTGTTAACAATCTCAATCACTTGCCCATCTATCATAATACTGTCAATTGGCCCAGTGGTGAGAATCTTTGGTTTTTGATGTTAAGCTTCAATTCATAATGAAGGCTGCAGTCCTTGATCTTCTCCAGCGAGCACTTTAGGTCCTCCTCAGTTTCAGCAAGCAGGGTTGTGTCTTCTGCATAACACAGGTTGTTGATGAATCTTCCTCCAACCTTTATGCTACATTCTTCCTCATACAGTCTAGCCTCCTGGATGATCAGTTTTGCATATAAATTGAAAAGATATGGAGACAGAATACATCCCTGGCATGTACACTTCCTGATTTTGAGCCATGAAGTTTCTCCTTGCTCTGTTCTGATGACTGCCTCCTGGTCCAAGTATAGGTCTCACATAAACACAATCAAGTGTTCTGGGATTTCCATTTTTCTCAGAGTCAGCTACAGTTTGTTGTGATCCACAGTCAAACACCGTTGCATATTCAATGAAACACAGGTAGACATTCCTCTGGTACTCCGTGCTTTCAGCCAAGATCCACCTAACATTTGCTGTTAGGAAGTAGATTAAAAAAACCCCACAAAACCAAAAACAACCAACCAAACAAAAAACAAACAATAAAAAAAAAACCAACAAAAAACAAAACAAACCAGCATCGACATCAGTGAGAATTTGGAACTGTGCTTATGTACAACGTGAATGTGTTGCTCTTGTTTTTAGGTGCTGTTGAGTATGATGCATAACAACCCTATGAATGATGTATCTGAACCCTGTCCTATCCTGTGCCATTTTCACACTTCCTGACAGACGATAGCCCATTGCAGTAGTCACTGTGTCAATCCACCTTGTTTAAGGTCTTTCTATCCTTTGCTGATTCTCCACCCTTCCAAGAGTCTTGTCCCTTTCCAAGGAATAAACTCTCCTAGCAACATGGCCAAAGTATATGATATGAAGCCTCATCATTCTTGCCTCCAAAAAGCACTGTGGCTTCACCCTCTCCAAGACATATTTGTTTGTTCTTTTGGAAGTCCAGTGGATGTTCAGTGCTCTTTTCCAGCATCACAACTCAAAGGCATCCATTATTCTGTCATTCTTATTAATTGCCCAGCTCTCAAATGCATAACAAGTGATTAGAAAGAGACCTGAGTCAGAAACAACTTTGTTCTCAAACTAACATCATTACTTCTCAATAATTTGGAAAGGTCCTTAACTAAAAATTTTTCCAGTGCAATGTATCTTCTTAATTTAGACTGCTGGTCCTGGTAACAAGGTGTCAATTGTGGATACCAGTAGGAGGAAGTTGACAGTTTTAATGTCTTCTCCATCCATCATGATGTTGCCTATATCTTTGGTTTTTTGGTATTGAGATGCAATCTAAATTGAAGGGTACATTCCTTGATACTCTGCGGCAAGTGCCTCATGTCTTTCTCATTTTCAGAAAGCTAGGTTGTGTCATCTGATAATGTAGATTATTGATAAGTCTCCCTCTGACCCTGATGCCAAATTTCTCTTCATAGGGTCCAGCTTCTCAAATAATTTCCTTAGTATACAGATTGAATAGATATGGAAAGAAAACACAACCATCACACACTCTCTTCTTAGTTTTAAGCCATGTAGTGGTTCCCTGCTTTGTTCTCAACACAGCTTCCTGGCCCATGTATAGGTTCCATAAGAGCACAATTAAGAGTTCTAGAATTTGCACATTTCTCAATGGCACCCACAATTTGTTATGATCCACATAGTCAAATGCATTTGTATATTTAATAAAAAAATAAATGGACATTCGTCTGGTACTCTTTCAACCATAATTCATCTGATGTCAACAATGATATCCTTGGTGTCATGGCCTCTTCTAAATCCTGTTTGAACTTCTGGTAGTTACCCATCCATATACTGTTCTAGCTGTTTTTTAATGATCTTGAGCAGTATTTTGCTTGCATGGGATACTAATTATATTGTTGATAATTTGCACATTCAATTGATTAATCTTTATTAAGGAAAGAAACAAATATGGATCTATTCCAACCCATTGGCCAGACAGCTGTCCTCCAAATTTCCTGAGTAGCCTTGTGAGTGCATCCGAGGCTACATCTGTTAAATAAGACAAATGGTATTCTATCAATTCCTGTGACCTTGTTTTCCTTCAATACAGCTTCCAGTTCCACCTTCAATACCATTGATACTGCCTGAAATTTTTCAGTGTCAGTCAGTGCTTTTTAGTACATTGATTCTGTATTCCTTATATCTTCTTTTGATGCTTTCTGGGTCATTCAGTAT
Source organism: Elephantulus edwardii (assembly GCF_000299155.1). NCBI lineage: Eukaryota > Metazoa > Chordata > Mammalia > Macroscelidea > Macroscelididae > Elephantulus > Elephantulus edwardii. The sequence goes on from NW_006399775.1 coordinate 6,396,212, forward strand.
ACTGCCTGTAGCATCTTTTATTATTGTGATTAAAGGTTTAAATTTGTTTTTCAGTTATCTCAGCTAGAGAAATACAGAATGAGTTTTTGCTTTTTATTCTCCAATTCTAGCTCCTCTGTACATTCCATTATAATACTTTCCTTTGTCCTCTTGAACTGCCCATTGAAATCTTCTGTTCAGATGTTTTACTTCAGTATATTTTTCTTTTGTTTTGGCTTCTCAACACTCCAGTACAATTATTATATTCTCTTTGACTTGGTGATAGAAATGAGGCTGGTGTTAGACTGATAGAATTCTGTACAATAAATGATTTATTAATAGCAAATACCTTTTATAAGAAACAAAAACACAGGCTATACACATTAAATCATATCCACAGGAATCAAAATTTTACCTTGAGTCTATCTCTCATGAATTTAAAAAACTAACTCAGAAATAGATTGAAGCCTTAAACACTAAAGAACAAAGACCAGATAAGCTGTGGGAAGATATCAAGAAGATCGTTCATGAAGAATGCAATATGCCATTACTAAGAAGAGCGAGCGAGCAGGGTTGTGTCATCTGCATAACGCAGGTTGTTAATAGATCTTCCACCAATCCTGACGCCACACTTCTCCTCATCGAGCCCAGCCTCTTGGATAATCTGCTCTGCATACAGATTGAATAGGTATGGAGATAGGACACATCCCTGCTGTACACCCTTCTCAATTTTGAACCATGCAGTGTTGCCCTGCTCTGTTCTGATGACTGCCTCTTGGTCCAACTATAGGTTTCGCGTTAGCACAATTAAATGTTCTGGGATTCCCATTCTTCTCAGAGGCAGCCACAGTTTGTCATGATCCACACAGTCAAATGCCTTTGCATAATCAATGAAACACAGATAGACATTCTTCTGGTATTCTCTGCTTTCAGCTAAGATACATCTAACATCAGCTGCAATATCCCTAGTACCACGATGCCTTCTCAACCCAGCCTGGACTTCTTGCACTTCTCTGCTGATGTACTGTTCCAGTCGTTTTTGTATAATCTTCAGTAGACTCTTGCTTGCATGTGAAATCAATGATATTGTTCTGTAGTTTCCACACTCAGCTGGGTCACTCTTCTTTGGAATGGGAGCAAATATAGATCTCTTCCAATCAGTTGGCCAACTGGTTGTTCTCCAGATTTCTTGGCACAACTTGATGAGCACATCCAGGGTAGCATATGTTAGCTGAAATATGTCAATTGGTGTACCGTCTATTCCGGGGGCCTTATTTTATGCCATTTCCTTCAAAGCAGCTTGAACTTCTCCCTTCATCACCATAGGTTTTTGCTCAAATGTTATTTCATAAAATTCTTCTGTATCTGCCAATTTCTTTCGATACAATGACTCAGTATATTCCTTCTATCTTCTTTTGATACCTCCTGGATCATTTAACATTCTGCCTAAAGCATTCTTGATTGTAGCAACTCGAGGTTTGAGTTTGTTCTTCAGTTCCTTGACTCGACGGCACATAACAACAACAGCAACAACAACAACAAGAAAGAAGAAATCAAAGTGGATGTCAGAAGAGATTTTGAATATTGCACTAGAGAGCTGAGAAGCCAAAGCAAAGGAAAGAAATTAAGTCGTTAAAGAGCTGAATAGAAGATTTCAAAGGGCTACTTGGGAAGACAAGGCAAAATATTATAATGAAATGAGCATGGAGCTGGAGTCAGAAAATCAAAAGGGCCAAACTCTCTCAGTATTTCTTAAACGGAGAGAAATAATGAATAACTTCAAATGACGAGTTGCAATGCTTAAGGATGCTATGGGCAGGATAGTGAATTCTTCTAGTAGCATTAAAAGCAGATGGAAGGAGTATATAGTGACATTGTACCAAAAAGAATTGGCTGACAGATAAGAATTTCAAGAAACAACATATGGCAATGGTGATGAAAGAGGAAGTGCAGGCTGCGCTGAAGGACTTGGCAAAAAATAAAGTCCCAGGAATTGATCAAATACCAACTGGCATATTTCAGCAAACAGATATGGCCCTGCATTTGTTCACAAAGTTGTGACAAGTTGTCTGGAATACAACTACTTGGGCAACTAACTTAAAGAGATCCAAATTTATTTTCATTAAAAAAAAAAAAGACCCAACAGAGTGTGGAACTTATCTCACAATATCACTAATATCACACACTAGCAAAATCCTACTGAAGATTATCCAGAAAATATTTGAACAGTACATTGACAGAGACCTACCAAAAATAAAGGCTGGGTTTAGAAGAGGTCGTCGCATTGTTGTTGTTGTTGTTATGTGCCATCGCGTTGCCTACCACTCATAGTGACCCTATGTACAACAGCCCTAAACTCTGCTCTGTCCTGTGCCAATCGCACCGTCTCTGATACTCCCATTCCAATTATCCCAGTCACTGAATCTATCCACCTCGTAGAGGGCCTTCCTCTCCTGCACTGTCCCTTCACCCTCCCAAGCATGATGTCCCTCTCTAAGGACCGGTCTCTCCTCACAACATGTCCAAAGTAAGTTAGACGGAGCCTCAGAATCCTTGCCTCCAAGGAGCCACCCGGTTTAACCCTTTCCAGGACAAATCTATTTGTTTTCCTAGCAGTCCATGGTATTCTCAATACTCTTCTCCAGCACCACAGCTCTAAGGCATCAATTCTCCTTCTATCCTCCTTGGTCATTGCCCAACTCTCTGATGCGTAACAGGTGGTTGCGAAGACCATGGCCTGTATCAGACGCACCTTAGTCTCCAGAGAGACACCACTGCTCTTCAGCACTTTGGAGAGGTCCCTAACAGCAGACTTTCCCATGGCAATGCGCCTTTCAATTTCCTGGCTGCTGGTGCCAAGACTGTTGACTATGGAGCCAAGCAAACTAAAGCTGTGTACAATCTCAATCGCTTCACCATCCATCCTGATGCTGCCAATTGGTCCAGTGGTGAGAATCTTTGTCTTCTTGACATTGAGCCTCAATCCATATTGTAGGATGCAGTCCTTGACACTCTACAGCAGACGCTTGAGGTCCTCTTCAATTTCAGCAAGCAGGGTTGTGTCATCCACGTAACGCAGATTGTTGATAAATCATCCACCAATCTTGACCCCACATTTGTCCTCATAGACCCCAGCCTCCCGGATAATCTGTTCTGCATATAGGTTGAAAAGGTATGGAGATAGGATGCATCCCTGGCGTACGCCCTTCCCAATTTTGAACCATGCAGTGTTCCCTTGCTCTGTTCTGACTACTGCCTCCTGGTCCAAACATTAGTTTCGCATTAGAACGATCAAGTGTTCTGGGATTTGCATTCTTCTCAGAGTCAGCCATAGTTTGTTATGATCTACACAGTCAAATGCCTTTGCATAGTCAATGAAACACAGATAGACATTCCTCTGGTATTCCCTGCTTTCAGCCAAGATCCATCTAACATCAGCTACAATATCTCTCTAACATCAGCTACAATATCTCTAGTACCACGACCCCTTCTAAACCCAGCCTGGACTTTTGGTAGTTCTCTGTTGATGTGCTGTTCCAGTCGTTTTTAGATAATCTTCAGTAGAATCTTGCTTGCATGTGAAATCAGTGAGATTGTTCTGTAGTTTCCACATTCGGTTGGGTCACCTTTCTTTGGGATAGGAACAAATAAAGATCTCTTCTAGTAAGTTGGCCAAGTGGTCGTTCTCCAGATTTCTTGGCACAACTTTTTGAGCACGTCCAGGGCAGCATCTGTCCTGGAGCCTTATTTTTTGCCATGTCCTTCAAAGCAGCCTGAACTTCTTCTTTCATCACCATAGGCTCCTGCTCATATGTTGTTTCATTAAATTCTTCTGTGTCTTCCAATTCCTTTCGATACAGTGACTCAGTATACTCCTTCCATCTTCTTTTAATATTTCTTGGATCATTTAACATTCTGCCGGAAGCATCATAGTTCGTCGTGGCATTAGGGATGCTATTTCCAATGTCACATGGATCTTGGCAGAAAGCAGAAAGTTCCAGAAGAATGTCTAACTGTGTTTCATTAATTATGCAAAGGCATTTGGTTGTATGGATCATAATAAATTGTGGCTAATCTTAAGGAAAATGGGAACCTCAGACCACTTGATTGTGTTTATATGAAACCTATATTTGGATCAAGAAGTAGTCCTCAGAAAAGAGCAAAGAAACACTGTATGTTTCAAAATCAGAAAAGGAGTGCATCAGGGATGCATCCTGTCCCTGTACCTTTTCAATCTGTATCCAGAACAGATCATTCAGGAAGTAGGGCTTTATAAGGAAGAGTGTGGCATCAGGATTGGAGGAAGACTCATTAACAACCTATGATATGCAGATGACACAACCTTGCTTGCTGAAACTGAGGAGGACCTGAAGCACTTGCTGCAAAAGATCAAGGACTGTAGTCTTCAATATGGATTGACTAAGGATGACAGAAAAAGAAAAGATGCCTTCAAGTTGTGGTGCTGGAGAAGAGTCTTGAACATAACATGGATTGTCAAGAAAACAAATAGGTCTGTCTTGAAGAGGGTGAAGACAAGTCTTTCCTTGGAGGCTAGGATTTTGAAGCTCCTCCCCATTTACTTTGGTTCCATGGCGAATGACTCAGAAGGGTGGACAGACAATGCAGGAGAAGGAGACTCAGGATGAGATTGAGATGGATTGGTACAGCAACTGTGGCAATGGAGGTTGGTGTTTTTGATTTAGTGAAACTGGCTCAGGACAGCAAAGGGCTCAGAGCTGCTATACATAGGGTCACAATACATCACAAGCTCAATGGCATATACAAACAATAACATACTATGACAAGTTTGGAAGCAGGAATGGCATCTACTTCTTAAATAACATGCTTCTGGAAACCCTATGAACTTTGAAAAATATTGATAGTTGTAGAGAGGTTCTTTCTTTCATAGGGTCTCTATGAGTCGTGCTTGATGCAAAGGCAATCAACAACAATAATACAACTGACATCCGTTTTGTTTTTTCTTTTCCTTCTCTTTTTGTAATGAATTTTTGCTTTTTTAATGGATAATATCCTTGATATTATCTCACAATTCATCTTGTCTTCAATAATTGGTGTGTAATCCCTCAAAGCTATTTATTGTTGAAAGGTAATTGGATAAGACAAGAAAATACTGCATGCTTTAAAATTTAAAAAAAAAAGATGTGGGTCATGGTTGTATCTTTCTTCATAATTGTCTAGCGGCCGAAAAGTAAGAAGCTGTGCTGTCACTGCAAAGGTACGTGGTTCAAACACACAGAAGAAAGATTGATAATCTCCACCCATGCAATTAGCTCTTTATGGAAATCCACTGGGGTGTCCCTTTTGGGGACACTAATCTTAAGACATGCAGGTCAAACCCACAACAACTAATAACAACAGCAATGAGAAGTAGAAAGAAGAAGACTGAAAAGGAAAATGGCAGTAAAAGATAAAAATAAAAGCATACATTACAGAAATTTAGTAATTTCCCTAGAAGTTGTACTATGGATTTTTGTTGTTGTTGTTGTTGTGAAGTGCCAACAAGTCATAGACAACTCATAGTTACCCTATGAACAAAAGACCTGAACACTTGTATAACTTTTATCTCTTCTACAAGTTCATAGGGTTTCTGAAGTCAAGCTATTTCAGAAGTGGATGTTATGTCTGCTTCTGAGCTTGTTTTAATCGGGGAGCTCTACCAAACACTGTCCACCATGGGTAACGATTATCGCACTTGACATATCAGTGTTACCATGCTCAGCATCATAGAAACCACAAGTTATCTCTGTTCAGCAAATGGACAGACCAGTGCTATACTACTTAGAAGAATGTTTGACCAAAAACAATTTAAACCAGGCCTGAGGGCCACAGACTAAAATCATCCACGTTCAGCTTATTACCATCACTTTCTTCTGTCCACTAGGCTGAACCCAAATCACCATATGGCAGCACAGTCATTAAGAGTTGGACTGCTAGCCAAATCATCAGTGATTCAAACTCACTAGCCAGTCTGTGTGAGTAAAATATGGTAGTCTGTTTCCTTAAAACTTCCAGCCTTGATAACTCTAGTAGGAGTTCTTCTCTGTTCTAAAGGATTACAGGACCACTCAATGCCAGTAAGTTTGGCTTTGTTCTAAGCAAAATAATTCTTTCAATGTGGTATCTTTTAATAATGAATTCTTAATTCCTCTCTCACATTCTCTCCACATCATTGTCATCCATTTTACTTATCAATCTGATATGTTTTCCCTATACATTGATACTAAGGAGCACTGGTGGTGCAAGACTTAAGTCTTTGATTGCTAACCAAACTCTCTTTAGGAAAGGAATGTGGCAATTTGTTTCTGTAACTTGCACTCTCAATCTTTGTTATGCAGATGACACAACCCTGCTTGCTGAAACTGAGGAAGACCTGAAACATTTGCTGTGGAAGGTCAGGGACTACAGAGTTCAGTATTAATTGAGGCTCAATATAAAAAAAAAAACCAAACCCAAAGATTCTCACCACTCGGTAAATTGGCAGCATCATGATGAATAGTGAAGAGATTGAGATTGTTCACAATTTTAGTCTGGTTGGCTCCACAGTCAACACTCTTGGCACTAGCAGCCAGGAAATTAAAAGACGTTATGATGGGGAAGTCTGAGGTTAGAGACCTCTCTAAAGTACTGAAGAGCAACGATTTAAGTCTGGAGAGTAAGGAGCACCTGATACTTGCCATGGTCTTTGCAATCACTTGTTATGCATCGGAGAGCTGTACAAGGACTAGGGATGATAGAAGGAGAACTGGTGTCTTTGAGATACGGTGTTGGAGACAATATTGAACATACTATGGACTGCTAAGAAATGAACAGGTTTGTCCTGGAGAGGGTGAAGAATTAGCAATCCCTCCAGAAGCTGCTTCTTCAAGTATTCTGTAGTGTCCTTTCTGTACAGGATTTACCATACATTATCAATTCTCTAATGATTGAAAGGAAAGCTGATGGTTTTTAATTTGTCCTAATGTATTGATTTTTAATGTTTTGTGTTTTGTTTTCGTAGGGACCCTATGAACCCAATGGAAACAAGCTTGGAAGCCATTGTCATAGTCACTGCCTCAGTCCACCTTAGTGAATGTCTTCCTTTCTTTCACGGCCTCTGCCTTTTCCAGCATAATATCTGTCACCAATGACTGGTTCTTCTTGAAAATATGCCTAAATAAGTGAGATGAATTTTCACTATCCTTGCCTCTAACAAGGATTCTGCTTTCACTACCTCTAAAATAGATTTTTTTTTTCTTTTGGCAGTCATTCAATAATGTTCTTCAAGACCCGTATTTGAAGATATAAATTCTTTTTTTTTGGTCATCCTTATTTATTGTCCAATTCCAAATGTAAATTTTTGCAATAAATATCTCAGGGAATTCAGATGCATTCAATTCACATCACCTGAGCTACCAGATTTCTCTCATTGGAAGCATATATTCAAAGATATCATGATTAATTTGTTTTAATATGCAGATTGTCATCATAACAACATATAGACACTTAAAATTCATAACAATATCAACTCCCAAATTAGAGAAATAATCTCATCATCTAATATCATTATGAACTGAAATTCTATAACCAAGGTGACAGTAGTTTATATGACCAATGATTAAGTTAATATTTAATCAAACTTTCCTTCACATGTATTTTCCAAAAGCTGCCACACATACCAGGAGACCTTTTAATTATTGGTTTATTTTTATCTATACTGAATATTTAATAATGGAATGAATAACAATGATGCTGAGTTTTAAACCTTTTTGAACATTTTGTATTTTCAACTTCTATCCGGTTAATATTTCCCATAACCATTTTCTATCTTTAGAGAAATAAATTTTTTGACCACTTTGAGACTTGACGGTAAGAATGAAATCTTAGGTTTTTCCAAAGTACTTTGATTCTATGAAGATCCAGAACAGACTAAGATTTAGTTGCAAGTATCCATTAATTTTCTGCTTAGAATCCAAAAAACCTTTGAGTAATTTCATAATTTTGAGTCTTCAATGCCTATTTAAAAAGCATGAAGAAAATTTCCAACAGTCCTTACCTTTCCAATTCATGAAACAGTGATTTCTACTTACAGAAATACTTCATCATTACATTACTGGCAAAAACCAGACTCTGAGTTGAACTGGACACTCTCAAGACTTTCATGTCTCATAAATACATTTAACATGAATCTCTTTTCCCAATAATTTCTTCATGAGTTTGTTGTCATATTGTTGTTTGCAAAGGAGATACTATACCTGATTTTTTTCCATTCACTTACCTGCTTCAAACACTAAAATGGACCTTTTGAATAGTGATGAGACTATATGGCGTGGAATCACCTTTCTGAAAAATGTATTATAGTTTTTAGGTCTTGGTTCCAAAGCTTTGCATATAGCCTGATATTTGAAAAGGTGATGCAGGAGCCCTGGAGTAAGTAACTTACTTTTACCTGGAAAGGCTCCTCTCCACTCCTACTTATAGCTGTTTATCAGGATTGCCTCAGGGACTCCACTTCGTAGTTGACTGGGAGGTCCACTCAGTGACTGAGAAAAATCCTGCAACACAGAGGTTCAGATGCAGTCATTTGATCAACAAGATTCAGGGGCTAGTGTGTACTTTTTGTACACAGAAGCTTTGTATTGAGAACCTGAAACAGTAATGGGGACAGAGACTCAAAAAGAGCAGGAAAGGTGAAGAGACAATAAGGACTCAGATGGTAACAGCTGCGAACTAAAACTGGCCAAGGGTTACAGCATGCCCAGAGCATCTGAGAGCTGGCCAGGCAGATGTTTATAAATCAAAATGCTGGCTCAAGACAGGGATAATTTCTAAATATACAGAAAATGCCCAAACTCAAAGATATTTTGAAGTGTATTTTTATGAAAATGCTGTATTATTAAAATAGATAAAAATTTGTGAGAAGTAGGTGAAATCATGCCACTGGGACATTTTGGTTCCTAAATGTATATTATGGAAATAAAGAAGACAGAAAATCACTCACATAATGTTTATTTCAATATATTAGGCAAAGGACAACAATTGAACAAAAATAATATGAAAGAAATGGAAGATATTAATAGAAAGTAGAGGAATAAAGAAGCATATTTAAATAAAAATTTTCAATGAATGTTTTAATTAAATTGAAACCTTTGAGGAAAGATTTAAAAAAGTAATAACACATTAATTATCAGTCAGAAATATAAAGTGGTTATTAACAAAAGAAACAGAAAATTACAAGTGGTAATTATGAAAACACTTATGCCCATATGGTCTCAATGTATTGCTCTAGTTGTTTTTGCATAATCTTCAGGAAGATTTTACTTATATATGATAGTAATGATGTCATTCCATAACTTCTGCATTCAGTTGAATTATTTTACTTCAAAAATATGTAAAATTAAATAGAAATTTGGTTGGAGAATATATGATCAAGCTCCTCCCGTGTGATTTAATGCTTCTAAAAATCTACTGGAAGGTCAGCTATGGGTCAATTCTGATTTAATGGTACACAACAACATTAAGAATAACAACAGCAAATAACTATTGAAAACAGATAAATTCTTCTCCTGAAATGTATACTGTAGTCTCACATAGTTCTTTGATAAATTCTTTCAAATTTTTGTAAAATTAAAAATGTAAATCCTGACTAAATTTTTTAAAAGAATACCAAGTGCTAGCATTTATCTCAATGTGTGCGTGTGTGTGTGTGTACTGTCAAATTGGATCTGACTAGTGCAGGTGGAGTTGCCGTCCTGCGGTCACTTGTGGTTGCTGTGAGGCTGAACACTGTGACACGGATGTGTCAAATGCATTCATGGTTGGCTACCCAATGCGGACAGAGTGTGGGGTGGAGCTCCCCGATTAAAACAAGATTGGAAGGAGGAGTGGCATCCACTTCCATAATAGCTTGCCTCCGAAAACCCTATGAACCTGGAGAGAGGATGAAAGGCACCCAAGCATTGAGGACTGTCCTTCATAGGGTCGCTATGAGTTGCCTGTGACTCGATGGCACTTAACAACAACAACAGTGCAGGAGGAGATTGCCCTGCCTTCTCCAGCAGAGCATCTGGTAGATTTAAAATGCATACCTTTGGGACTACAGTGCAACTTCTTGCCACTAGGTCGCCAGAGCTCCTTCATCTCAATTATTTTTATAATATCACTATTACTTTGATAGTTACCTAATTGGTATAGGGGTTAAAGAGCTCAACTACTAACAATAAGTTGTTGTTGTTATGTGTCGTTGAGTCACCTATGACTCATAGCTATCCTACGTAAAACAGCCCTAAACCCTGCTCTATCCTGTGTTAATCTCACTGTCTCTGACACTCCTCGTCACTGAATCAATCTACCTCATAGAGGGTCTTCCTTTTCGGTGCTGTCCCTCCACCCTCCCAAGTATACTGTCCCTCTCCAAGGACTGGTCCCTCATTGTAACATGTCCAAAACATATCAGATGAAGGAAGCTTCAGAGTCCTTGCCTCCAAAGAGCAGCCCCCCTTAACCATCTCTAGGATGAACCTGTTTGTTTCCTTAGCCGTCCATGGTATATTCAATACTCTTCTCCAAAACCACAGCTCAAAGGCATCAATTCTTGTTCTATCATTGCTAGTCATTGTCCCGCTCTCTGACACATACCAAGTGATTGTGAAGACCATGGCCTGTATCAGACACACCTTAGCCTCCAGAATGACATCATTGCTCTTAAGTACTTTGGAAAGGTCACTAAGAGCAACATTCCCATCCCAATACATGTTTTAATTTCCTGGCTGCTGGTGCCAAGGGCGTACATAATGGAGAGAAGCAAACTAAAGCTGTTAATAATCTCAATCTCTTCACCATCTATTATGATGCTGCCAATACGCCCAGTGGTGAGAATATATGTTTTCTTAATTTTGAGCCTTAATCCATATTGAAGGCTATAGTCCTTGACCCTCTGCAGCAAGCACTTCAGGAACTCGTCAGTTTCAGCAAGCAGGATTGTGTCATCTGCATAACGCAGATTGTTGATGAATCTTCCTCCAATCCTAATGTCACATTTCTCCTCACAGAGCCCAGCCTCCCAGATAATCTGTTCTGCATATAGATTGAAAAGCTATGGAGATGAGACACATCCCTGGGATATACCCTTCCCAATTTTGAACCATGCAGTGTTTCTTTTCTCTATTCTGATGACTGCCTCCTGATCCAAGAATAGACTTCACATGAGCATGATCAAGTGTTCTGGGATTCCCATTCTTCTCAAAGTCAGCCATAGTTTGTTGTTTATGTGCTGTTCCCGTCATTTTTGTATAATCTTCAGCAGAATCTTGCTTGCATGGGATATTAATGATATTGTTTGATAATTTCCACACTTTGTTGATTCACCTTTCTTTGGAATGGGAGCAAATATAACTCTTCCAGTCAGTTGGCCAAGGGATTGTTCTCCAGATTTCTTGGCACAACTTGGTGAACATGTCTAGGGCAGCATCTATTAGTGAAAATGCAACAATTGGTATACTATCTATTGCTGGGGCCTTATTTTTATTAATTCTTTCAAAGCAGCTTGAACTTGTACCTTCATCAGCATAGGCTCTTGCTCATATGTTGTTTCATTAAATTCTTCTGTGTTTGCCAATTCCTTTTGATACAATGACTCAGTATACTCTTTCAATCTTCTTTTAATACTTTCTGGATCATATAATATTCTGACCAAAGAATCCTTAAGTATAGCAACAAAGGTTTGAATTTGTTCTTCAGTTCCTTGAGCTTGACAAATGCTGAGTGAGTTTAGCCTTTTTGATTTTCTGACTCCAGCTCCTTGCACATTTCATTGTAATATTTTAATTTGTCTTCCCACACTGCCTTTTGAAATCTTCTGTTCAGCTCTTTAATATTTTGAATTCCTCCCTTAGTTTTGGCTTCTCGGCTCTCTAGTGCAATACAGAGTCTATTTTGACATCCATTTTGGTCTTTTCTTCCTTCTCCATCTTTGTAATGACCTTTTCACTCTTCCTGCATTATATTATTGATGTCTTCTCACAATGAATCAGGCCTTCACTCATTGGTATTCAAGGCCTCAAACCTGTTATTGAGACGGTTTTGAAATTCAGATGGGATAGACTCAAGGTCATATTTTGGTTCCCCTGGATTTGATTTAACTTTTCTTAGCTGCAGCTTGAATTTACGTATGAGTAGTTGGTGGTCTGTTCCACAATCATCTCCTGGCCTAGTTTTCACAGCTGATATTGAGCTTTTCTAGTGGTTCTTTCCACATATGTAATCAATCTGAGTCCTATGCATACAATCAGGTGAAATCATTATGTATAACCTATGTTTATGTGCTTATAATATTTGAAATGAATAAAGCGTTGATTGTCCAAAATTCATTCTATCTCCAGGTTCATTTCTGTCACCAAGTCTGTTTTCCGACTATTGATCCTTCTTATCTGTTCCAAAATTTGCATTCCAGTCACCTATTATTATTACTAATTTATTATTATTTTCAAGATGCATTGTTACTATTAACGGACCTTGACTGAATCTTCAATAGATTTCTGACTGCAAAAGTTGTTAGAAATATTCTATGTCCTCTTCTTTGGCTCTGGTTATTGGTACATGATAGTGATATTCATTGGACTTCCTTGTATGCATATGGGTATTATCCTGTCGCTCACAATATTGTATTTCAAGACCCATCTAGAAATGAGTTTTCTTAACTATGAAAGCAACTCCATTTCCCTCACCTTTTCATCTCCAGCATAATAAATAATATGATTACCTGACTTAAAATGCCCCATGCCATTCCATCTCATCTCAGCAATACCTAGTATGCCAATATTTATGTGTTCTAAAGTACTCAGGAGCAACAGTGTCTCTCTGGAGACTAAGGTGCGCCTGATACAGGCCATGATATTTGCAATCGCTTGTTATGCATCAGAGAGTTGGACAATGACTAGGGAGGACAGAAGGAGAGTGGATGCTTTTGAACTGTGGTCCTGGAGAAGGGTACTGAATGTACCATGGACTGCCAGGAAAACAAACAGATTCATCTTGGAGAGGATTAAACCAAGCTACTCCTTGGAGGCAAGGATTCTGGGGCTTCGTCTGACATACTTTGGACATGTTGCCAGGAGGGACGGGTCCTTGGAGAGGGACATCATGCTTGGGAGGGTGGAGGGACAGCGCAGGAGGGGAAGACCCTCTATGAGATGGACTGATTCGGTGACTGGGGTAATCGGGATGGGTGTGTCAGGGGCGGTGCGGTTGGCGCAGGATAGAGCAGGGTTTAGGGCTGTTGTGCATAGGGTCGCTATGAGTCGGAAACGACTCGACGGCACATAACAACAACAACAACAACATTTCTTCCTTAACAGTATCTAATTTTTCTACGTTCATGGTTCTCACATTCCATGTTCTAATCACTAGTGTCTGCTTACAACTGTTCCTCTTCCTTTGTATTTCCATACTTGAATGCTCCACCTCAGGTACCCTATCTATTAGTCTAAGTGTGTTCTAAAATACATAGAATTTTCAGAGGCCTGCTATTTTGGAAGTGGATGGCCAATCCTTCTTCCTAGTCTATCTTAATCTGAATGCTCAGATTTAGAAAAGTATCTAACATACTAGCATTTTATGGAAAAAAGCAGATGAAAGATATTTCCCCAATTGTAAAATTAACCAATAATTTCAGTGTTGTCCCTGTTCTTGACACAAGTGTCTTGACCTACCCATTTCCCTGCTCCACTATCCACCAGCATCCCCTTCCATTCCCACCCACTCCCTTCAACACCTATCTCCTATTGTCCAGCCCTTATCTGATAGTTTATATCTCAAGTTTTATGGGCTTCTGTGACTCCAAATGCTTCAAACTGCTGCTAATTTCTTATGCTGTTAGTTGGTTCAAATCCACAAGCTTCCCAGCAGGAGAATAATGACACAAGCTACTTTTGTTAAGACTTGAAAACCCTATAGGAAATTCTTCTCTGTCTTACAGAGTCACTATACTTTAGAATTAACTTAATGGCAGTGTGGTTTTGGCTTATTACCTTGATTTTCAAATCTGACAAAATAAACAACTAGCTGATTTTGCTTCTATACTTAGATGCAGGTAAAATAGAGATTATTTAGTAAATAGAAAGGATAAATTGGTCAAAACTAATTATGTATTAAATTCTAAATTCAATTAATGTAATATCTATATTAAAATAAATGGAATGTGATCATCTACATAATTGAGGGAAAAGTATTTGATCAACTGAAACATATATTCATATTTTAAAAATAATATTAAATTCTCTTATTCACATGTTGCTGTCGACTCAGAAATAATTCATACTTGAGTATCCAGTGGTTTTCAGAAAGCTGTAAATCACATAGAAGCAGACTGTCACCTTTATCCTATGGAGCTGCAATTGACTTTGAACTTCCAGAGAGGTGCCACGTCTGGGTTAGCAATGCCACGCCCTACAGACTATGCCACCGGAGCCACCTCACATCAAATGAGATATGAAAAATGGCTTCCTTACGATCACTTCTCACTGTGATAAACTACACAGTAAAATTCCATAGTAAATCTTACATAAAGAGCTTATTGCCTAAAAATTTTCATCATATTTAAAAGATAACAAAATGTCTTTATTTACAGATAACATTTATTTGTGGAAGAACTATTTAATAAACTGTTATATTTAATAGACAAATTTGGGTTAATATGTAAGCTTATTTAGCTCAATATTACTATACAAGATCAATATATTTACCAGAAATGTATTACTAAAAATGAATTTTTTGTGATAAAACATGTCATAGTATTAAATATTCTGAATCTTGGAAACAAATCCATTTAATATATTTACGATGGTTACACACAACAATTTTTAAGAGATATTGAAAGAATAGCAAAGTAATTGGAAGTTTTACCATTATCTTGCATCTGAGGAAGTCATACTATGAAAATAGAAATTCTTCCTGCATTATAGCATATAATTTTATTTATTTAGTCACAGGCGAGACAGACAGATCTAATATGTATACGGAAATAGGAATGGAAAGGAACAAGAATCGAAAAAACTTTTGAAGGGGAACAAACGTGAAGGTACAGACTACCTGATATCAAGATTTACTAGAAATCTAATTAAGTAAGACAGTATGGCCCAGGTGCTAGAGAATAAAAACAGATCAAATAAATAGAACAGAGCCCAGAAGAAAAGAATAAAAATGA
>NW_006399775.1:6411489-6417172 GCF_000299155.1 Elephantulus edwardii
ATATATATATATATTTGATTAAAAACAAAGGTTGTATTACTTAACAAAAGGTAAAGGAAATTCTTCTCAATTGATGATGCTTAATCAATGGATATATACAAGTGGAAAAAAGAAATATATATGGATTGTAGAACTAGATATAGAAAGCAAGGGAAATATCTAGTTAAAATATTCTTCTCTGTTATGATGATATGAAATTGTTATTAAACAGAATTTAAAAAAATTTTATAAAGGACAACAAATTCTGACTATGAAAGCTTTTATTTATTCAAACTTTTTATTTACTCTCACAGATGAGAAAATATTTGTGACCTAGCAACATAATAATTACAACAAGAACAGTAATATTGATTTTTTTCGTTTTCTTGGAATAGATTCTGGTGTATGATAACTCTGTTCTGTCAGTACAACTGTGCTCCATAGAAGTTTCTCTGGTTGGGTGTTTTTGTTGTTTTTTTTCTTTTTAAATTTTATTTTATATTGGTTTGCATACAAAATTTGTATAAATGGTGCTTCAGACTTTCCTTCATTCGCATTGTGTTTCATACAATAATGCCTATACATTCTGTTTTATAAAATTGATCATCATTGAACCAATCCCATTTCCCTGTGTTTTTGGGTCCGCACAGGATTTTTCCCATTTTCTTTACCTCCTTTCTCCACCCACCAAATTGTGCAACTATGTGATTTTGCTCCTGCCCGCTGCTCTATAGTGTTTTTAAGGATATGAACTTTCAGAAGCAGTCTCTTGATCTTACTGCCAAGTAACCTCTGAGCTTTGAACTGCCAACTTTTCTATTAGTATCTGAATGTTTTAACATTCTATTTGGCTCTCTAATGAAGTGCAATGGCAATATACTGATAGTCAATGATCATCAATAAGGAAGTGACTATTACATTTAAAAATTGAAGTCAAACAGATAAATAGACATTGCTCGACAGGGACTTTAAGAGGCCAATAAACATATAAAAAGCTATTCAATCTCATTAGCCCTTAGGAAAATGCAAATTAAAAGCAAAATGAGGTCATTTAACTCCATCTGAAAGGCTAATACTAAATTCGTTTGACTAATAGTCTACGAGAGTGTGAACAACTTGGATTCTCAAATGCTGATAGTATGACTATGTTATTGTTGTTTTTATGTGCCGTCTAGTCACTTTGCGACTCATAGCGACCCTGTGTACACCAGCCCTAAATTCTGCTCTATCCTGTGCCAATCACACTGCCTCTGACACACCCATCCTGATTACCCCAGTCACTGAATCAATCCGCCTCATAGAGGGGTCTTCCCCGACAGCGCCGTCCCTCCACCCTCCCAAGCATGATGTCCCTCTCCAAGGACCTTTCCCTCCTTATAAAAAGTCCAAAGTATGTCAGATGAAGCCCCAGAATTCTTGCCTCCAAGGACTAGTCTGGTTTAACCCTCTCCAGGATGGATCTGTTTGTTTTCTTGGCAGTATGAATATGAACTGGAATGATTGCTTTTGGGAAATTACTAAGTATAAATACATACATATCATACAATTTAGAGTTTCTACTGCTAGGTACATCAACCCTGGGTGGAGCGAACCAGGAAGAACATGGACGCCTTCTCTCCCCTCCCTTAGGGCTTACCGCCCCCTCCTGCCTTAATCCCTAGGCCAAGCCTGGCTTTCCTGGCTCCTGGAGGCAGAGTCAATCTGTATAGTGAGCAAATTATTTGAGGACCTGAACTCTATGAAGAGGGCTGTCGCATCTTGATTGGAAGGAGACTCATCAGTAACCTGCATTATGCAGATAATTACAATCTTATTTGCTGAAAGTGAGGAGGATTTGAAGAATTTTTTGCAGAAGATCAATGAATGCAGGCTTCGGTATGAGTTACATTTCAATGTCAAGAAAACAAAGATTCTTAACACTGGACCAATAGGCAATATCATAATAGATGGAGAAGACATTGAAACTGTCAATAACTTTATCTTTCTTGTATCTCTAATTAACACCCTGCATACCAGCAGTCAAGAAGAAAAACTAGAAGCATTGCACTGGGAAAGTTTACAGTTAAGGACCTCTCCAAATTATTGAGGAGTAAAGATGCTACTTTGAGGACTAAGGTGCATGTGATTCAGGCCATAGTTTTCCGATCACTCTTTATACATCTGAGAATTGGACAATGAATATGGTTGACAGAAGAAGAATTTATGCCTTTGATCTTTGGTGTTGGAAAAAAACACTGAACATCAGATGAATGGCCAAAAGACCATATAAGTATGTCTTGGAAAGGGTGAAGCCAGAGTGCTCTTTGGAGGCAAGAATGATAATACTTTGTCTCATGTACTTTGGGAATGTTACTAGGAGGGGCTATTCTTTGGAGAGCAACATGATGCTTGGAAGCGTGGAAGGTCAGCAAAGGTGATAAAGACCCTTGACTAGGTGTACTGACATAGTGACTACTACAATGGGCTCTTGCGTGTCAAGAAGTGTGGGCATGGCACAGGATAGGACAGGATTCAGATCTTTTATTCATAAGGTTGCTATGACTTATATTCAACAGCACTTAACAACAACAACAACAGCATCACCACAACAAATTATGGCTCACATTAAGATGAATGGAAATTCTTGAACACTTTATTATGTTCACCCAGAATTTAAACTAGACCAAGAAACTGTTGTGCAAACAGAGCAAGGGAACACAGTATGGTTTAAGATTACGAAAAATGTGTGTCAAGGTTATATCCTTTCATCATACCTATTAAATATGTATCCTGAGGAAATTTTTCTCGAAGCCAGGCTCTGTGAAGAATAATGTGCCCTCTGGATTGGAGGAAGACGCATCAACAACTTGAGTAATGGCGATGACACACTTTGCTTGCTGAAAGAAGGGATAAATAATGTATACTCCATCGAAACAGATGAAGGAGAGAACTGTTTAAAAGGGATATATGATTAGGTATTATTGTTATGACAGGCGTCCAGAATAAAAGCTGCACAGTGGAGTGAACTTGGGGGTAGGGACTGTATAACAATGAAAGAATTTTTTCTTTTACTTTTCAAAGAGAAAACCGAATTGGGGGTGGGCAGGGAGAAAAGTGCAACAATGAATGAATGGAAATCCTAAGTCTCTATAGACTTTCGTTAAAAGGAATAAAAAAGGAAGTGAGGAGAATAGGGAATTCTTGCTGCAGAAGATAAGGATGATAGCTTTTGATATGAATTATATATCAATATCATGAAGACAAAGACCCTCACTATCAGTCCAATAGTCAGTCAGCATAATGATATATGGTGGAAAAATTGAAACTGTTAATCATCTCATCTCCCTTGGCTCAACAATCAATACCCATGGGACCAGAAATCAAGAGATCAGGAGACACATTACATTGGGTAAGTCTGCTGTCAAGGACCTCTCCAAAATCCTGAAGAAAAATTATATCGGATTAAGAACTAAAGTGTATTTGACTCAGGCCATAGTGTTCTCACTCACCTGCTATGCATCAGAAAGTGGGTCAATGAACAAGGATGACAGAAGAAGAGATGTGCTTTTGAGTCATGGTTGCTGGAGAAGATTACTGAATATCCCATGGACTGAAGGACAAAAAAACAAACCAAAAACTCAACCCTAAAAAATCTCAAACCCTAAAAGATATATTCAGGAAATGGAGCTTTTTTTTTAAAATAAAATTTCTAATTTTATTATTTTAACAAAAGTTTACAGAAAAGTTAGATTTTCATTCATTCATTGTTGCACATTTTACCCTCTCTCCCTCCCTTCTTCCTCCCCAAGTTGACTTTTTCCTTTTCATTAGTTTATTTATAAAATTCTAATATAAATTCAAACAAATTCTTTCCATTTCCCTCAACCTCTCACCCATCAAATTGTACAACCCAATCATTAATCCCTTCTTCCCCCTGTACATCCACATCCCTCTGCTCCCAGCCTCTCCCGCCTCTTCTGGATCCTTATACTCATCCTACAGTAAAGGTCTTATACAATATTTAGCCTTATGGGATTGAGTTAATTCACTCAGCATAATGCTTTCCAGTCCCTCCCAAGTTAGATAATAATTTACAAAGTTATTGTTCCTGCGTGCTGCAGAGTATTCCATTGTGTGAATGTACCATAATTTTTCAATCCATTCGTTTGTGGTTGGACATTTAGGCTGTTTCCATTTTCTTGGAGGTGGTGAATAACGCTGCTATGAACATTGGTTTATAAATCTCAGTTTGTGTTTCGGTTCTCATATTCTCAGGGTGTATTCAAATTAATGAAATAGCTGGGTCATATGGAATTTCCATGTTTAGCTTTTTTTTTTTAAATAAGAATGACAAAGTTTCATCTTTTATACTTTGGATATGTAGCTAAGTGAGGTTATTTCTCGGAAAGGGTCATTATGTTTGGAAAGACAGAGAGGATCATAAAAGGAGAAGAAGACCCCCAGCTAGACAGTTTAGCATTTGTGACTTCAGCAATGGATTCTGGTGTCTCAGAGATGGAGAAGATGGCACAGGATAAATAAAGTTTCGGGTTGGCTATTTACAGGGTTGCTATAAGTCATACTGGACTCTATAGCAGCTAACAACAATAACAACATTGTACTAGTGCTCTGAGGACACAGGCATGTCCCTTTGTTGAAGGATTCTCTGTTTAACTTGGAGACTTTGAGCATTTGCATTCATAAGTGTTGTCTAATCTAGAGGAAGCCATCAGTTTACAATAATCAACTCTAGTTCACAAGATGAATCATCTTCTCTTCATCTGATTGGGTCTAGCCAATCCATCCCCAGCCATCAATGGCCAGGTTTAAATGGGCATCAACTACATGCTCAGGAGTCCACACTTCTACTCCCATTCCAGGCTTCTTGGTCTCCCCACTCAGTCCCAGGACCAGTATGGGATTCAGTTGAATCAACAATCCTGGTGTCTTTACAATGGCTTATGTCCTTAATGCCAACTCAACCATCTTTGTGGTCTTTGATAATTAATGTTCGGTGTGTCATATCTGTTCTTGATATGGTCTCTAAGTTTAGAAAGGATTTACTTATTATATTTATGTTCTTATATACTTGGTAAATTCTTGTTTTCCTTTATTGAGCTTTATATCTGGTCAATGTTATGTTTCCAGCATCTACTGCCTTGTACATAATGTTATTACTGTTAGTTGCCATTGAGTTGACTGCAGGCCGTAGTGACACTATGAACAACAGATCTAAGCCTTACCCTTTTATTCAACATCCTCACCATCTCTCAGCTATCTGAGCTCATTGTTACAGTCACTGAGTCAATTCTCAAATCTCACTGAGGGTATTAATCTCCTTTCTTGATCTTCCCCTTAAGTTCATTACAAGGACAGTGAGAAAGAATTTGTAGTTTTTGTTGTTTTTGTTGTGTGCCGTCGAGTTGCTTGCGACTCATAGCGACCCTATGTACAGCAGCCCTAAACTATGCTCTGTCCTGTGCGAATCGCACTGTCTCTAACACTGCCATCCCGATTATCTCAAATCTCATTGAGGGTATTAATCTCCTTCCTTGATCTTCCCCTTAAGTTCATTACAAGAACAGTGAGAAAGAATTTGTAGTTGTTGTTGTTATGTGCCGTCGAGTCATTTGCAACTCATAGCGACCCTATGTACAACAGCCCTAAACCCTGCTCTATCCTGTGCCAATCGCATTGCCCCTGACACACCCATCCCGATTACCCC
>NW_006399775.1:6417791-6457980 GCF_000299155.1 Elephantulus edwardii
TTCAGCAAGCAGAGTTGTGTCATCTGCATAACGCAGATTGTTGATAGATCTTCCACCAATCCTAACGCCACGCTTCTCCTCATAGAGCCCAGCCTCTCGGATAATCTGCTCTGCATACAGGTTGAAAAGGTATGGAGATAGGACTTAGTAGACATTTAAATTATTGTTGGACAAGAAAAGATAAATGAGGGAAAGGATGATTTTCCTAGGATATAATGACACATTATATTTCATCTCTTTTAAAACATTGTATCTTTTCGGTTTTAATGTTGTTGTCATATGCCATCAAGTCTTCTGCAATTCATAGCCAGCCAGCCTATGCAGGAGAGCTCTGAACACTGCCTTCTCTTGAACTAATTTCATTGTCTCTCCAACACACTAGCTCCCAGTATCCTAGTTACTGAGTTGGTTCACCTAATTAAGGGTCTTTTCTTGTGCTCTTCCTCTACTCTTCATTTCTCTGTTTTAAAGCATGATGTCCTTCTTCAAGGACTTTTGCTTCCTGGCTACCTGCCAAAAGTATGTAAGATGGTGCTTCAAAACCGTTGCCTACAAGGTGCAGCCGGATTTCACCCTCTCCTGGACAGACCTTTTCTCTTGACACTCCACGGATGTTCAATACTCTCCTCCAGCACCACAACTCAAAGGCATCAATTCTTCTTCTATAATCGTTAGTCATTGTCCAGAATTCTGATTCATTGCAAGTAATAAAGAAGACGAGGGAAAATAATGTTAAGACTTTTAATATCACTGCAAAGTACCCTTATCAATTTAGAGTGACTCATCACATTGTCTTCCAGTTTATGCAAGTGTTCAGTAAGTATTAACTCACATTTATTCATTTTTTTTAATTTACTACAGTCATTATTTTATCTTCCTTCCATCTTAATCTTTATTAAATAAAATAATTTTTCCAGCACAAAACATTTTTTCTTAAACATCATTTTATCATGGTTATTTTAAAGTTAGATCTCTCAGACAAGCATGTGTTTACTTTTTCTTTATATATTTGGTAGACAATTGAATGAAGGTGACAAGTACTTTCTGAACTCAATCATAACCGCTAGTTTTCCCTTTCACTATAAAGAGAAGGATCATCTAATTTGTCTGATTCTTTCAGCAGTCTAGCTGAGACATTTATAAGCTGATAGTGGGATTTCTTAAGACATTCAAGATAACGAGGTGAACAATATCATGTTTGACGTGGAAGGGATTCAGCCCCTGAAATGTTGTTTACTAAATCACCAGCTGAATCTTATCACAGGAAAACAGATTTGGTTTTCAAACACTTAGTTTTGAGAGGCATCTAAAATTTAATATTTGTGCTGAACCTTCAAATGCTTTTGAAGGAGTTTGTCTGTGGAAAAGCTAAATAGCATTGAACTTAAAAATTTATTTCTCCCCAACTATCTAAATCAGGCTGCCTGCCACAGTGTAGGTAGAATGAAGTCTGTTCTTTATTTTTCATTTTCAAAGTATCAATGAGGCTTGAGAAAATGTCAGTGACCATTATGTGTTGAATTACTTTAATAACCCTTGGCTCAATATCTTTTCAATCAAATATTATTGGCTTTTCCGTAATTGTATCTTCAGTGTTGCTGAACAGATTTGATAAATTTTGAATACAATATGTATTTTAAAAAGCTAGTATAATAACCTAATTCTAATCATAAAAACAGCATACAGAGTGTTCCAAAATGCTTATGGAAACATATCATCTATATTTACGCCATGCTCAGAGACAATTTAGTTAGCTAAATGAGTAAATAATTTAGTTCTACCATCAAGTTAGAATTGTCTTTGGGTTAGCAGTGCAACTCCTTATCTACTAGGCCACAAGAAACTTATTTTTAAAATCATATCAGTATATTTAAGATGGTGAAGTCTCCATTGATAGGCCAAATTTATACTTGCCTCTAAAAAATAAATCTTTATTCTTAGATGATAAAATATTCAATTATTGAAAAATATATTGACAGAAGACCATAATGTACTGCATAGTTTAAGCTTTATTGCATTTATTAAAATATATATTTGTAACATTTGAGCTTTTATTTTCCTAGACAAATAATACCTCTTCTGTGAGAAATAGTTTCTGAGAATCACAAAGACCCACCCTATGGAGTTTTGGCACTTATTAAATATGTGTACGTAAGCACATGCTATCATATATGAACATCCAGTATATCATGTAAACCTCATTCTATAACTTAAAATGCAAACTTAAATGCACACACAAAACACATCCACATTCATACAGAGCAACTAACCAATAATCCCGGCACAAACATACCATTTGGTGTCTCCAAATAGTTTATATTGAAGATTTCCCTAGTCTTATTCAACTGATTCATTATATATATATATTACCTACAAATACACATCTATTTTTCTAAGCCTGTGCTCAGCAAATCGTCTGAAGTAAATGTTGGTACAAAAACAAACATACAAAACCATGCGGACATAGGTGACTTAAAATAAAGGAAAAATATCCAAACTAGGCAATTGGACCTTGCTCTAAGATGACCCTTGTGTTTCAGAGGCAAATAGATGTTGTAAATCCCAAACAAATTTAGTAGAATGGAGTTAGTTGGTGTTTGAAAAAATTAGAGCCTTGCCAACACTACTGAGGGTTTCTTTTACTCTGCACACATGGGGCAACCAGAAGTCAGAATCAGGTTTCTAGCTACAAGATTCCTAACAATGAATGGGAAATCATAACAGAATTGAATTGTGTTTTGGACAACCAGAACAAAGCAATTTGTTATTTTTAGGTGTCATCAAGTCAACTCTGACTCACAGTAACCCTGTGTACTGCCCTACCAAACCTTGAGCCCATTGCTGCAGTCACTGTGTCAGTCCATCTCACTAAACGTCTTCTTCTCTTTCACTAGCTTTCCACTTTTCTAAAAGTGATGCTCATTTTCAAGGACTGATCCCTTCTTGATAACATGCCCAACATATGTGAGATCAAGTTTCACACCATCATCCTGCGGGAGTGCTTAGGCAACATCTCTTCCAACGCTGATTTGTTCCTTCTTATTTCAGTCTGTGATATAACCAGTACTTTTTGCTAACAACACAATTCTCCTTCCGTATTCTTTATTTATTGTCAGCTTTCATATTAATATGAAACAACTGAAAATGCTCCAGCTTGGGTCTGGTAAACCTTCGCCTTTAAACTGGCATCATTGCTCTTGAACACTTAAGAAAGAAAAGTGTTTGATGGAAGATTTGTCCAGTACATCTTTTGGTTCCTTGACTAGTACTTCCATGGGTGATGGTTATAGATACAACTAAAATAAACGCTTGGATAGTATAACTTCAATCTCTTTTCTATTTATCCGGAAACTCTATGTATGAACAGTGCTTAGGTTGTTCGTTCATAGGGTTGCTATGAGTCGTCTACGACTCAACAGCATTAAACAGCAACAACAACAAATGTGTAATTTATATTTAAGGCTACTGTCATTAATCTGCTTCAGTAAATCCATTGGCAATAATGTTCCTAGTGTCACAGCCTCTTTTAAACCCAGCTGTGTGTCTGCAGTTTTCTATTGATGTACTGTTCCAGTCACTTTGGATAATCTTCAACAGGATCTTGCTTGTGTGTGATAGTAATGAAATTTCCACACTCTGTCAGATTAGTTTTATTTGAAATAGAAATAAATATCTATCTCTTCCTGTCAGCCCAGGTAGTTGTCTTTCAGATTTCTTGGCACAACCTTTCCTTCAATAATCTTTTGATGTTTCCCAGGTTGTTCAATATTCTGCCCACAGAATCCTTAAGTATTACAACTCAAGGTTTGAATTTGTTCTTGGTTTAAAATTAAGAAATAAGTGTTTCAAGATTATACTCTTTCTCCATATCTATTTACCTATTCAGCATACTTTCTGTATGTTGAACAAATTAGCAGCTGTGTCCTCTATGAAGAATGTGACATCAGGTTTAGAGGGAGACTCATCACTGACCTCTGTTTTATAGATGGCACAACCTTTTAAGTAAGGAGAACTTGAAACACTCACTGCAGAAGATAAAACACTACAGCATTCACTATGGATTGCACATCCATGTCAATAAATAGAAAATTCTCACACTGGAATGATAGGCAGCATCATGATAGATGGAGAAATGATTGAAACTGTCAACAACTTCATCTTACTTGGATCCACAATCAATACACTCGGTACCAGCAGTCAGGAGATCAGAATATTTATTGTAATTGGTAAGTTTGTAGTCAGGGACCCCTCTAAGTTATTGAGGAAAAATGATGTAAGTTTAAGTATTAAGGTGCTCTTGATTCAGACTATGGCCTTTCCAATCACTTGCTATGCTTTTGAAACTGGACAATGAATAAAGATGACAGAAAAAACAGTTGGACCTTTGAACTCTGATGTTAGAAAAGAGTAGAGAATATCTTATGGACTGCCAAAATAATGAACAGGTGTGCCTCAGAGAAGGTGAAGCCAGAGTGCTCCTTGAAAGCAAATATGATAACACGTTATCTCACAAACTTCTGCCATGTTACTATCAGAAGATATTCATTGGGGGATCATCATGCTTGAAAAGGTAGAGGGATCAGTGAAGTAAAGGAAAACCCTCAACCAGGTAGATTAATTACCATATATATTAGAAAGTGGCATTAGTAGTCTTTATGCTCATTATCTTTACAACAATATTTCCTGAGCTAAAGGTATTAATATCAGATTAAGTAGGTAATAGGTGACACGAAATGTAAACGTAAGTGCCTTTGTACTTTATAATTGTGCTCATACAAGTGAAGATTTTTAATTTATAACAAAAGCAAAATTTATAGTTCATTATACTGTCAATTCTAACTAAGGCTTTCTTCTCAACAGTGTGAAGAGATAAAAACAATATTTTTTTGTCTAAAATTTGAAATATTTCAGGTATTTATCAAACCTACTGATGTTGGTTGTCAAGTCAATTTCAGCTGATAGTAACACTTCCAGGCTCAACCTCTTGTTATATCTTAAGAAGTTACCCACCTTTTTTCCTGAGTAGCAGGTGCATTTCAACTGATGACCTTTCAAGTATCAAGTCAGATATGTTGTACACTAGGCCATCAGAACTTCATTTTTGTTTTCCTGATTATTTCTGGTAAGTGTACTTCGGCTTATACATAGCTGAGCACTTTTTTCTAGTGATTACTGTTGTTGTTTGTTGTTATGTGTCGTCGAGTCGTTTGCGACTCATAGCGACCCTGCAGCATATATGCCCACGCATGTTCAGTATCAATTTGAGTACTTTATTTCAGAAATCATACAACTCTCATAAAATTTGTTGATTTGGGCGCTATCAGCTCTGATCAAATAAGTGATTCTTTCATAAGGGAAATTTTCTCATTAGTAGGATTGTTTATATTAAAGGTGGTATTCCTTTCTTCAATATTGAATAAGAATATTTATTTTTATTTATGTCCACTTGTTCAAATATTGCCACTTGTTCCATGAGTTGAAATCACCAATAACAATTTTTTAGCAAAGGCAAGCATTTGTAATCCAGAAGTATTCTTGTATTCTGTCCCTCCATACTTCCTACTGCTTATACCATAGTTTAGCTATGTAAGAATACTTACAAATTACTTCATTTGTTATTGTTGTAGGTGTCTCAAGTCAGCCATGGCTCACAATAACCCTGTGAACAATAGATCTGAAACTTGCCCTGTTCTGTGCCATGCTCACAATCTCTAATATACTGAAGTCCTTGTGCTTTTTTCTACTAGTTTCTTTACAAAATTAAAATACAAATTTGAACAAATTCTTTCAATTTCCCTAACCCCCCCACATCAAATTGTATAACTCAATGATTAATCCCCCCTTCCCTCTCCACATCCACATCCTTCTGCTTCCAGCCTATCCCTCCCCTCCTGGATCCTTATACTCATTCTACAATAACAGGTTTATACTATATTTGTCCTTATGGGACTGAGTTATTTCATTCAGCATAATGCTCTCCAGTCCCTCCCAAGTTAGGTAATAATTTACCGTTATTGCTCCTGTGTGCTGCATAGTATCCCATTGTGTGAATGTACCATAATTTCTCAATCCATTCATTTGCGGTTGGTCAAGTCCATTTTAACAGTCACTATGTCAATCCTTTTTTTTTTTTTGGTGTCTTCTCTTTCTCTGACCCTTAATCTTCCCCAGCATGATGTCTCTTTTCCCGGACTAGTGGTGAGAAGCTGTGCTGCAATCTCAAAGTGGGAGAAGGATGGGCAATTTTCTTTTGTGTAATTTGCTGTCTTTGAAAATTCACTAGAGGGTCAGCTTATGGGTCAGTTCTGACACACAACAGCAACAACAACCACTCTTGACAATATGCCAAAATATGTGAAATTAAGTTTCACCATCATTGTTTCTAAGGAGCATCCTGGTTGCACTTTCTCCAAACCAGATTTGGTTTTTGTTTTGGCAGTGCTTTATCTCTTTTGCTCCATTGAAGGATATTTGATCGTATAGTCCTAGGGGAGTTGCACTACTGCAGGGCTTAAGGTGACTAAAACAGGTGTTGCTCAATTAAGACAAAGCAAACACTAGGGCACTCAAGACCTTAATTCTCATGCTAAACCTGCCTTCTGATAGAGACATAGTTATAGAGACAGGGCAGGTCAGTGAATGAGAAGAAAAAAATAGTAAACTACATCTTAGAGTTCATTTAACATACTTTACTGTTTATTATTTTTCAGTGCCATCGAGTTAAGTATGACCCAATAGTGATCCAATTAACAACAGATCTGAACCCTGTTCTATCCTGTGCCATTCTCACCCTAATACTCTAGAGCCCATCATGGCAGTGATCCTGGTTGAGGGTCTTCCTCTCCTTTACTGACCTTCTGTCTTTCTGAATATCATGTGCCTCTCCAAGGAATAGACTCACCTAGTAACATGCCTGAAGTATGTGAGACTAAGCTTTGTCATCTTTGCTTCCAAACAGCATTCTGGCTACACCCTAACCAAGATATATCTGTTTGTTCTTTTGGCAGTCCATGGAATGTTCCGTACTTTTCAACACCAAAGCTCAGAGGCCTCAATTGTTTTTCTGTCATCCTTATTCATTGTCTAGTTCTCAGATGCATATCAAGAGA
Source organism: Elephantulus edwardii (assembly GCF_000299155.1). Lineage (NCBI taxonomy): Eukaryota > Metazoa > Chordata > Mammalia > Macroscelidea > Macroscelididae > Elephantulus > Elephantulus edwardii. The sequence continues at coordinate 6,424,901 of NW_006399775.1, forward strand.
TCAGAAAGACTATAGCCTGAATCAGCACCTTAGTTCTCAAACTGACATCAATACTCCTCAATAATTTGGAGACGTCCTTAACAGCAGACTTTCTCAGTGCAATATGTCTCTATTTTTCCTGACCGCAAGGGTGTTAATTGTGGATCCAACCAAGAAAGATAAAGTTGTTGACAGTTTCAATCTTTTCCCACGTATTTTACTGCTTATGTAATGAAAGGCTTCTTAATACAAGCTAGGAGGGTGTACAGGTTTGGAGGACATGCCGCCATGAATTCTTCCCCCATTACATTGTGACTAAAAAGAATCTTGAGTAGTTCATTAAAATGTTGTTTGTTGTTATGTGCCGTCGAGTCATTTGTGACTCATAGCGGCCCTGTGTACAACAGCCCTAAACCCTGCTCTATCCTGTGCCAATCACATGGCCTCTGACACACCCATCCCGATTACCCCAGTCACTGAATCAATCCACCTCACAGAGGGTTTCCCCTCCTGCGCTGTCCCTCCACCTTACCAAGCATGATGTCTCTCTCCAAGATCCTGTCTCTCCTTACAACATGTCCAAAGTATGTCAAACGAAGCCCCAGAATCCTTGCCTCCAAGGAGTAGCCTGGTTTAGCCCTCTCTAGGATGAATCTGCTTGTTTTCTTGGCAGTCCATGGTACATTCAATACTTTTCTCCAGCACCACAACTCAAAGGCATCAATTCTCCTTCTCTCTTCTCTGATGCATAACAAGTGATTGCAAAGACCATGGCCTGTATCAGGCGCACCTTAGTCTCCAGAGAGACACTGTTGTTCCTGAGTACGTTTGAGAGGTCCCTAATAGCAGACTTTCCCATCGCAATACGCTTTTTGATTTCCTGGCTGCTGGTGCCAAGAGTGTTGACTGTGGAGCTGAGCAAACTGAAGCTGTGAACAATCTCAAAATGTAGGGGTTAAGTTGACCAAAGCAGGTTTGCCACTGGCCTGCTCAAGACCTTGATTCTCATGCTGAAGCTGCCTTCTGATAAAGATGTAGTTATGTAAATAGCGAAGGTCAGCAAATAAGAAAAGAAGCAGTAAAAAAAAATCTAAGAGTCCAGGTAAATTATTTTACTGCTTATGGAAGCTATATTTGTTTCCTTTCCAGAAACTGTGATCTGACAGTGTGCAGAAATTATGAAAGTATCACTGATATGACATGCAAGTAAGATTTCTGGTAAAGATTATCCAAAAATGACTGGAACAGACAGACCATCAATAGAGAACTGCCTGACGTGCAGACTGGGTGTAAAAGAGGCCATGGTACTAGCGATGTTACAGCTAATGTCAAATGGATCTTGGTTGAAAGCAGGGAGTACCAGAGGAATGTTTATTTGTGTTTCATTGACTATGCAAAAACATTTGACTGTGTGGATCACAACACTGTGGCTGACTCAGAGAAGAATGGGAATCCCAAAACTCTTGATCGTGGTTATGCAAAACCTATGCTTGTACCCTGGAGGCAGTTGTGAGACGAAAGTAAGGTAACATGACATGGTTCAAAATTGGGAAAGGTGTGCACCAAGCGTGTGTCCTAGTCCATATCTTTTCAATCTATATGCAGAACAGATTATCTGGGAGGCTATGCTCTATGAGAAGAAATGCAACATCAGGATTGGAGGTAGACTCATCAACAATCCGCATTATGCAGATGACACAACCCTGCTTGCTGAAACTGAAGAAGACCTGAAGCGCTTTCTGCAGAAAGTCAAGAACTGTAGCCTTTAATATGGATTGAGGTTCAAAATCAAGAAATCAAAGATTCTCACCACTGGGCTTATTGGCAGCATCACGATGGATGGTGAAGAAATTGAGATTGTTGACAGCCTTAGTTTGCTGGGCTCTAAAATCCACACTCTTGGTACTAGCAGCCAGGAAATTAAAAGACAAATTGTGTTGGGAAAGTATGCTGTCAAAGACCTCTCCAAATTACTGAAGAACAACAATGTCCGTCTAGAGACTAATATGTTCCTGATACAGCCGTGATCTCTGCAATTACTTGATATGCATCAGAAATCTGGACAATTAATAAGGATGACAGACGAAGAAATGAAGTTAGTCCCGGAGAGGGTAAAGCTAGGTTGTTCTTTGGAGGCAAAGATTCTGAATCTTCATCTGACATATTTTGGACATATTTCAAGGTGGGATCAGTCCTTGGAGAAGGATGTCATGCTTGGAAGGGTAAAGAGACAGTGCTGGAGATGAAGACCCTTAACGAGATAAGTTGATTCAGTGACTGCGGTAATGGGAATAGGTGTGTCAGAGACAGTGAGATTGGTACAGGAGAGAGCAGGATATGTTGTACATAGGGTCGTTATGAGGAAAAGGCGATTCCACAGCACATAACATATGACAACATATAATGAAAACTTTTCAATAAAAGCTATGAGGATACTCAACTATGAGTTCCTCTCCCCTTACCTATTTACTAAGAAAAGTCTTGAATAGTTCATTATAATTTGTCAGGCACTTTGTTGCTGATCAGAGAAAATGCAATATATAGTGACCCTGACATGATATTGGAGCAATGTCCTCCTAATCCAAAAGCAATGATAGAGATTCCATAGTGGTTCAAATCCAACAGAAGTGTCATGGAGAAAGTTGAACAACCTCGTCACATGTGATTTACGGCCTCCAAATAACGCTCTATTGAATCAGTGAGATTTCAATCGTTCAAGATCATAGAATCTGGCCTTTCTTATTCTAAAGTTGTATAAAACCACCAGACTCAAAAGAGTATTATTTTCTAGTTTAATAATTCCTCCTTTCCAAAAAGCATGATGTTCCTTTCCAAGGATTAGCCACACCTAGCTTGTCATTGTTGTTGTTCTGTGCCGTCGAGTCGTTTGCGACTCATAGCGACCCTATGTACAACAGTCCTAAACTCTGCTCTGTCCTGTGCCAATCGCACTGCCTCTGACACACCCATCCCGATTACCCCAGTCACTGAGTCAATCCATCTCATAGAGGGTCTTCCCCTCTTGCGCTACAGGTCCAAAATATAAAAGATAAAACTTCATCATCTTTGCTTCCAATAAGCACTCTGACTGTACTTATTCCAAGACATATTTGTTTGTTCTTTTGACAGTCCATGGAGTACTCAATACTATTCTCCAGTGTCACTACTCAAATACATCTATTTTTCTCTCATCCTTATTCATTCACCAATAATCTTTAGTGCATCAAAGATGATGGAGATGGCACAGGACAGGATAAGGTTGAGGTCAGCTGTTCATAGGGTTGCTATGGTTCATACTTAACTCAAAGATACCTAAAAGCAACAGTATTTTCAAAAAATAAGGAACGTATTCTTTCATATAGAACTTAAATTCTGAAGCACTTGGCTGTGGAAGGCTAAAGTCCATAGAGGTGTCAATACTCTATTTTTATTCTTGAGAGTAATTCAGAAGATATTAGAGGGGTTTTTTTTTGTTCTTTAAATGAAACATGTAGTTATGCTGAGCAAGTCCTATCAGTCTTCTGTTGTTGTTATTGCTGGGTAGCAATGAATCAACCTTGACTCACAATGAATGACCCAGTGAAGAAAAGATCTGAACCTTGCCCAATCCAAGAAAGGATCTTCCTCTATTTCTCTGAACCTCTACCTTCCCAACATGATATCTTTTTCCAAGGATTGCTCCCTCCTGGCAACACACCTAAGAGCTTTGATACAGAGCTTCACCATCCTTGCCTCTAATGAGCACCATTGTACTTCCTCAAAGATACTTTTTTGGTAGTCTGTGGGTTCAATATTCTTTCTTGAACACCACAGCTGAAAGGCATTATCCTTCTTCTCTCAACCTTATTAATTGTTCAACTTCCAGATGCATAGGAAGTAATATTTAAAAACAAACAAACAATTAACAAACCAGAATAAACTCATGACTCAGATCAAGTGCATCTTAATCTTTAAGCTGAAATCCTTCCTCTTTAGTACTTTGGAGAGGTCCTTGATGGCAGATTTCCCCATTATAACTTGGCTTTTGATTTCTTGACTGCTTCATCCATGCATGTTGATTGTGGATTCAAACAAAATTATTAACAACTTCCATCTTTTGTCCATCCATCATGATATTGCCCGTTGGTCATGTTGTGAAGATTTTTGTTTTCTTGATACTGAGATATAATCCATATTGAAAGCTGTGGTCTGACCTTCTGCAGCATAGACTTCTAGTCTTCTTCACTTTGAGCAAGCTAGTTTATGTTAGCTATAATACATCATTTTTTTGATGAGCCTTCTTCCCATCTTAATTCCATATTATTCTTCATATAGTCACAGTTCTGGCATTATTTTCTCACCATACAATTTGCCCTTTGTGCATACTCTGAGCACCAGGAAACTAGTCAGTGTGAATCCTTAATGATTCAAAACTCAAGCCTATTGCTATCAAATGGGAACCCACTCATAGCTGACCTGCCAGTGGATTTTGAGAGCCTGTAAATCACAAGAAAGGAGATGTGTAACTTTCTTCCAAGAAGCGCCTGCTGAATTCAAACCTCAAGAGGAATGTAAGAGAAACTTCTGTGTTAGTAGCACAACTCCCTATGATTAGACCACCTGAGACCTTAATGATCTACCAGAAATAACCAAATGATTGTTGTTGTTGTTATGTGCCCTTGAGTCGTTTGCGACACATAGCAATTCTATGCACAACAGCCCTAAACCCTGCTCTATCCTGTGCCAACCGCACTGCCTCCGACACCCATCCCGATTACCCCAGTCACCGAATCAATCCATCTCATAGAGGGTCTTCCCCTCCTGTGCCGTCCCTCCACCCTCCCAAGCATGATGTCCCTCTCCAAGGACCTGTCCCTCCTGGCAACATGTCCAAAGTATGTCAGACGAACCCCCAGAATCCTTGCCTCCAAAGAGTAGCTTGGTTTAATCCTCTCCAAGATGAATCTGTTTGTTTTCTTGGCAGTCCATGGTACATTCAATATTCTTCTCCAACACCACAGCTCAAAGGCATCAATTCTCCTTCTGGCCTCCCTAGTCATTGTCCAACTCTCTGATGTATAACAAGCGATTGCAAAGACCATGGCCTGTATCAAACGCACCTTAGTCTCCAGAGAGACACCATTGCTCTTGAGTACATTAGTGAGGTCCCTAACAGCAGACTTTCGCATCGCAATACGCTTTTTGATTTCCTGACTGCTGATACTCAATCATAATTTCAATCATCATATAGGAAAATTACAAGAAGGCTATATAAGCAGTTCTGTGATATTTTAGTCAGCAGTTGTGTACATGTCCCAGTGGTAGTCATTATCCTGGAGCCTATCATGGCAGTTACAATGCCAATCAGCCTGGTTGAGGGTTTGCTCTCCTTTACTGACCCTCTATCTTTCTGAGTATCATGCTCCTCTTCAAGGAATAAACTCTCCTGGTAACAGGCCCAAAATATGTGATAGATTGTTGCCAATTGTGATTTGGTGATCATTTTCTTTGTCTCTAAATCATGTAATTGGAAATCATAGCTATGATTTAATGGAACATCTTCTGTACCATGCTGATAGCTTCCTTCAAGCCACAATGATCTTTTTGTCTTTGTGCTGTTCACATTTTAATTTAAAATAGCCAGTTTGATTTTTTTTAAGGCTAGTTGCCCTTTTTACCCTCTGCTAGAACACCTTTCACAAAGAAGGAGCCTTTTGCAAATACACACAGATCCAGTAAAGCAAGTGCTCTGCTTATAAGCTAACAGAATACATTGAATCTTTTCAAGAAGATTATTCATTAAAAATAATGACATTGTAATGTATAGAATTGTTTGTATAAAACACAATGTCAGTGAAGCAAAGTTTGTGGGGAAATCTGCATAAAAATAAACTTATAAGAAACAAATATAGCCAATAATTTTAATCATTTTAATTTTGTTGAAAAAATGATGACACCAAGATGATAACAAAAATTTTTCTTTTAGAGTTTGCCTATCATAGAATGTGTAAATAAATTACCACATCATAAAAGATAATTAAAGAGTTATTTCTATTGCTATTAGAATCCCTGGTAGCATATTATACATCACGCTGCTATTTGAAAGGTCAGATTAGCAGTTCAAATTCGCTCTTCAGGAGAAAGATGAATAATCTTTACTCAAAGATTTCAGTTCAACTCAAACTCACTATTGTACAACTGAAATCAGCTCATAATTGACCCACCCTTGTGAGAGTGCCCATCATTCTCTCAGAACTGCAGCTGAAGTCAAACTTTCTGAGATGCACAATCTTTAGATGAGTAATGAAATTACCTACAAACTTAACAGCAGATTTCCCTCAGCATTGCATCCTCAAAAACCCAGTAGAGGGTCACAAGGGTCAGAATCTACCCTATAGAAGTGGGTTACATATTGTTTTAGTACTTTTCAAAATGAACCACTAAAAGAAGAATTATTGTTTTATTCAAACTTGAATGTTAAATTATAATCTGAATTTCAGAGAATTAATGGCAATAAATGTAATCAATATAGGTATCTAAGTTATAGTTATTTATACTAGAGGCGAAAAGGCCTCTCAGCCGTAATTACTATAATTAATCCTTGGTTCTTTTCTCACTTGAGTTAGTAAAATTGCAGTTAGGAACATACTTTGTTGAAGTAAAGACAGCTAAGTTATAACTGGGCAAGTTCAGGAAGTTTTCATTATTTTTTCTTTCTTAAATGAGTGCCAATAGGGTAAACACAATGGATTTTGTGATTGTTACGTACAAAATCTCTGGAAAATCTCATTTTAATAGACTGATTAGCTGCCTTTAGTTTGGAAATAATGGGTTCCTTTAAGTGAATGTGTCTGTTAACTCAGCAGGGGAGTTCCATGTTCCAAGTATCTAGTTGGTACTTGTGAGGTAAACATTTTAAAATTTGTCTTTTCTTTCTCTAATGGTTTCTTTATTTCCTCATCTTTGTAAGAGGGGAGCAAGATTATTGCTTTTTTCCCTTTATCACTCCTTACATTTTCATGTGCCTATGTAAGTGTGAGAAAATATCAAGCCATGCGCCATTTACCTCACTGCATGAGGATGGTTCCCTGTGGGCCTACACATTCTGAAACAGATAGTTATTTGTGAACCTACAATATTTAGACTGCCTTGTCTTAGGGTTTTTCTTCTTTCATTTATTTTCTTTAGGAAATGTCATGCACTGGAAGAGCACTTGTGTTAGAGTCAGCTCAGATTAAAATCCTTTTTCAGTCACATTCCAAATATGTGACTGGTAATTACCTCCTCTTAGCATCACTTTGTTAATCTTCAGAAAGGTTATATAATCCACTTCTTAAGGAGGCATATATCAAAAGCAGTAATGCACATAAAAGATCTGGCCTATTAAAAAAGCAAGTAAGTTATTTTTCACAAGGAGATTTTTAAATTAAGGGAGCTCTGGTCAACTAGTGTTAACTGTACTGCCTGACAGAGGTACACGGTTTGAATCCACCAGTTGCTCTGTGGGAGGAAAATAGTCAATATCCTCTTGTGCAATTATGCTGCCTCTGAAAACCCTCTGGAGGGTCAGTTATGAGTCAGTTTTCACTCAACTGAAGATAATAACACAAAGGTATTTTTAAATTTGGGTTCAAAGAGTTTACAAGAGTTTGGGACAAAGAGTTTTGGGACAAAAAGTGAGCTTGTTACTTCTATGTACACACACTTACACATGCATGTTCTTGCTAAAGAGTAAGGATGTCAGTTTAAAGACTATAGTGGTGTGCTTAATCCAAGCCATGATCTTTAAATTATTGTCATGAATCCCAAAGTTGGTCAATGAAAAAAGAGGATAGAAGAAAAATCAGTGCCTTTGAGTTGTGGTGTTGGAGAACAGTACTGAATATCCCAAAGGTTGTCAGAAGAACAAATACTCTATATCTTGGAGAAAGTACAGCCAGGAAATTCCTTGTTGTTTTTGTTCTTATTATCTGTCATTGTATGGAAACCAACCTATAGTTGATCCTCCAATAGGTTTTGAGATCTAGTAAATAGCATGGGAGAAGATTGTCTATATGTTTCCTGTGAAGCAACTGGTGGATTAGAACAGCATGTCTTGGGGTTGGCAGTGAAGCTCCTTATCATTAGGCCACCACAGCTTCCTAGGGTGCTCCTTAGAGAAAAAAGAATTGTGAAACACATGTTGTTTTGATAGGCCAGTCTTGGAAAAAAGGCATGCTTGGAAAGATGAAGGTCACTGAAAGAGAGGAAGACCCTCAACAACAAAAACAACCAAGATAGGTTGGCACAGGCTGCATGGAAGGAAGAGGCACTGGGCAGAAGGGAGAGGTGCTTCACCACAGAAAGAGGCACAGCATCCACAGTACTTTGGGGGGACATTGCTGTTCAGCTACACTATGTGGGACCCCTTAAGCTTAAGTTAAAGGGATGGAGGGTGAGAACAGAGGCCTGAGGATGAATGAAGTGGCAGTGGGGGGAGAGATATTAATCATAGGGTCACACAATTTGATGGATGGGATGTGTATGAAGGAAATGGGGAAGATCTAGTGTGAAAAGCAATGTATATAAACTTTGTAAACAAACCAGTATTAAAAAAAAAAAGATTGACACAGTGACACTATCAATGGGCTCAAGTAAATCAGAAACTATGAAGATCACACAGGATAAGATAGGATTCAGATCTGTTGTTCACCAGGTTGCTACGAGTAATGGTGGCCTTGATGACACTTAATGAACAACTACACACACATTATCTGTGCACATATCTTGACTTAAGAACATAGCTATGGCTTGTTGTGAAGCTACTTTTGTTTTGGAATATTGACTTATTAGAAATTAGTTTCTAATTGGATGACCATGTTCAATAATTTTTTTTTACCATGTTCAATAATTTAATCTCAATCTGGTTAGTTTCTGAAGTCTTTACTTAATTCATACATTAATCCTTGGAGAGGAATGTCATACTTGGGAGGGTAGAGGGACAGCACAGGAGAGGAAAACCCTCGATTAGATGCATTGATTCAGAGACTGGGGTAATGGGAGTGTGTCAGACACAGTGAGATTGGCAAAGGACAGAGCAGGGTTTAGAGCTGTTGTACATAGGGTTGCTATGAGTCACAGGCAACTAAACAGCACATAACAATAACAACAATTTCACCTCCATGAAACAATAGATGGTTGGATTATAAATATTTTTAACCAATATAATTTTGGAAAGTTTACATGATTTTAATAACAAAAGTAAATTTAAGGACAAATGTTTAAGACCAACATACTAGTAGTGTCCAAGGGCTTCTCTAAGACAGAAAAAAATGCTTTCATAGCAATCACTTCTCTATCCAAGGTCCACAACTTCTCTGATTACCTTATAATCCAAATAAATGTTTTAGTCTATTCTCTCTTTCAAAGTTTTACTTCATGTAATTCCATTTACCCAAAGAGATGAATTTTCCATTCCAATAGTAGGTTCTTTATTTCTGTCCTCATCATCTACATTTCCTATGACCTCCAGACTATACAATTCCTTAGATCCTGCAGTCATAAGATACATGAAGAATCTTCTAACATGTATATCTAAATTTGAATTGTATTTTAAGCAAAATTAATTCAGTCCCAGACTCGTCTCTTGAAATATTTAAGATATCAGAGTTGGATGTAATAAGTGGCTCTGAGTCTGGATAAATGCCCATTTTAACGCTTATTCTTTGAAGCTGGAGATAGAATAATATAATTCCGAACAATCAATGATTTAATCATTGCAAATACTTTTTATAAGAAACACAAAAGCAAGCTATATACATGGATTTCACCTGATCATATGCATAGATATCAGATCGATTACATCTGTGGAAAGAATTGCTGGAGAAGCTAGTATCAGCTCTGAAAACTTGGCCAGGTGTTGATTGTGGAACAGACCATAATCATATGCAAGTTCCAGCTGAAGTTAAAGAAAATTAAATAAAAGTCACAGCAATAAAAATTTGACCTTAAGTCTATCTTACTCAAATTTCAAAACCATCTCAGTAGCGAGCAGGTTTGAAACCTTAAACACCAATAAGCAAAGATCAGATGAGCTATGGGAGGATATCAAGAATATTATCCATGCAGAATACCAAAGATCATTACAAAGACAGAGGAGGAAGAAAAGACCAAGATAAATGTCAGGAGAGACTCTGAATATTGTACTTAGAACCCTGAGAAGCCAAAGTAATTGAAGAGAAGATTTCAAAGATAGCTGGAGTCAGAAAATCAAAAGGGATGAACTTGCTCTGCATTTCATTGTTTCTGTTGGGTTTTTTGTTTTGCTTTTAAAAAATGATATTTTAACTAAAGTTTACAGAAAACTTGGATTCCCATTCACTCACAGTTGCATATTTTCCTTCCTATCACACTTCAATTCACTTTTTCCTTTAAAAAGATTCTTTCATTGTTGCACAATTTCCTCCTTTTCCCTACCCCCGAGTCCACTTTGCTATGCACCTCTTGTTCTGGCCTATTGTCATGCAAGTAATACCTAATCATATATTTCTTTTAGACAGTCTTCCCCTCAACATTTTTTTATCCCTTCCTTTTTAGTTTCCCCCAACTCACAAGTCAATCCTGCTTTATGACTGTGGCATTAAGCAGTATTTGTCCTTTCGTGACTGAGATATTTCACTCAGCATAATGTTCTTCAAGGTTACACATTTTGTGTTTTATGAGTTCCTTGTTTTTCAGTGCTGAGTAGTATTCCATTCTGTGAATATACCACAAGTTCACTATCATTTCATTTGTTGATAGGCATTTGGGTTGCTTCAATCTCTTTGTTTTTGTGAACAGCACAGCAATAAACATGGGTATGCATAAATCTGTTTGGGTGGCAGTTCTGGTTTTTTTAGGGTGTATTCCCAGTAGTACAATTGCTGTGTCAAATAGTATTTCTATTTCCAACTTTTTGAGAAAGCACCATATTGCCTTCCAGAGTAATTGTACCATTTTACACTCCTAGTAAGAGTGAATAAGGGTTCTGATTTTTTAAGAACCTTGCCAGCATTTTTTATTTGCTGCTCTGTTGAGCTTTGCTATTGTTACTGGTGTGGGATGATATCTCATAGTTGTTTTGGTTTGAATCGCTTATAGCTTGAGATTTTGAACATTTCTTTATGTGTTTATTTGCCATCTGAAAATCTTTTTTGGTGAAGTGTCTGTTCATATCCTGTGCCCATTTTTCAAGTGGGTTGTTTACCTTTATCTTGTTGAGATGTTGGAATATTCTATAAAGTCTAGATATAATTCCCTTATCAGACAGGTCATTACCAAATATATTTTTCCCCAGTCTGTGGCTTTTTTTAACCCTGTTTGAGAAATTTTTTTATTTGCATAGGAATTTGAGTCTTAGAAGATTTCATTCATCTATTTCATTCTCTACTGGTGGTAGTTTTTCAGGATGCTTGTGACACTATTCATGTTGTATGTTAGGGCTTCTAGAGTTTTTCCAGACTTTTCTCTGATGGAGTTTATTTGTCCTTGGTTTAACTTCTGGGTCCTTGGTTCACAGTTGATTTTGATGAGTGTATTGTATGGTGTGAAGTGTGAATCTTGCTTGGGTTTTCTACAGATAGTTTTCTAATTTTGTCAATGCCATTTGTTAAAAAGGTTTTCATTTCCTAATGTAACTGATTTCATCTCCGTGTCAAAATCAGTTGACTATAGGTAGATGAACTGATTTCTATGTTCTTAACTCTATTCCACTGATCTGTGTCTGTCACACTACCAGTACCATGCTGTCTTGACCATAACAGCTGTGTAGTATGATTTCAGATCAGGAAGTGAGATGCCTCCTACTTTCTCATTTCAGGAGTGCTTTGCTTATTTGGGGTCTCTTTCTATTCCAGATGAAATTGGAAATTGCCTTTTCCATCTCATTGATGAATGGAATTGTCATTTGTATTGGGATTGCCTTGAACTTCTAGATTTCCTTTAGTAGAATTGTCACTTTCACAATATTGAGTCCCCCTATCCAAGAGCATGGTCTATTCTTCCATTTCTCAAAGTTTCTTTTTGTTCCTGTAGTAATGTTTTGTAATTTTCTTTGAATGGGTCTTTTGTGTTTCTAGTTAGGTTTATTCTTAAGTATTTGATCTTGTGATTAGCTATTGCGATGGGTATTGTTTTTCTTAGCTCCAGTTCTGTATATTCCATGTCACTGTAGAGAAATCCAACTAACGTTTTTATATTGATCTTGTATCCGGCCACTTTGCTGAATTGATTGACTATATCCAGTAGTTTTCTTGCTGAGTCTTTAGGGTTTTCTAAGTATATTATCATATCATCTGCATATAGAGATGATTTAACTTCCTCTTTGCCAATTTGGATACCTCTTATTCCCTCATCTTGTCTTATTGCTATCACTAAGATCTCTAATACAGTATTACATAGGAGAGGTGATAGTGGGTATCCTTGTCAAGTTCCTGTTCTCAAAGGAAGTGCCTTTAATCTCCATTGAGAATAATATTGGCTTTTGGTATTGCATTTATGTTTTTAACTATGTTGAGGAAAATCCCCTCTCTTCCTAGTTTGTTGAGAGTTTTAATCAGGAAAGGGTGTTGTATTTTGTCAAAGGCCTTTTATGCATCAATTGATAGGATTGTGTGGTTCTTATTTGCTTTGCTAATGTAATGAACTACACTGATTGCTTCTCTTATGTTGAACCATCATCCTTGCATGTATGTGATAAATCCCACTTGGTCATGATGAATTATACTTTTATGTACTGTTGGATCTATTTGCCAGGATTTTATTCAGGGTTTTTGCCTCTATGTTCATGAGAGAAATTGGCCTATAGTTTTCTATTTAGGTTGTGTCTTTGCTTGACTCTGGTATCAAGCATATGTTTGCTTCACAGAATGAGTCTGAGATAATTCCATCTTTTCCCATTTTCTGAAATGCTTTATGTAAACTTGGTGACAGTTCTCTGAAAGTTTGATAAAATTCACTTGTAAAACTATTTGGTGAAGGGCTTTTTGTTGTTGTTGTTGTAAGTTGTTTTATTACCTTGATAATTTCTTTTTTTGTAATGGGTCTGTACAGGTGTTCAATTTCAGCCTGGGTAAGTTTAGGTAGGTTGTGGGTTTTTAAGTATTTGTTCATTTCTCTAGGTTTTTCATATTTGTTTGAGTATAGTTTTTCATAATACTGCATTGTTAACCTTTTTATTTTAGCTGGTTCTGTTGTGACATTGCCTGCTTCATCTTTTATTTGGATTGTGTCTTTTCTTTTGTTAGTTTTGCTAGTGGTTTGCCAATTTTATTGATCAAAGAAGTAACTCCTAGTTTTGTTGATAGTTTCAATTGTTTTTCTGTTTTCTATTTATTTCTGCCCTATTATTTGTAATTTCTGTTTTTATTTTGTTTTGTTTTGTTTTTTTGAGGGTGTCAGGTTTTCTTGCTATTCTTTTTCCATTTGTTGGGGATGTTGGGTTATAAAGTCAATTAGAATTTTTTTTTCTTTTTCTAATTTTGCTCATTGCTATAAATTGACTTCTGATTACTGCTTTGTCTGTTTACCAGAGATTTTGGTCAATTGTGTTTTCATTGTCATCTGTTTCAAGAAACTTTTTAATTTCATTTCTTCTAGTACCCAGTCATGTTCAATCAAGGTGTTGTTCAGCTTCCAATTGCATGGTTTTTTTTCCCCTCCTTTATCCTCTTGTTAGTAATTTCTAATTTTGTACCATTTTGGTCTGAGAAGATGCTTTATATTATCTATGTATTTTTAAATTTATTGATATTTACCTTGTCACCTGAAATGAAATCTATTCTCGAGAATGTTCCATGCACATTGAAGAAGATATAATGTTGCTTTTGGGGGATGCATTATCTTATAAATATCTATGAGATCGAGTTGGCTTATTGTGTGGTTTAATTCTTCAACATATTTGTTGAAGTTCTTTCTGGTAGTCCCATATTTTCTTGAGAGTGTTTTATTGACACCTCCCACTACTGTAGTGTTGCTGTCTATTTCCTTTTCAGCTTTGTTGATGTGTGCTTTGTCTAATTTTGTGGCTCTATCATTGGGTGCATACATATTTATTATTGTTATATCCTCTTGTTCTATTAACCCTTTAAGCATTCTGTAGTTACCTTCTTTGTCACCTGTGATGGGTTTTGCATTCAAATTTATTTTATTACATATTAATATCACTCTTTCTGCCTTTTTCTGGTTGTCATTTGCTTGGAATATTTTCCCTAACCCTTTAAATTTTAGTCTTTCTTTAAACTTTAGTCTATCTTCACTTTTCAAGTGTGTCTCTTGTAGACAGTTCATTGAGAGGTTTTTTTTTTAATCTAATCTGCTACTGTATTTTTCTTCAGTGGTGCATTTAAGCCAGTCAGATTCAGTGTAATTATTGACAGGCAAGCTTTTGTTGCTATCACTTTGTTGAGTTTTTTGTTTGTTTGTTTGGTTGGTTGGGTTTGTGTGTGTGTGTGTGTGTGTGTGTGTGTGTGTGTGTGTTGTATCTGGTTATATGACTCTGAGAAGAATGGGAATCCCAGAATACTTGATCGTTCTAATGCGAAACTTATACTTGGACCAGGAGGCAGTCGTCAGAACAGAGCAAGGGAACACTGCGCGGTTCAAAATTGGGAAGGGCGTACGCCAGGGATGCATCCTATCTCCATACCTTTTCAACCTATATGCACAACAGATTATCCAGGAGGCTGGGCTCTATAAGGAGAAATGTGGGGTCCAGATTGGTGGACTATTTATCAACAAACTGCGTTATGCGGATGACACAACCCTGCTTGCTGAAACTGAAGGGGTCCTGAAGCGCCTGCTGCAGAGTGTCAAGGACTGGAGCCTAAAATATGGATTGAGGCTCAATGTCAAGAAGACAAAGATTCTCACCACTGGACCAATTGGCAGCATCAGGATGGATGGTGAAGAGATTGAGATTGTACACAGCTTTAGTTTGCTTGGCTCCATAGTCAACAGTCTTGGCACCAGCAGCCAGGAAATTAAAAGGCGAATTGCCATGGGAAAGTCTGCTGTTAGGGACCTCTCCAAAGTACTGAAGAGCAATGGTGTCTCTCCGGAGACTAAGGTGCCTCTGATACAGGCTATGGTCTTCGCAATCACTTGTTATGCATCGGAGAGTTGGACAATGACCAAGGAGGATAGAAGGAGAATTGATGCCTTTGAGCTGTGGTGCTGGAGAAGAGTATTGAGAATACCATGGACTGCTAGGAAAACAAACAGCTTTGTCCTGGAGAGGGTTAAATCGGGTGGCTTCTTGGAGGCAAGGATTCTGAGGCTCAGTCTAACATACTTTGGACATGTTGTGAGGAGAGACCAGTCCTTGGAGAGGGACATCATGCTTGGGAGGGTGGAGGGACAGCGCAGGAGAGGGAGGCCCTCTATGAGGTGGATTGATTCAGTGACTGGGATAATTGGGATGGGAGTGTCAGAGACAGTGCAATTGGCACAGGACAGAGCGGAGTTTAGGGCTGTTGTACATAGGGTTGCTATGAGTCGCAAACGACTCGACGACACATAACAACAACAACAACAACATCTGGTTATATTGGTCCGTTCTGCTTTCTGTGGCATTCTGTAAGAACGATGTCTCTCAATATTTCCTACCACATCGGTCTTATTTTTACAAATTCCCTTCGGTTCTGCTGTTCTGAGAATATCTTGATCTCTTATTCACATTTGATGAATAATATTACTGGGTACAATATTCTTGTTTGACTGTTGTATTCTTTGAGTATTTGAGATATTTCATTCCATTGTGATCTTGGTCACATGGTTTCTGCTGAGAAACTGGCACTTAATCTTATTTGCTCTCACTTAAAGGTTAGTCTTTGTTTCTCCCTAGCTGCTCTCAGAATTATCTTCTTATCTTTGGTTTTGGCAAATTTTACTATGCCATGCCTTTTTCTTTTGGGGTCTATTATATATGATGTTCACTCAGCTTCTTGAATATATATTCTCTCATTCTTCATTATACCTGGAAAGTTTTCATCTAGTAATTCTTCCACAACTTTCTCAGTTTCTTTACCTGCTTCTTTTTGTTCTGAGATTCTGATTATGTGCATATTATTCTTCTTGATGATGTTCCACATTATTCTTAGTCTGTCTTCTTTTCCGTTCCTTTTTTTTAAATTCTCCGTTTTGTTCTAGTAGATCATTGGTGACAATTCTATCTTCTATTTCACTGGTTTGTGTTCCATCTCTTCCATCCTGTTCTTATGTCCCTTTAAAAACAGGTTGACAGCATCTGAAACATTGGTCCTCATATTCTGGATTGTGGTTTCTTGTTTTTCCAGAGCCTCTGATGCCTCATTTGTTCTATCTACATTGTCTTGGATTCTTGTGGGTTTTTTTTCCTTTTGTTTTTTTTTGTTTGTATGTTTATTTTTTAAGTTTTTCTTAGTTTTTACTTGCAGAGTCCTGTAATTCTTTAAATTTGTCCTTTACCCATTGAAAATACTCAGTAATTGTTCTTTTTAATTCTGCATCAGAAAGTTCCAGCAGATGTCCGGCTTCAAGGAATCCACTGACACTGTGTTACTTTTTAGGGGTGACATCTTATTTTGGGTTTATATAGGATGTGAGGTAGTCTGCTTCTTCTGTGGCATTGCTGTGGTAGAGTCTTTTATGCCTGAGGTCTAATCAGGCTCTTGGTCTAAAAACCTTGGCCCAGGAAGGCACTTCTCCAGAGGATAGCAGGGCAGCTACTCTGCCTGAGTTTCTCTCTGAACTTTTGACTCAAGGGGAGACTTGCTTCAGTTGAGGAGAGATATGGCCTGTGAGTTAGCAGCCTTCTCTGTAAGGCAACTGTTGCATATAGCCTAGGTGGTTCCAAGGTAGGTTCTCAGGGCTAAAGGCATCTTAAGTTATGGAAGAGGAAAGGAAATGGGATAACCTGTGATATTCTTGTCCCTGGCACAGTTCAGAGGAGTGGCATTGGGTTGTCCTCCAGGTGGTAGGGTGTCCAGGTGGCATGGCCAGGTTGTCCAGGTGGTGAATTCAGGGTTTCAAGGGATAGGGCCAGGGTCAAGAGGCAGAGGGACCAGGGGACTTTGGGACTCAGTCTAGTTCTCTTGCCCAGGCCACACAAAATCTTTTTAAGACAGATGCCTAGTTTATTGACTTTAACAGATCTCTGGCTTCTGATGATGTAGTGGCTGCTGATGACAGGCTCAACATTTTTTAAACTAGAGGAACTGAAGAACAAATTAAAGCCTTGAGTTTTAATACTTAAGAATGTTTTGGACAGAATATTATATGATCCATGAAGTATTAAAGGAAGACAGGGGAGTTTACAGAGGTAATGTACTGACTTGGATTGGCTGAACTGAAGAATTTAATGAAACAATGTACGAGAAAGTGCCTGTGGTGATGAAGGAAATTCAAGCTGCTCTGAAACAATTGGCAAAAAACAAGTCCCCAGGTACTGACTGCCAATTTACATATTTCAACAAACAGATGCTGCTCTGGATGTGCTTATAATGTTGTGCCAAGAAATCTTGAGGACAACCCCCTGGCTAACTAACTGGAAGGGACCCATATTTGTTCCTATACAAAAGACAGGTGACCCAACAGATTGCAGAAATTATTGAAAAATATAATTAATGTCATATGCAAGCAAAATTCTGTGGAAAATTATCCAAAAACTATTGGAACTGCACATCAACAGACAGATGTGAAGGCTGGGTTTAGAAGAGTGGCATAGTACCACAGATACTATAGCTAATGTTAGATGGATCTTGGATGAAACAGAGAGTACTAGAAGAATGTCTATCTCTTCCATTTTACTATTCAAAGGCATGACTATGTGGATCACAAAAAAAACAGTTGCTTTGTGAGGAAAGAATGGGAATCTCAGAGTACTTGACTGTGTTTATGTGAAACCTATACAAGGACCAGGAGGAGGTTTTGAGAACAGAGCAAAAAAAATACTGCATGGTTCAAAATTGGGATGGGTGCATGCCTGGGATGTGGCCTATCTCCATCCCTTTTCAATCTATATGCAGAACAAATCATCCAGGACGCTGGAGTCTATGAGGATTGGAGGAAGAGAGACACATCAACAACCTGTGTTATCCAGGTGACACATATTTGCTTGCTGAAATTGAGTGGAACCCAGGTCAAAGAATGCAACCTTCAATGTAGATTGAAACTCAATATCAACAAAACAAAGATTCTCACCACTGGGGTGATTGGCAGCATCACAATGGATGGTGAAGAGTTTGAGATTGTTAACTGATTTAGTTTGCTTGGCTCCACAATTAACACTGTTGGTACTAGCATTCAGGAAATCAGGAGATGAATTGAATTGGGAAAGTCTTCTGTCAGGGACCTCTCCAGAGTATTGAGGAGCAACAATGTAAGTCTGGAGACTAAGAAGATGTGCCTGATTCAGGTCATAGCCTTAGCAATTACTTGCTATATATCAGAAAGCTGGACAATGACTAGGGATGATAGAAAGAGAATTGATGACTTTTAGCTCTGGTGCTGGAAAAGAGTACTGAAGATACCATGGACTTCTAGGAAAACAAATAGGTTTGTCCTGAGAGGGTGAAACCAGGCTGCTCCTTGGAGGCAGTATTCTGAAGCTTTGTCTGACACATTTTGGGCATGTTGCAAGGAGGAACCAGTCCTTAGAGAGGAACATCATGCTTGGAAGTGTGGAGGAATAGCACAAGAGAAGAAGACCCTTGATGAGGTGAATTGATTCAGTGATCTGGGTAATGGGATAGGTATGTCAGACACAGTAAGTTTGGCACAGAATAGGGCAGAGTTCATAAATGTCTTACATAGAGTCCCTATGAGTCATAAGTGACTGAATGGCACATAATAACAACTACAACAATTTGAACTTGGGTAAATTCTTTATATTCTCTGAATCTCAGTTTTCCTTATCCTTGAATTAGGATAAATGTTTCCTATGTTTCAATATATATCACAACTCCTCTGGAACAGGTATTTTTAAACAAAAAATCCATTTGCCTCCAATATCAGTTAAAGTATAGTAATTTGCAGTTCATATTTGCTTGAATCATAGATGTCCAATCAGGTTCCCACTATTGTATCCTTGAGAAGTTTAGAAATTTTAAGAATTGTGTGTATTGTACCTTAATTAAGATATTAAAGTGGTTAAGTACATATGCTCTGAACCTAGAAAATCTGAGATTAAGGTTGAATTTTTATCACCTTTCTCACTGTGTGAGTCTAGGATAGGCACTTCCCCATCTTTTGTTTTAGTTGGCTCATTTGTTAGTTGATTAAATTATTAATCTATGTAAATTACTTAGAAGAGTACATTTTATTTTTGCTTTTTTAATTTCAAAACATCATTAAGAAATTAACGTTTCTATTTAATCAATTTTATCCCTTTCTAACCTACCTAGCTGTATTCGTTTAAAACTAGTTTAAAGCCTATTTCAATAATAAATAAGAAAAATAAACTATTACACTTTAATTATTCATTGAGTTTCCGGAAACCCACTCTTTCCTAACCATCACAGTAGTCAGTATTCATTCAGTAGTCCAACAGATACTTACATATGCCCATTCTTCATTAGTTAATATTTTCCAATCTTAAAAAAGTTCTAAAAATTATTCTGTACATTTTATTTTCCATTTCATGAACAGTGAATTCTCACATTCTTTCACTGTCTTTTTAAAATATTTTGAAACTTTTTGTGACTTAATTCAACCCCAAGGCCATATCATTATTCAAATTGGCCCATCTGATAAAAGTGTGTTGGGTTGTCTATCATAAAAAACAGCTTAATGTGGAATCATCCATGAAGCTGTCAAATTCTGCTGTGACTTTCAATGGAAGGGAGCAGGCAAATGTAGATCCTTAACTGCAGTTGTGATAACCTTTAGGATAGCGGCTTTATGCAGAGCACTGTATTCATAGAGCATATCTATGCTGTCTTTCAAATGCAGTGACATACCATTTAAGAGGAGAAATATACAGGTATGATTAGAGACTTAGAAATGACGATCAGGCACATCTATTGTTACAAGCTTGTTTTACCCTTCCAACAAAAATCATTACACTGAGTAAAGAATTTAGAAGCCATCAATCCCAGAATCCTCAATTGCTAGAGGGTATTTAATGATTTCATCTAGGTCACCTTGCTGCTGAGATTGTAATTCAAATGTTTCAGGCATGAATTTTTTATTTAGAAATAAATAATCATTTAATGAAAAACATGCTGAGCATTCAATGTATACTACACTCTGTGTATCAGACACACTAATATTTTAAATCTGCTGCTCTCACATGGTTCAATCCAGGTTGTAGTTAGGGGTAAATTTTGTCTTTGTTTAGTAACTAATGTGCTTCTGCTTATGGCCTGGGCTCTGTAATAACTACAAAACAAATGGTAACAAATAAGTAATGCATACCATACTCCTCCTTTATATCAATGGAGCGCACAGAAAACGAAACAAAAGATGTTTTATCATCATTGCAGTATAGGCACACAGAATGCAATGGAGACTGCAGTGGACGTCAAAGATACAGATAAGATTCCTGAAGAATATTGTCTAGTCTAGTAAATGAAAATGAGTTTGTTGCTCTGATGAAGATGCAATAGAAATGGCAATAAGTAAGATTAAGGATAATTCAAAGCAGACAAAGGCCAGATAATTCATAATGAAAGTAGCATTTGGTATTTGGGTAGAAGAATGTGATAAACAATAAGAGATAGGAAGGAAGACTTAGATAGTAGCTTAATTGTGCTTGGTCTTTTATGGGATATTACAAGTTTGAATCATTTTCTTTATCTTGGTATACATTTACTCCCACTTTCTCATGATAGTATTTTATATGTCTTCTTATTCTGTCAAGGGAGCTCTGTGTCTGATTGACAAATAGTTGTACACCCACCACAAAGGCAGGCAGTTCAAATCCACCAGGTATTCCACAGAAGAAGATAGGTCATTTCCTCTAGCATGATTTACTGCCTCTGAAAACCCACTAGAGAGTCAGCTATAGGTCAATTTCAACTCCAAGGCAATTACTAACTTGACTATTACTCCATTTATATAACTTTTGGAGATCATAGATCAACAATTATATTTCAATCCTCTACATTATCTGACAGAACCCTTTCATATTGTAGAAAATCTTCTTACCTTAACTTTAATGCCATTTGTATCAAGACTAGAATTATTGTTTCTCAACTCAGAAAGGCAGTTTCTATTCCTGCTAGAAAAGCCTATCTCACTCAGCCTCTCTCTGAACACAGAATGTACTATTTATCTTACTCTTTGTAATTTCATTGGCCTTTTTAAGTAATCCAGGAAGCATTTGGCCAAATACTAATTGAATATTAATATAATTTTAAGACATTTTTAACCAAGCTTTGCATATTTATTCAGGAATGCACACTATTAGTCAACAAGGCTATGAATTAAAATTCATAGGATAGTTTGCTATTTTATGCAAAATCCATTTAAAGTAGATGATGAATAATCATTCAGGAAAAGTTGCATTGACTTTCCCTCCCCCAATCAAAATATTTTAATTTTTATATACCAATTACAATGCATAGAGTTTTAAATATATTATTTCCAAAATAAAAATGAAGACAAACAAGAAACTTTACTTGAAAATATAGTGACACTCCTCTGATAGATGCAGGCATGCTATTTAATTTATTTTCTTTGAGATAATTACAGATCATTTTTTTCTTAGTTTACTTCTTTTAGGCAAATCATGTTTAAGCTTCTGTAACAGAAAAGTAGATGCAGACTAACATTTAGATATGGTAAGTATATAAAGTGCATAATCCATTCTTAATAACAGAAGAATTCTGTTTATGTAAATATATTGACAAAACTATAATACTAAAACTTACATACACATTCATCATTGAATGCCATTTTTGAAATATATGCATCTATAGCTTGATGTAAATTTTCATCAAACTTTATAACCATATAGATGCCCCCCACCACATCAGTGTGGGCACCCTCCAAAGCATCATTTAAAAAAAAACAAACAAAAACACAATCCTTAGATTTCTGAAAGTGAGTTTAGAATAAAATGTTCTCTTAAAATCTAACATTTTCTACTGTATATTTCCTTAGGTGATATTTTCCCCATATCAAGTGAGAAACTATCACTTTTTTTTGAGAAACTATTACTTTTAAAATTTGTTGTTGATGTTATGTGCTGTCGAGTTGCTTGTTACTCATAGTGACCCTATGAACAACAGCTCTGAACCTTGTTCTATCCTAAGCCAACTTAATTTCTGTAACATACCTACCCCTATTATCCCACTCACTGACTCAATTCCTCTCATGGATGATCTATTCTCTTGTGCTACACCTCCACCCTCTCAAGCACGACATCCCTTTCCAAGGACAGGCGATCCTTGCAACATGCTCAAAGTATGTTAGACCAACCTTCAAAATTATTGCCTCCAAGATGCATGCTGATTTCACCCTCTCCAGGACTAATCTATTTGTTCTTCTGGCAGTCCATGGTAAGTTCAACACTTTTCTCCAACATCACAACTCAAAGGAATCAATTATTCTCTATTGTCCTTAGTCACTATCCAGCTCTCTAATGCATAGCAAGAAATTACCAAGATCGTGGTATGTTTCAGGTGTGCCTTAGTTTCCAGACTGACATCATTACTCTTCAGTAATTTAGAGAGATCAGACTTTCCCAATACAATTCATCTTTTCATTTCTTGACTGCTGGTTCAAAGAGTGTTGACTGTGGAACCAAGAAAGCTGAAGTTGCTAACAACCACAATCTCTTCTCCATCTATCATGAAGTTTCCAATTGGCCCAGTGGTGAGAATCTTTGTTTTCTCGACATTGAGCTTCAATCCATATTAAAGACTGCAGTCCTTGGCCTTCGGTAGCAAATGTCTCAGGCCCTCTTAAGTTTTGGCAAGCAAGGTTGTGTCATCGGCATAAAGCAGGTTGTTGATGCCAAATTATACTTCATAGAGCCCAATCTTCAAGATTATTTGCTCTAAGGTTGGCACTCCATTTGCTTCTCTTAAATATTGCAGTAATGATGGATTCTGCCCAGTGACATTATTTTGGAATACTTAAAAATTCCAAATCACTATGAGACAAAGCCTACAATACTTGAGGAAATTAGTTCTTTATATCTCTATTTCATCATTTCTCTTTTGTCCTCAAACTGACATTAGTCCTCAATAACATAGAGAGATTAATAACTGCAGATTTGTCTTATTGTATGATTGCTGGTACCAAGGGTGTTGGGTATTAACAGTGGAACCAAGAAAGATAAATTTGTTAACAATTTCAATCTCTTCTCCATCCATCATGATGTTGTCTATCAGTCCAGTGGTAAGAATCTTTGTTTTCTTGACATTGAAATGCAATCCACACTGAAGGATGTATTCCTTGATCTTCTGCAAAAAGTGCTTCAAGACCTCCTCACTTTTATCAGACAAATTTGTGTTGACTGCATAATGCAGGTTATTGATGAGTCTTTCTCCAATCCTGTTGCCACATTCCTCTTCATAGAGTCTGGTTTCTTGAATAATTTGCTCAATATACAGATTGAATATTATGAAGAGAGAATATAATCCTGACACACTCCCTTTTAATTTTAAATTATGCAGTATTCCCCTGCTCTATTTGCACAACAGCTTCCTGGTCCAGATGTTTCACATGAACATAATTATGGGCTCTGGGACTTCCATTATTTTCAATATCAGCCACAACTTGTCATCTACACAGTGGGATGTCTCTGCTAGTCAATAAAACACAAGGAGATATTCTTTCAGTATTCTTTACTTTTAGCCAGGATCAATCTGGCATCAGCAATGATGTTCCTGGTGCCACAGCCTCTTCTAAAGTTTGCTTAAAGTTCTGGTAGTTCCCTATCTATGTATTGTTCTAGACATTTTTGAATGATCTTCAGCAGTATTTTGCTTGCATGGGATAGTAATGATATTGTTTGATAATTTCCACATTCAGTTGGATCACCTTTCTTGGAAATTGGAATAAACAGGGACTTCTTCCAATATATTGGCCAGGCAACTGTCCTCCAAATTTCCTGGTGTAGAGTAGTGAGTGCATTCAAAGCTGCATCTGTTAATTGAAATAAGTCAAATCATATCCCATTAATTCTGAGGGCTTATTTTTTTAGCAATGCCTTAAGTGCAGCTTCTATTTCCTCCTCCACTACCATTGACTCCTGTTCATGTGATACTTCCTGAATTTTTTCAGTGTTAATCAATTTGCTCTGGTGATTCTGTATATTCCCTCCATCTTCTTTTGATGCTTTCTGTGCCACTCAATATATTGTCCATAGCACCTTTCAATGCTGTGATTCACGAATTAAATATGTTTGTCAGTTCTCTCCACTTAGGCAATTCAGAGTGAGTTCTTCTTTTTTTATTTTCTACTTTCTTCTTCTTCATTTGAATCTTTTTTAAAAAAATATACTGGTTTATTTACAAACTTCATATGCATTGTTTTTCACACTGGATCTTTCCCACTTTCTTCACTCACTCCACCTTCCACCCATCAAATTGTGTGACTCTATAATTAACATCTTCCTCCTCCATCCAACAGCATCCTTCTGCTCCCACCCTCAAGCTCCTTGGCTACTCATGTTGCTGTTGTTGTTGTGTCATCCAGTCTCCTGCAACTCACAGTGACCCTATGTACAATAGCGCTAAACCCTACTCTGTCCTGTGCCAGTCTCACTGTCTCTGACATTACCCCAGTCACTAAATCAATCCATCTCAGAGGGCCTTCCTCTCCTGCGCTGTCCCTCCACCCTCCCAAGCATGACGTCCCTCTCCTTGCCCGCAACAAGCAGCCTGGCTTAATCCTCTCTAGGATGAACTTGTTCATTTTCTTAGCAGTCTATGGTATATTCAATACTCTTCTCCCAACACCACAGCTCAAGAGCATCAATTCTCCTTCTATGATTCCTAGTCATTGTCCAGATCTCTGACACATAGCAAGTGATTGGAAGGATCATGTTCTATATCAGGTGCACCTTCGTCTCTAGACTGACATCATTGCTCCTCAGTACTTTGGAGTGGTCTTTAACAGCAGGCTTTCCCATAACAATACATCTTTCAATTTCCTGGCTGCTGGTGCCAAGAGTGTTGATTGTGGAGCCAAGGAAACTAAAGCTGTTGACAATCTCAATCTCTTCACCATCTGTCATGATGCTGCCAATTGGTGTATTTTCAGAAAGCAGCATTGTGTCATCTGCATAACAGATTGTTGTTGGTGAATCTCCAATCCTGACACCGCATTTCTCCTCATAGAGCTCAGCATCCCAGATAATCTGTTCTGCATATAGATTGTGAAGGTATGAAGATAGGACACATCCTTGGTGTACACCCTTCCCAATTTTGACTATGCAATGTTTCCTTGCTCTGTTCTAATGACTGTCTCTTGGTCCAAATATAGGTTTCACATTAGCATGATCAAGTGTTCTGGGATTCCCATTCTTCTCAGAGTCAGCCACAGTTTATTGTGATCCACACAGTTAAACTCCTCTGCATAATCTGGATCTCTAGACTTTGTATTAGCAGTCATGAACATCAGTTGTTTGTATTACCCAGAAACTCATCTATTCTAAAGAGCCTGAGTGTTTAAAAATATATGATTACGTATTATTTTTATGACAAGAGTAGCAAGGTATTTGCAACTCTAATTATTAGTGTATTCTATTGTCTGGAAATTAGAAGAATTATCAAAATATTTACTGATAACCGGAGGTAGACTCTGAGTAGTATTGCGAAAAATGTATCTTCCTTTACAAAAATTGCGCTTATTTCCCACCAAAAATATCAGTGGATATGAATTACTGGACTGTTGCAAGAAATATT
This sequence comes from Elephantulus edwardii, assembly GCF_000299155.1. NCBI lineage: Eukaryota > Metazoa > Chordata > Mammalia > Macroscelidea > Macroscelididae > Elephantulus > Elephantulus edwardii. The sequence goes on from NW_006399775.1 coordinate 6,450,712, forward strand.
TTGCCAAAAATGTCTTCTCATTGAGAAAAATTATCAATATTTACTTGAAATATGTTTATTAACCAGAAAACAATAGACTAGAATGTATTTTATATTCTTTAGATCATATTTCTAGAATAATTTCTTTAATAAAATATATCACTATAGTCAGGATTTCTTGTTTTAAAGTAAAATACAGTAAGCAAGTACAATATTTACTTCACAAGGTCACAGTGTATTGAATATTATTTTCCCACACTAAGCTGCAGGAGAAAGAAACAAGAGGAAAAGAAAGATGAAGAGATCAGATTAGGTCTAAATGAATGTGATAATTGATGATTATTAGTTAAACAGTTTGGACCTAAAATAGGAGCTTATTAAGACAGTCTGGGGAACATTACTGTTATCAATTTAGATGTCGTTAATAAGCCACATTTTAGCTGAAATGAAAAAGAGGATCATTTTCCACTAAGCTGGTAGAGCAGGGAGGTAAGACAGAGAGAGGAAGAAGAAAGTGAATGAGAGAGGATTAATAAGGCAGATAAAAATTTCCTCTTAATCAGAAAGCTGGAGGAGTCATTGTGCAAGAAATTACGTTAGTACATTTCAATAGAGAGAATTTAAACTTGATTAGAAACTGTTTAGGATGATTCTCATCATTTACCCAGTAATGCCCATTTTAGAAATTTTATCAAAACACTAAGGATCTCCCAAGATCTTTTAACACGTGTAGCAGTTTATGAAGTGTTTATTTAAAGAAAATATCAGAAATAAAATATTGAAACTAGCCTAAATATGGATGAATAGGAAAGTATTACAATAAGTAGTGTCATATGCTACCTATAAGGTGAACTATTCTGAAGCAATATTGTAATGTATAAAAATTTAATAACATAATAAAATATAGGCAAATATGTCCTAATTTTTTTCATGTTTTTATATTTCAAGAAAATTGAATAAATTAACCATGACTGACTGTAAGCATCAAGTTCAAAGAATGTTTCATATGTTTACAAATGAATAAACATTCCCCAGATATAGAGAACTTTTATAATATAAAAGAAGCTCATTTAAGCTCTTCTTAGGCAAGCCTCACAGTAACCAAAATTGTGGCCTATTTATTAATCTTTATCTTCTTTGGATCTTCATTTAAATACATATACTTTACTTGATAGTTTTTCACTCCATATTATGAGCAGGCGATTTTTTAGTATTTTGAAGTGCCATTAGTTTACTTTTTCATCTTAATGTAATGTCCCATAGTGCAAATTATTTACACATTTAGTGTATGAACATTTAGATTTTTTGCAAGTTTTTAGTTTGTATAACTAAAATTCTTTGAACATTGGTGAATGCTTTTTGGTAAATATAAGCACTTCCTGATATCAGAAATAATACATGTAAGTACATATAAATATTGTTATTATTAAGTGTCCTCAAGTACATTTTGATTCAGAGAGACTGTGCAAAACAGAGCACAACATTGCGCAGGACAGTGCCACTCTTCACAGCTGTTGCTGTCCTTGAAACTATTATTGCTGCCACAGTGTCAATTCATCTCGTTGAAGGTCTTCCTGTTAATTAACTTCTTTACCAAGCATCAATTCCTCCCCCAACTACTTATCTCACCTAATAACAAATATAAAGAATGTAAGATAAAGTCCCTTTATCCTTCCTCCTCAGTAGATTTCTGGCTGTACCTCTTCCAAGGTAATTTTGTTCTTCTGACCATCTGTATTATAATCAATGTATGTTTCGAACACCATAATTCAATGTATTGATTACTTTTTGTTTGTCCTTACTCCTTGTTCAGATTTTGCATGTGCATAGAACAATAAAAGTTAACATGGCTTCAGTAAAGTACATCATGCATAGTTATCAAGATTATAACTTCTTACCTGAATTTCAGAATATTGCTTATTTCATTATAAAAGAAAGAGTGGCCTTCTCTCTTAAGTGTATGTTTGACTGTTACTTCTATTTGAGTCTGAAAGTCTTTAATAGTTTTATAAGCTTTATGCTATTGCCTTTTGCCAAGAAGTTTTTTTGATAAAATTACCACTAGGGTTATAACTCTTTTTGCTTTATGATAAATACTGAATTTGGGTTCATGGGTTTACCTTCAGAAAATATATCATTTTCCTTACTTACCATTTTAGATGTGTATATTTCCAAAAGTAGGCATGCATATATACACATATACACAAATTTTCTTAATATTCCGAGATAAGAAAAACTCCTCTGAATTCATTGCATTTAAGAGAACCTCAGGGAAGAGAGCATGAATGTTTTGTGTACACTAAAAGCTTACAGCATATTGTTATAACTCTCAGTTTAACAAAATCATCCTATCGAACATTGAGACTACTAAAAGGATTGAGGCAAAAAAGTAAACAGTGGCTATTCCTGAAGCATATTTTTATAATAGCTTTATATGTCATACTACTTGGTGATATATGTATTTTCTGCAATGAAAATAGATTATACTCAAAAAGAAGAAAATGGATTTAAAATTTAAACAAAAAAATTATCTCCAAAACCTATAGTATCTAAGTTCTGGGCTGCTAACTGATAAATCATCAGTTATTCTAGTGAAGAAAAAATTGACAGTATCCTTTTGTAAAGACTGCTGTTGTTATGTGCCACAGCATTAGAATCAACTCAGAGCTAACTTTCTCTCAAGTACTCCCTGGAAGTTAACTATGGGCTGATTCTAATGCAATGATATAAATAACCCTGGTGATCATGTTTAATAGGGATCAGGTTAAGAGATAGTATTATACAAAAAGTTTAAATGGTAAGTAATTGTATATATGCTGCCATATACCATGTTGTTGTTATACACCAGATAGTTGCCTGAAACTCATAGCAATCCTATGTACATTAACCTTGAATGTTCCCTTATTTAAGCAAATCTCATCATCTCTGACAGCCTAATCCCATTTCTCCAGTCACTGAGTCAATCCATCTTATCCTGATTCTTCCTCTCCTGAACTGTCCCTGTACCCTTCTTAACATGATGTCCTTCTCCAAGGAATGATCCTTCCTGGCCATGTACCTAAGGTATGTGAGACTGAGCTTCAAAATCTTTGCCTCCAGGGTGCAGCTTGGTTTCATTCTCTCTACCACAGAACAGTTTGTTCTTCTGCCAGTCCATGCAATGTTCAACATTCTTCTCCAGCACCACAACTCAAAGGCATCCGTTAATCTGTCTTCCATCAGCCTTGGTTATTGTCCAACTCTTTGATGCATAGCAAGTAATGGTGAAGATCATGGATCGTGTCAATGCACCTTAGTCTCTAGACTGATAACGTTGCTCTTTAGTTCTCTAGAGAGGTCCAGACAGCAGACTTTCTCAATGCAATTCTTCTTTTTGATTTCCTGACTATTGGTGCCAGAAGTGTTGATTGTGGAACCAAGCAAGCTGAAGTCGTTAACAATCTCAGTCTCTTCTATATCTATCATGAAGATGCCAACTGGCCTCATGGTGAGAATCTTTGTTTTCTTTATGTTAAGCTTCAATCCATACTCAATACCTTGACCTTCTACAGCAAACACCTTATAAATTTCTCAGCTTTATCAAGCAAAGTTGCATCATCGGCAAAATGCAGGTTTTTTATGAATTTTCCTCCAATCCTGATGTCACATACTTCCTCAAAAGTCCAGGAAAACAGATAAAGATAAAAAAAAATAGGAATTACAGTTTGGATTATACCTCAAATAGGAGAAAATAAACATCCTTACAACTTTGTCAATGAACAACAGAGTTAGAAAATGTAGAAAAGATTGGAAGGCCTCTTTACAATTTCCAAAAAGCAAAGATATACCTTAGAAGATTAAAATGTCTCAAACTCAAATAATAGTATTTTCAGTCACCTAGGTTGTATGTCTTAAATCAAGAAAATCATGCCTCAGGCCTGTATTGCTTGTCCAAATCTATTCAGCCTGTATGCTGAGGAAATCATTAAAGAAGATGGACTCTAAGAAAAAAAGTATGTGACATCAAGACTAGAGCAAGACACATCAATCACACACACCAATTACATTATACAGATGACACAACTTTTCTTGGTAAAAGTGAAGAGCACTTGAAACACTTGCTACAAAAAACTAAAGATTACAGTCTTCAATATAGATTAAATCTCAACATCAAGATGACAAATTCCTCAACACTGGGGTCCCTTGCATCACCAACATCACCTTTATTGCCAGCATCAACATGACAGTCATCACCACCACCAGCACCACCAACTCCACTGTCATCCTTTCTGTCAATATAGACACTACTACACCCACCTACGTGCAACCTCTGTAACTGCTGAGAACCAGATCCAGAGCTGACAAAGCTAAACTCCACTTCAAAGTGCCACTACTGCCACCGAACAATCCTTAAAGAATTCACAAAGAAGCGTCTAAAACCTCCATGAAAATGCGCGCGCGCGCACACACACACACACACACACACACACACACACCCAAACAGGGGACTGAGGCACCAAAGGAACAACATCTGAGGGCTAACGGACATCATCACTGCTCTAGCACTATTATTAAGGTGGACCGCCGTGCCAACCCTGCCACCAACTCTGATGCAAGCACCTATTCTACCACTGGAGACAAACCCCACTCTAACACCAACACCTCGCGGGTTTCCCGGAACCCACCACAACAGAGGAGTTCAAGAAGCCCCCTCTATTGCCCAGGGATCATGAAAGCCACCATCACTAAGGAAAAGAAAAGTTGTTGCCTCTATTCCTACCATACTCCCCCAACCTTCCTGGAAACCAGCAATGTTAAGGCTTTATGACAGACCCAAAAAGATAGGGAGAGCTGAAATAATGAAAAATAGCCCCAGGCCTATTGTTGTGTCAATGTAGATTGGATAAAATACCCTCCTCTTCCCTTCTGTACTGAAACCAATTTAGTGTCAGCCTGCTTTCACCAATGTCTGCATTTTAAACACAATATATATTTTAATATATAGTATATAATAATATTAGTATATTATTAACATATAATATTATTAGTCTATAATATTATTAATATATAGTATTATATGTGTGTTGCTTTTATTCGTATACATGTAGTTTTTATATCATATATAGATATGTTGTTTTTCTGTAATATATATCTTGCTTTTATATCACAGTATGGAAACACAAAGGTGGAGGAACAATTGTAAGCAGAAACTAGTGATTGGAACATGGAATATGAGACCCATGAATGTAGGAAATTAGATATTTTAAGAAAAATGGAACACATAAATATTGAAATCCTAGGTATTGGTGATATGAGATGGACTACTATGGGACATTTTGAGTCAGATGATCATATGATCTACTACGCTGGAGATAAAAAGGTGACAAAAAATGAGATTGCTTTCATAGTTAAAAATGTCATTTCTATATCTGTCTTGAAATAGGTTGTGAGTGACAGAATAATATCTATATACATATAAGGAAATGCAGTGAATACCAAAATCAATCAAACTTATGCTCTGACAACCAGAGTCGAAGAAGAGGAAATAGAAGATTTCTACCAACTTTTGCAGTCAAAGATCGATCACACATGCAAACAAGATGCATTAATAATAATGGGTGACTGGAATGCAAACGTTGGAAACAGAGAATGATCAATAGTTGAAACATGGATTTGGTGACAGAAATTAAGCTGGAGATAGAATGATAGAATTTTGCACAATAGACAACTTACTCATTGCAAATACATTTTATAAGACACATAAACACAGGCTTTACACGTGGATTTCACCTGATGGTATGGATAAGAATCAAATTGATGACATCTGTGGAAAGAATCATGGGAAAAGCTCAATATCACATGTGAAAACTAGGCCAGGTGCTGATTATGCAACAGACCACCAAATACTCCTGTGTGAGTTCAAGTTAAACCTAAGGAAAATTAAATCAAATACATGGGAACCAAAATTTGACCTTAAGTCTGTCTCACATGAATTTCAAAACCAACTCAGGAACAGTTTTGAGGCCGTGAACAATAATGAGGAAAGACCAGATGAGCTGTGGGAAGATATGGAGAATATCATCCATGAAGATTGCAAAAAGGTTGTTACAAAGACAAAGGAGGAAGAAAAGACCAAATTGGATATCAGAATAGACTCAGAATATTGCACTAGAGAGCTGAGAAGCCAAAGCAAAGGGAAGAAATTGAGTATTAAGGAACTGAACAGAAGATTTCAAAGGGCAGAGAGGGAAGACAAAGTATTACAATGAAATGTCCAAAGAGCTAGAGTCAGAAAATCAAAGGACCAAGACTCGCTAATCATTTCTTAAGCTGAAGTAACTGAAAAATAAATTCAAGCCTTGAATTTCAATACTTAAGCTTGTTTGGGGCAGAATATTAAATGATCTAAAAAACATTAGAAGATGGAAAGAGTATACAGAGTCATTTCAGCAAAAGAAATTAGCAGGCACAGAAGAATTTCATGAAATAATTTATGAGTCAGAACCTGTAGTGATAAGGAAGAAATTCAAGCTGCTCTGAAAGAATTGGAAAAACAAAACAAAACAAGGCCCCAGGAATTCATGGCATACCATTTGACATATTTCAACAAACAGACTCTGGCCTGGATGTCCTCACCAATTTCTGCCAAGAAATATGGAGGACAACCACCTGGCCAACTGACTGGAAGAGATTTGTATTTGTTCCCATTCCAAAGGAAGATGATCAGACAGAGTGTGGAAATTATTAAACAATATTATTGGTATTACATGCAAGCTAGATTCTGCTGTTGATTATCCAAAAACAACTGGCACAGTACCTCTACAGAAAACTTCCTGAAGTGCAAGCTGGGTTTATAAGAAGCCATGGTACTAGGGATATTATAGTCAAAGTCACATGTATCTTGGCTGAAACCAGAGAGTACCTGGGGTATGTCTATCTGTGTTTCATTGACTATGCAAAGACTTTTGACTGTGTGGGCCACAACAAACTGTGGCTTAATCTGAAAAGAATGAGAATTCCAGCACACTTGATTGTGCTTATGCAAAACCTATACTTGGACCCAGAAGCAGTCATCAGAACAGAGCAAGGAAATACTACATTGTTCAAAATTGGGAAGGTTGTATACCAGGGCTGTGTCCTATCTCCATATCTTTTTAATCTATATGCAGAACAGATTATCCACGCGGTTGGTCTCTATGAGGAGAATATAGCATCAGGATTGGAGGAAGACTCATCAACAATCTGCATTATGCAGATGACACAACCTTACTTGCTGAAACTGAAGAGAGCCTGAAGCACTTTCTGCAGAAG
>NW_006399775.1:6459665-6461870 GCF_000299155.1 Elephantulus edwardii
CACACAATAACAACAGCAACAACATTTCTGTAAGACATGCACGAGCTTTTATAAGAAACAGCAATGAACAAATTAATGAAAGAATTGTGCTGTAATTTAGATTAGTCCTCGAAATACACTTTCACAATTTTCTTCCACAAAAATATTCCTATTTCAATAGACAGAAATGGCTTTATATAAACAAAGGAGAATTAGCACATCCATTTAAAAATATTTTAAAAAGAATGTAGCAACAAGAAAATAAAATGTAAAAACTAAAAAGAAAAATTAAAAATGAGTAAACCTTAGAGATCCCTGGTGGAACAAATTGTTTGGTGCTTCACTACTAATCAAAAGGTTGGTAGTTCAAGGAGTCATCTCAAGAGAAATGTCAGGGTATTCACTTTGAAAGGTCACTGCCATTGGCAGACAGTGAGGGAGTATGTAAAGACAACATGACTTTTCTTATGATGCCCCCAAATTGCTGCTAGTCCAGACCCAACTAATGATAAATAACTGAAATAAATATTTTCAGATAATTCTACTAACATCACTATACCACCAGGAATCCCCTCCTTAACATAATTATCTTTAGGAACTGGGTTTAACCAAATGATTTTGTCTCACACTGTACATTCCACAGTGAATAGTTAGGTATCCAATGCATCATAATTCCAAGGATTCCCATTCCCACTTTTTTTCACTTGCTAAATACTCTGTGCTTGTTTCTTTTTAACACTTAACCTTTTATTGTGGAATACTTGTAGAATCACATACTGTTGTAAGTAATAATAATATATTCCTGTATCCTTAATTTAGTTTACCTTAATGATCTCTAACAAACCTTAGAGCACAACATCACAACCAGGATATTGATATTGATATTAAAACAGTCAAGATAACTCTAAGATATCATCTTACCCCAGTAAGAATAGTAAAATTTAACAGAACAGCAAACAGCAAATGCTGGCTAGGTTTCAGAGAAACTGGAACCCTCATTCACTGCTGGTGGGAGTATAAAATGGTGCAACCAGTATGGAAGGCTATATGGCAATTTCTCAAAAGTTTGCAAATAGAAATACTATTTGACCCAGCAATTCAACTTCTGGGAATTTACCCTAAAGAAACTATAACTGCCACCCAAGCAGATATATGCATACCCATGTTTATTGCAGCTTTGTTTGCTATTGCAAAGAGCTGGAAACAACCCAAGAATCTATCAAAAAAATGAATGGATATAGAAGCTCTGGTATATTCACACAATGGAATACTATGCAGCACTGAAAAACAAGGTGCTCATGAACTACTATCCTAAGTGGGTGACCCTAGAGGACATTATGCTGAGTGAAATATCTCAGTCAGGTCACAAAAGGACAAATATTGCATAGGGCTACTATTGTAAAATAGGACTGACATTGGGGTTGAGGGAAGACAGAGAAGGTGAGAAATGATGTATACTGCATTGCAACAGATGAAGGACAGAACTGTTTAAAAGGCATATATGATTGGGTATTATTGTCATGACAGGAGTCCAGAATGAAGGCTGTACAGTGCAGTGGACTTGGGGGGAGGGATTGCATAACAATGAAAGAGTCGTTCTTTTACTTATCAAGGAGAAGAGTGACTGGGGGGAGAAGGGTGGGCAGGGAGAAAAGTGCAACAATGAATGACTGGAAACCCTAAGTCTGTAAACTTCATTAAAATTAATTTTTAAAAAAAACTTAAAAAATACAGTCAAGATACAGAATATTTCCAGACTTAAGGATGTACTTCACATTGCCCTTTAAAAACTATATCTGTGATCCTCTTTTCCATTTCTGATTCACAGAAACTACTAATATGTTGTTAATTTGTAAATTTTTGACATTTTATATATAACATTTAAATGTACTGATGCATATATAAACTTAGGGATTGGTTTTGCTTTTATATTTAATATAATTAATTTAGATTTATCTTGGTTGTGTGAGTTAATAACTTACTATTATTTATCCCTGATATTCCATGGTACATTGTTGTTGTTATTGTATGCTGTTGAGTCAACTGAAACTCATAGTGACCCTATGCACAATAGCTCTGAACCCTGTTCTATCCTGAGCCAGTCTCACTGTTTGGAATACACTTAATCCCATTACCATAGTTACTCTGTTAATCCAAATATTTCAGCATCTTCCTCTCTTGTACTATCTCGTCACCCTTCCAAGCATGATGTCCCTCTCCAAGGAC
>NW_006399775.1:6463595-6465423 GCF_000299155.1 Elephantulus edwardii
TGACGCCTTTGAGCTGTGGTGCTGGAGACAATTATTGAATGTACCATGGACTGCTAGGAAAACAAACAGATTCATCCTGGAAAGGGTCAAACTGGGGTGTTCCTTGGAAGCAAGGATTCTAAGGCTCTGTCTAACATACTTTGGGCATGTTGCAAGGAGAGACCGGTCCTTGGAGAGGGAAATCATGCTTGGTAGGGTGGAGGGACAGCACAGAAGGGGAAGGTCCCCTATGGGATGCATTGATTCAGTGACTAGGGAAATGGGGATGGGTGTATTGGAGACGGTGTGATTGGCACAGGGCAGAGTTTAGGGATGTTGTACATAGGGTCGCTGTGAGTCGCAAGTGACTCGATGGCACGTAATAAAAACAACAACATATGTTCTTTGAGGGATCTTCACACTGTTTTTCCCAGTGAAGTAAGAAAAGTAAAAGCTTTTGAGAAACAACAGATAAGAGGTTTCCTTACATCAAAGACAGACCATAAACCATTATTATTAGTTGCTGACACATATGACTCAGAAAGAGCATGAACCTGGGTGAAAGGGAACATTAGCATAATAAAAATGATTCTCAAATTTGGAGATTTAACATTTAAAAGATAGATGACTAGAGCCATTATCTTTGTATCATATGCTGGGAATGCTTAACCTGTAAGTATGTGAGATTATACACCATAATTCTGATATAATTCTTACCCTTTATAAAAGTAATAATGTAACTGTAGGAGATAGAATATGAAGAAAGACTCTTTTTTGTATCCGTTTGTGTGCCATCTTAATAAAGCCATGCTTTCTTCACTTCACATTGGTGTGGATTTATTTTCTTCAGTCATGTTAAACAATTGAGCCAATATTTTTTAGGTAATAGAACAGTGTTATAACATGTCTTCTATGTCAAGATAAGGATTTTGAATTGAACTCCTCAGAGGAACTATTTTAAATTGATCAGCCTCCAGTGGCAGATCACATAATATACAACCCTAAGAAAATCATCACTTTTGGCAATTTGGAAAATTAATGAGAGTGAGCAGAGACAAGGAAGATTACTCTTAACATCAGTTCTCTGGTTATTCTTTCATAGTTCTTTTTCCATATTTTAATCCAGATTTTGTGATATATTTCACACTTTATTTATTTATCTATTAAACATGATTTTTAACTGAGTTCTCGATATGTTACTTTTGGGCATGGTAATCTTATCTAGGGCAGTCTGGTGGTCTAGTGGGAAGAATCTGTACTGTAATTGTGAAAGCATAGTTTTCGAATCTGCCACCTCTTCCATTGGAGAATGATGGGAAGTCCTCTCCATGTGATTAACTGCCTCTGAAAACTCACTGGAGGGTCAGCTATGGGTCTGTTCTAACTCGATGGTTCACAATAACAATCTTATCTAAACTTTGTCTGCTTTTGGTTTTAAATTGATCAATAACTACTGCCAAAACAACAATAAGTAGTAAACATGTTCTGCGGATTAAGTAAACTTTGGTGCAAATCTGTGGTAACTACTCTCTACTCATACTAGTAGCTCTGATGATAGCTGGTAAGCAGTTGTGCTGCCAAACCAAAGACATATGATTCAAATACACCCTCTGCTCCACAGGAAAAGATGAACATTCTCAATTTATTGACTCTGAAAAGCCACTAGAGGCTCAGGTATAAGGGTGCTCCAACTGAACAGTACATAACAGCAACAGCCTCTGCTCAGCACTAAACACAAAATATAAAAGACACTGAGAAATTTTTGGATGCAATATAAATATTTGTGAATATTTAAGAATTTCATTAAATAGCTTATGACCAAGAGGCAATGGTGATGAAAGTGGAAGTT
>NW_006399775.1:6467258-6468827 GCF_000299155.1 Elephantulus edwardii
GCCATTCGTTTGTTGATGGGCACTTAGGTTGTTTCCAACTCCTTGCTATTGTGAACAAAGCTGCAATAAACATGGGTGTGCATATATCTGCTTGGATGTCTGCTATGAATTGATGCTTTTGAGTTGTGGTGCTGGAGAAGAGTTTTGGACATAACATGGATGGCTAGGAGAACAGATTTTTTCCTTGAGAGTATGAAACCAAGCTGCTCCTTGGAGGCAAGGATTTTGAAGCTCTACATAGGGTCGCTATGAGTCACAAATGACTCGATGGCACAAAACAACAACAACATCTCACATACTATGGGCATGTTGCAAGGAGGGACCAGTCCTTGGAGAGGAACATCATACTTGGAAGGGCAGAAAAACAGTACAGGAGTGGAAGAACCAAGATGAAATGAGATAAATTGACACAGTGACTGGGATAATGAGCCAGGTGAGTAAGAGACAATGAAATAGGCTAAGAATACAGCAAGGTTTAGAGCCATTGTGTTAGGGTCGCTATAAGTCTCAGGAAATTAGAAGGCACATAATAACAATAACAACCTAAGATGAAAGAATTATTTCATATTTTATTTATAAACTGGCTTGCATTTGGAAAGTCTATAGTCAAGGACTTCTCCAGAGTGCTTCTGAAGAGCAACAGTGTCATTCTGGAGACTAAGGTGCACCTGATCCAGGCCATGGTCTTCACAATTATTTGCTATACATCAGAAATCTGGACAACGACTATGGATGCTGGAAGGAGAATTGAGGCCTTTGAGCTGTGGTGCTGGAGAAGAGTATTGAATATACCACATGGACTGCTAGGAGAACAAACAGGTTTGTCCTGGAGAGGGTAAAATCGGGCTGCTCCTTGGAGGCAAGAGTTCTGAAGCTCCATCTGACATACTTTTAGCATTTTGCAAGGATGGACCAGTTCTTGGAGAGGGACATCATGTTTGAGAAGGTTGAGGGACAGCACAAGAGAAGAAGACCCTCGATGAGATGGGTTGAGAGTATCTGGGAAAATGGGGGTAGGTGTGTAAGAAGTAATAAGGTTGGCTCAGGATAGAGTAGAATTCAGAGCTAATGTACATAGGATTGCTATGAGCTGTAAGCAACTCGATTACACACAATAACAAGTCTCTTTAGCCCAAACAATAAACATTCTTCTTATATTCTGGCACTGTCATGTAAAATTCATGATAAAGTTATTCATAATCATTTGTGATTAAAAGAAGCAGGCCTAGAAAGAAAAAGTTCTAAGTTTGGCATGAAGTAACTTTGGAAAAATTCTGGTATCACAGTTTACATATAGCTAGAACCTGATTTAAATATTTATGCATATATATTCATTAAACTAACACTAATGAGTTATGAGTCAGAACTGACTCATGGCTGACCCTCCGGCAGATTTTCAGAGGCTGAAAATCTCATAGCACAAGATTGCCTATCTTTCTCCTGAGTAGCCGTTGGTGGATTGAACTGCCTATCTTTTTAGGTTAGCAGTGAAAGTCCGTATCTACTAGGCCACCAGAGCTCCATGTATAATAACTATATATGATATTGTCATCTAAGTCCAGAATTACT
>NW_006399775.1:6469897-6471740 GCF_000299155.1 Elephantulus edwardii
GTGGAAGTCCAGTTTTGCCAACACCATTTGTTGAAGAGGTTATCATTTCCCCATTTAATAGCTTTGATTTCCTTGTTGAATCAGCTTGATCATCAGCTGGGTCTATTTCTGCATTTTCAATTCTGTTTCATTGATCTATGTGCCTTTCATTGTACCAGTACCATGCTGTTTTGGTTACTACTGCTGTGTAGTAGGTTTTGAGGTCAGGGAATGCTACACCTCCAATTCAATTTTTGTTTCTCAGAAGTGTTTTCCTTACTCGAGGTCTCTTGCCTCTCCAAATAAATTTTATATTTTCCCTTTCAATCTCCTTAAAGAATGAATTTCACAACTTCCTGTATCAATGTTGTTCTGAGAATGTGAGTGTTAAGATGACATTCAAGAGGAGGCAGGTCCTCTAATTTATTAACTATATAGCTTGGGGGAAAGTTCCTAACTCAGATTGCTTTACTGGAAACTGAGGATGAAAATACTATTCATCTAATAAGAATTCCATGAACAGTAAATCAAACCGTACACATAAAGTCCTTAAAACAAAGTTTGGAGGGTAGTAATTGTGAAGTAAGCATTAGTTTTTGTTATTGAGGGGTAAAATCCTGTACATTGAGATTAAATAAAGCGTATTTTCTCATTTCTACCCCACAATAAGCCTATTAAATAAGTTTATTACATCTTTATTGAAACTACAGAATTAGGATTCAGAAAAGTGAAATAATGTTTAGTACCCTGTCACCTATTAACTGTTAGGGGAAAATCTGATTCCAGAACCTTCAGGTTCCAAAGCTGATACCGTTTCTGCTATGTCACCTTATCCACTCCCAACTCCCACCTCCCCACCCTCTTATGCACGTGCATATACACATACTCATACACAAGAGATATTTATATCATTTATTCACTATTTAATTTTAGTAGTCAGTTCTTTAACTCAGATTTTAAAATATGTAAGAAAACGTTTGAATTTGTTTAAATATGGACATTTTGTTGCTGTTTTAAAGGCATTAACTACGCATTTGGTAAGGAAAGATATACAATAATTTCGGTATTGTTTTAGTTTTAGCAATTAAAGTTGCTTGTGACTCATAGCAACCCTATGTACAACAGCCCTAAATTCCGCTCTGTCCTGTGCCAATCGCACTGTCTCCACTACACCCATCCAGATTACCCCAGTCACTGAATTAATCCACCTCATAGAAGGCCGTTCCCTCCTGGGGTGTCCCTCCACCCTCCCAAGCATGATGGCCCTCTCCAGGGACCTGTCACTCCTTACAACATGTCCAAAGTATGTTAGACGGAGCCTCCGAATCCTTGCCTCCAAGGAGCTGCCTGCTTTAACCCTTTCCAAGATGAATCTGTTTGTTTTCCTAGCAGTCCATGGTACCCTCAATACTCTTCTCCAGCATCACAACTCAAAGGCATCAATTCTCTTTCTATCCGCCTTAGTCATTGTCCAACTCTCTGATGCATAACAGGTGATTGCAAAGACCATGGCCTGTATCAGACACACCTTAGTTTCCAGAGAGACACAATTGCTCTTCAGTACTTTGGAGAGGTCCCTAACAGCAGACTTTCCCATCACAATATAACTTTTAATTTCCTGGCTACTGGTGTCAATAGTGTTGACTGTGGAGTCAATCAAACTAAAACTGTGTACAATCTCAATCTCTTCACCATCCATTCTGAAGCAGCCAATTTGTCCAGTTGTGAGTCTTTCTCTTCTTGACATTGAGCCTTAATCCATATTAGAGGGTACAGTCTTTGACCCTCTGCAGCAAGCGCTTCAGGTCCTCCTCAGTTTCAGCAAGCAGGGTTGTGTCATCTGCACTGCATAATGCAAACTGTT
>NW_006399775.1:6472450-6481668 GCF_000299155.1 Elephantulus edwardii
AATGTATCATGTTGATCATCTTCCTCCCTTTATATGACCCCTCACCTTGCTTAGCATGATGTCTTTTTCCAAAGAACTTCCCTGACAACATGCTTAAAGGATCTTTGGTGAAGTTTTATCACCCTTGCCTTTAAAGACAACCATGGTTACACCCTTCCAGACTTGCTTGTTCTTTTTGAAGTCCAAGAGACATTCAGTAATTTGCTCCAACATTAGAATTTGAAGACTTCAATTCTTCTTGTGATATCCTTATTCATTGCCTAATTTTCAGATGATTAGCAAGGAGTTGAAAATATTATGGCTTAGATTTGGTGCATGTTAGTCTTTAAACTGACATCATTACTGTTAAGCACTTTAGAGGGGTCCTTGATAGCATATTTACCCAACTTAACATGTATTTTTACTTTCTTTTAAAACTATTTTAATTGGTTTTCATATAATAATTTGTTTATATTGTTTTTCATTCATGTCTATTGTTTTAGATAGTTTTTTATTTGTGTTGTGTTTCATACAATCATTCCTATACATTGTATTACTGTGTTTTATATAATCACTCCAAAAATTACTGGAACATCAGCAGAGACCTACCAAATGTGCAAGCTGGGTTTAGAAGAGGCCATGGCACTAGGGAAATTATAGCCAATGATAAAGGCAGACTATCAGAGAAAAATCTATATGTTTCATTGACCATGAAAAGGCATTTGACTGTGTGGATCACAATAAATTGTGGATAACTTTGAAAAGAATGATAATCTCAGGACAATTATTAGTGCTCATGTGAAACTTATACTTCGACTGGGAAGCAGTCCTCAGAAAAGAGTAAGGGGATACAGTATAGATCAAAATCAGAGAAGTTGTATGTCAGAGATGCATCATATCTCTGTATTTTTCCAATCTATATGAAGAACAGATCATTTGAGAGCTGAGCTTTATGAGGAGGAATGTGACATCAGTACTGGAGGGTGACTCATTAACAACATATGTTATGTAGATGACACAGTCTTGCTTGCTGAAACTGAAGAGGACCTGAGGCATTTGCTGCAGCAGATCGTCAAGGACTGTAGTCTTCAATATGGATTGAAGCTCAGCATCAAGAAGACAAAGATTCTCACCACTGGGCCAGTTGGCAGCATCATTATAAAAAGAGAAGATATTGAGATTGTTAAAAATTTCAGCTTCTTGCTAGGTTCCATAGCCAACACTCTTGGCACCAGCAGTCAGAGAAAATCTACTGTCAAGAACCTCTCTAGAATATTGAAGAACAATGATGTCAGTCTGTAGACTAAGGTGCACCTGATCCAAGCAGTAGTCTTCACAATTACTTGCGATGCATCAGAGAGCTGGACAATGACTAAGGATGACAGAAGAAGAATTGATGCATTTGAGCTGTGGTTCTGGAGAGGAGTACTGAACATATCATGTACTGCCAAGATAACAAACAAGTTTTTTTCCAGAGAGAGTCAAATCAAGCTTCTCTTTGGAGAGAAAAATTTTGAAGCTCTGCTTCACATAGTCTGGGCATGTAACTAAGAGGGACCAGTCCTTGGAGAAGAATATAATTCTTAGAATGATGGAGGGACAGTGCAGGAGAGGAAGTTCCTAAATGAGATGGATTGACTTTGTAACTGGGTTATTGGGGATAGGCATGTTGGAGACAAGAGAGTGGCTCAAAATAGGGCAGAGTTCAGAGCCATTATACATAGGATTACTATGAGTCACTGACATTTAACACCAACAATTGAACTATGCCTATATTACCCTGTCTTTTGGAGTCCCCATTTATTCCTTCCTATTCTTTTTTACACACAAACACTCCCCCAACCCTACTCCCACCAATATGCCTTCTGAACTCTATTATTCTAGTGATTTTCTTCCTTCGCCTTTCCCTGCCCCCTTTCCTTTCTCCTTCCTCTTTTGGACATTTATACACATGTTACTAGTCATCCTTCCATTTTTACAATAACAGTTTTAAATAGTATTTGTCCTTACAATAATGAGTTATTTCACTCAGCATAATGTTCTCTATACTTTCCCATGCTATAATAATATTTAACAAAATCATTATTTCTTAGAAATCCCATATGACCCAACTATTACATGCCTAGGACTTTACCTCAAGGAAATTAGAACTTAGTAATGGAGACATGTATACCTCTGTTCCCTCTTTTTTTTATTTTAATGAAATTTTACAGAGACTTGGAATTTCCATTCATTCATTCATTGTTACATTTTTCTCCCTGCCTACCCCTCCCTCCCAATTCACTCTTCTCTTTGAAAAGTAAAAAAAAAATTCTTTTGCTGTTATATAATCCCTCCACCCAAGTCTTAACAACCTTATTCACAGTAGCAAGATTATGGAAACATCCCAAATATTTCAAAAAAATGAATTGGTATTTTAATTTCTTGATTGTTAGTACTATTGATATGAGCTCTAGTGTCTCAGTGATAAGAAGCTGTTTTGTAATCCCAAAGGTACATGGTTTGAATCTCCTCTCATGCAATTAACTGCCTTTCAAAACTTTCTGGAAGGTCAGCTATGGGTCAGTTCCAACTAAACAGTATACAACAATAACAACAGTACTATTGATGTTGATTATAGATCCAAGTGAAATGAAATATGTGACAATTCAGTCTTTTCTCCATTTTTTATCATACTGCTTATTGGATCAGTGTTGAGGATTTTTGTTCTCTTTATGTTGCATTATAATATATTTTGGAAACTAGATTCATACAAGGTAATGGTAAAAGGGATATTATTATTGTGAATTCAGATGGGTCTTAGTTTAAAGCAGAAAATATCAGAAGAATGTCTATTTGTGTTTTATTGACTATGCAAAGGTATTTGACTTTGTGGACCATAACAAACTATGGTTAAGTTTGAGGAAAATGGGAATCCTAGAACATTTACTTATGCTCATATGGAATCTATTAATGGGACAAAAAAATAGTTATACAAATCAAACAAGAGGTTACTGCATGGTTTAAAACCCAGAAAGGTGTCATATACTTTCTCCATATGTAATCAGAAATCTTCATTATGCAGATGACACAACGTTGCTTGCTGAAAATGAGAACTTGAAGCACTTGCTAAGGTAGATAAAAAAATTAAAGACTTTATTATGTATTACATCTCAACATACAGAAAACAGAAATTCTCACCACTGGACAAATAGACAATATCATGTCTGTGGAGAAAAGATTGAAACTGTCAACAACTTTATCCTACTAGGATCAACAGTCAACACACTTGGTAGCAACAGCCAGAAGATTAGATGTATTGCAGTGAGGTAAGTTTGCTATCAAGGACTTCTCCAAATTACTGAGGAACAATAGTGTCACTTTGAGGACTAAAGTATGCTTGGTTCAGACATTGGTCTTTTCAATAACTTGCTATGCATCTGAGAGCTGAAGGATGGCAGAAAAAGAACTGATGCATTTGAACGGTGGTATTAGAGAAGAGTACCGAATGTCCTATATACTGTAAAAAGAACAAAGAGATTTGTCTTAGAGAAAGCACATATTTTTGGAGGCAAAGATAGCAAAGCTTTGTTTGACATACTTTAGGCATATTCCTTGGAGACGGACATCATACTTGGGAAGCTGGAGAGTAGGAGAAAGAGAGGAAGACCCCTTAACCAAATGGATTGACATGGTGATTACAGCAATGGGCTTGAGTATGCCAGAAATGATGAGGATAACACAGGATAGGACAGGATTCATAGCTATCGTTCACTATGAGTCATACTCAACTTGATGAGATATAACAATAGGTTTATCACACAAAGAAGTTGTCAGACTGACTTTCAAAGAGATTCTGACATAAGCAACATATATTTCTATTTTCTTACACAGAATTCAGGCAATTGAACCCTTCTATTTACCATATTTCTTTATAATTTATTAATCAAGATAATATTACTTAGGCAGTTGAAGATTCTTCTCTATATTGTCATGGAGTCAATTCCAGTTTATTGCAATTTTGTAGGACATAGCCACCATTCATTTGCCTATTTCCCATATTGTGATGGCTTGTGTGATGCTGGCAGCTATGATACCAGTATTTCCCATATCATCAATGTTACCCATTGTGGACAGGTTTCAGCATAGTTTACAGAAAAAGATAGACCTTGAGCAGAATTGGCTATCCACTTCTGAAATAACAGGGAAGTCTATGGGAAAAGATTACACTGGAAAAGGTAGAATGTCAGAGTAAGAGAAGAAGCCCCTCAACAAGATGTATTGTTCCACTAACTGCAAAAATAGGTTTGAACATGAAAAGACTTGAGGATGGCACATGATAAGGCAAGGTCCAGATCTGTTTCTCACAGAGTTTCTCTGTGTTGTAGCTTACTTGCTGCTTCCTAACAATAGGCAGAGTAGAACTGTCATGTAAGTTGTCCAAAATGTAAATATTTAAGCTAAAAGATTACTAAATCTTTCTCCTGCAGGGTGACGAGTGGGTTCACACCACTGATCTTTTTGTTAGAATCCAAACACTTAACCACAGCACTACCAGGGACCCTTGAAGATTATTAAAATATCCAGACATTTTGACCTGTGTCTTTTTTTTTAACTTGTATCTTATGGCCAACAGAAAGGAAGGTCAAAAGAGAAGTTTTACAAACATCATAAAGGATATAATTAATTGAGTGCAAGGAAATTATAACTTTAGTTAGAGTAAAATTGATTTATCTTTTAAATAAACCATGGTTTTCTGTCAGTAATGCTTTTTTATTTTAATGATATTTTACTACAGAATGAGTTACCTAAAGGCACTATGAGATAGTGAGGAACTATTCAGAGGGCAAACCAATTAATAAATAAAGAAGAAAAGCAACACTGGTAAACCTGCATTCTATTGCAGCTCTGAGAAAAAAAGATGTGACTGAGTTTTAAAAATTTGCATCACCAATTGTGAATACGCACAGTATGCAAATATCTTTTTTAATGATAACAATATAATGGGTCATCTCCTTGAATGCTTTATGAAATTGGATGCATTAATTTCTATGAAATAGCTATGCACCTTCTGAGAAGACTTCTTAAGCTCCCATCTAAACCCTTGATTATATAATATGAAAATAATAGCAGTTGATGGGAAAATCGTGGCTTTAATAAGAGGTAATTTTATGATTCTCTGTTGTCTTTTGCAAAAATGATAATTTTCTTTTCCATAAAAAATAGAAACAAAAGGAATGAGTCTTTGGTAAATGGCTGCATTGACTCAGATCTATTGAGGACATAAATAAGGCTCTTTACTATCACACAGAAAGAGAATAACCACTGACTACAAAAACCTACTCTTCATAAAAATTAAGCTACATTTTACAAATTTATACTTTAAGTGTCTACTAACTTAACTCTGTGAGGTTTGGACATAAAAACTAAGAGGGACCTGACCTATACTTTTGTTGTGGAATTTGGACAGAGAAACAAAATGTTTCTTTTGTTTTTTGCAATTGTTTAGTTTCAAAAGAAAATTATTTTGCCCTTAAGCTGTTGTAAAATTCAATTGAAAAATATTTTTAGAAATTATACTGGTTATAGGATTTGGTACATATCACTGGAAACTCTAGAAGAACTTCATTTGTTTGAAGAAATCCCTTTAGCTTAATAATTTGTAATGCTCTGGTGGCATAGTTCATAAGGAGTTGTGCTGATAACCCAAAGATGGTACCTCTTTAACGGTTTAAATATACCAACCAAAATGGATGATCTCCTTTGATGCAGTTATGTTGTTGTTGTTTTTCTTATGTGCTATCGAGTCACTTGTGACTCATAGCGACCTTATGTACAAGAGCCCTAAATGTTCTATCCTGTGCCAACTTCGCAGTCTCAAACACATTCATTCCCACCACCAATCACAGAACCGATCCATCTCATCAAGATTATAGACATGGAAAAATCTGATGGCTATCAATCAGCTCCAACTGGATGACAATGAGTTTATAGTAATACACATATATTGACCTTTTTTATATATTAGGGGTTTTGTCACCTATTACACATATTATTAGACTTAAACGTTGTCATTCCTCTTGTGGAATTACAGTGACTGAGTTTTGTGAGGAAGCTTAAAAAATTAGCATTCCATTTTTAGCTCTAACTTTCCAAAAGAATATAGTATTTTATTATTGTTTACCATTGAGTTGGAACCAACTTATAGCTGACTCTCCAGGTGAGTTTTCAGAGGCATTTAATCACACAAAAGGAGATTGCCCATCTTTCTCCAGTGAAACAGCCGGTGGATTCTAACTATGTGCCCTCAGAATTTCAGCGTAGCTTCTTGCCATTAGGTAATTGGAGCACCCCTAATATTATTGGAATACTATATATATTTATACTATGTATATTGTTGTTGTTATGTGCTGTTGAGTCACTTGCAACCCATAGCGACCATATGTACAACAGCCCTAAACCCTTGCAACCCATAGCGACCATATGTACAACAGCCCTAAACCCGACTCTGTCCTGTGACAGTCTCACTGTCTCTGACACACTCACGCTGATTACCCCAGTCACTGAATCAATTCACCTCATAGGGTCTTCCCCGCCTGTGATGTTTCTCCACCCTCCCACACATGACATCCTTCTCCAAGGACTGATCTATCTGTACAACATGTCCAAAGTATGTAATACGAAGCCTCAGAATTCTTACCTCCAAGGAGCAGCCTGGTTTAACCCTCTCCAGAAATCTGTTTTCTTAGCAATCCATAGTACATTCAATACACTTCTCCAGCACCACAGCTCAAAGGCATCAATTCTCCTCTATCCTCCCTAGTCATTGTCCAGTTTTCTGATGCATAGGAAGTGATTGCAAAGACCATGGCCTGTGTCAGGTGCACCTTAGTCTCCAGAGTGACACCAATACTCTTCAGTATTTTGGAGAAGTCACTAACAGCAGACTTTCCCACCGCAATACATGGAGCCAAACTATGTATATGCACTGCAAAATTAAAATGAATAAAAAAAATAAAAAATAAAAAAATTATTAAGAACCATTCTTACACCATACAAAATATGCACAATTATAGTAATTATATAATACTAAAATTTGGGAAAAATATTGAAAATATTTATTCAACCTTTTACATTCATCAAAGAAATTCTCAAATATATTTAATGGCTTACCACTAGAGATCCCTCAACATATATTTTTTTTGCTTTTTTTATTATTGAAATTTTAATGAAAGTTTACAGAGACTTTGGATTCCATACATTGCTACACAAATTCCTCCCTGCCAATTCCTGCCACCAGTTTAATTTTCTCTTTGAAAAGAAAAAAAATAATATTTCACTGTTATACAATCCCCCACCCCACCAAGTCGACTTTACTGTGCAGCACTTACTCTGGACTCTTGTCATGTAAATAATACTTCATCATATATTCCGCTTAAACAGTTCTTTCCCCGATCTGTTTTAATGCATTATAAATTATCCCATCTTTTCTTAGATTCCCCCCAACCTTGATGTCAGTCCAATTTACAACAAAGGCACTATGCAGTATTTGTCCTTTTGTGACTGAGATATTTCACACAGCATAATGTCCTCCATGGTCACCCAGTTTGTATACTATTTCATGAGTTCCTTGTTTTTCAATGTTACATAGTATTCCATTGTATGACTATACCACAGCTTCTCTATTGGTTTGTTAATGAGCACTTGAGTTGTTTTTGACTCTTTGCTATTGTGAACAAAGCAGCAATAAACATTGGTGTGCATATATCCACTTGGGTGGCACTTATGGTTTCTTTAGGGTATATTCCTAGTAGTGGAATTAGTAGGTCAAATGGTATTTCTATTTCCAAATTTTGAGAAAGTGCCACATTGCCTTCCACAGTGGTTGTACCATTTTACACTTCCACCATCAGTGAATAAGGGTTCCACTTTATCCACAACGTCACCAGCATTTGTTGTTTGCTGTTCTGTTGAATTTTGTTTTTATTGTTGGGGTGAGATGATATCCCATAGTTATTTTGATTTGCATCTCTCTTAGAGCTAGGGGTTTTAAATGCTTCTTCATGAGTTTGTCCACCATCTGAATGTTTTTAGTGAAGTGTCTGTTCATATCCTGTGCCCATTTTGCAATTGGGGTTTTTACCTTTATGTTATTGTGATGCTCAAGTATTCTATAATTTCTAGATATAACTTCCTTATCAGACATGTCATTACCAAATATTTTTCCCCAGGCTGTGGCTTCCATTTTTACCCTATTAGAGACATTTTTGGATATGCATAGAGATTCGATTCTTAGATTCTTTTATCCTCTCCTGGTAGTAGGTTTTTCAGGATGCTTGAAATTCTGTTTATGTTGTGGATTAGTGCTTCTAGAGTTCTTCCAAGCTTTTCTATAATGAAGTTCATAGTCCTTGGTTTTAGTCAAGTCCTTAATCCTCTTTGATGTGGTTTTTGTGTATGGTGTAAGGTGAGGATCTTGCTTAAGTTTTCTGCAGATAGTTTTCCAATTTTTCCAATACTATTTACCTAACTGAGGTCATCTCATTTTCAAAAATAAGTTGACCATATTTAGATGAGCTGATTTCTGTATAATCAAATCTATTTCATTGATCTATGTGTCTGTCATTATACCAGTACCATGCTGCCTTGATAATCACGACACTGTAGTAGGATTTGAAACAGGAAGTGAGATGCCTCCTACCTTGTTTCTCTTTTTAAGAAGTGCCACAACTAATAGATGCTGCCATGGGTGTGCTCACCAAGTTGTGCCAAGAAATCTGGAGAACAACCACTTGGCCAACTGACTGGAAGAGACCTATATTTGTTCCCATCCCAAAGATGGGTGACCCAACTGAGTGTGGAAACTACAGAACAATAGCGTTGATTTCACACGTAAGCAAGTTTCTACTGAAGATCATCCAAAAATGACTGGAACAAGTACATCAGCAGAGAACTGCCAAAAGTCCAGGCTGGGTTTAGAAGGGGTAGTGGTTCTAAGTATATTGCTGCTGATGTTAGATGGATCTTAGCTGAAAGCAGAGAATACAAGAAGAATGTCTATCTGTGTTTCATTGATTATGCAAAGGCATTTGACTGGGTGGATCATAACAAACTGTGGCTGACTCTAAGAATGGGAATATCAGAACATTTAACCGTGCTAATGCAGAACCTAGACTTGGACCAAGAGGCAGTCATCAGAACAGAGCAGGGCAACACTGCATGGTTCATAATTGAGAAGGGTGTACGCCAGGGATGTGTCC
>NW_006399775.1:6482458-6483609 GCF_000299155.1 Elephantulus edwardii
TCGCAAACAACTCGACGGCACATAACAACAACAACAACATGCTTATTTGGGGCCTCTTTCCATTCCAAATGAAATTGAATATTGCTTTTTTCTAACTCATTAAAGAGTGAAGTAGCTATTTGTGTTGGAATTGTATTGAACATGTAAATTGTCTTTGGTAGTACTGACATTTTCACAATAGTGTGTCTTCCTATCCCTGAACAAGGTATATTCTTCCATTTCTCCAGGTCTCTTTTTGGACCTCATAGTAATGTTTTGTAATTTTCTTTGAATAGATACTTTGTATATTCCTCAGACTGCTAGGAAAACAAACAGATTCATCCTGGAAAAGGTTAAACCAGGCAGCTCCTTGGAGACAAGCATTCTGAGGCTCCGTCTAACATACTTTGGGCATGTTGTAAGGAGGGACTGGTGCTAGGAGAGGTCCATCGTGCTTGGTAGGGTGGAGGGACCGTGCAGGAGGGGAAGGCCGTCTTTGAGGTGTATTGATTCAGTGACTGGGGTAATCGGGTTGGGTGTATCGGAGATGGTGTGATTGGCACAGGACAGAGCAGAGTTTAGGGCTGTTATACACAGGGTCGATATGAGTCACAAACAACTCAACGGCACATAACAACAACAACAGATACTTTGTGTTCCTGGCTGTATTTACTCCCAACTATTTAATCTTGTGATTAGCTATTGTGATTGGTATTGTTTCTCTTACTTACAGCTCTGTATTCCCTCTGTTCCTATAGAGAAATCCAATTTATTTTTGTATATGGATTTTGTATCCTGTCACTTTGTGAAACTGGTCACCAATGTCCAGTAGTTTTCTTGCTAAATTTTAGGGTTTTCTAAGTACATTATGATATCATCTGTATGTTAAGATAATTTTACTCCTCTTTGCAATATGGATACCTTCTATTTTCTTTTCTTGTCTTATTGCTATCACTAAGATTTCCAACACAATATTGAATAGGCAGGTGATTGGGCATCCTTGCCTAGTTCTGGTTCTCAAAGGAAATTCTTTAATCTCTCTCCTTTGAGAACAATGTTGGCTCTCAGGGTTACATATATACTATTTACTATGTTGAGAAAATTCCCCTCTATTCCTATTTTGTTGAGTGCTTTAATCAGGAAAGGGTGTTGGATTTTATCAAAGGCCTTTT
>NW_006399775.1:6484194-6492427 GCF_000299155.1 Elephantulus edwardii
TCTAGGTCTTCATATTTGGGTATAGGTTTTCATAATATACAGTTGTTAGACTTCTTATTTTAGTTGGTTGTGTTGTGACATTGCTCATTTCATCTTTTATTTAGATTATTTGTATCTTTTCCTTCTTTACATTTGTTAATTTTGCTACTGGTTTGTCTATTTTATTGACTTTTTCAAAGAACCAACTTCTAGTTTTGTTTATAGTTTCAGTTCTTTTCTGTTTTCGATTTAATTTATTTCTGCCCTAATTTTTAGAATTTCTGGGTTTTTTTAAAAGGGTGTCTGGTTTCTTGCTTTTCTTTTTCAATTTATTGGAGATGTTGAGTTACAGAGTCAAGAGTCATTTTCCTGTCTTTTGATGTGTTTGCTTATTGCTAGAAATCGACCTCTTATTACTGTTTTGGCTGTTTCCTAGAAGTTTTGGCAAGTGATGCTTTCATTGTCGTTTGTTTCAAGAAACTTTTTAATTTCATTTTTAAAATTTTTTTCTAGTGCCCCCTCATGTTCAAGCAAGGTGTTGTTCAGCTTGCAAATATCTGGTGTTTTTGTTTTTTGTTTCTTTTTTATCACCTTGTTAATTTCTAATTTTGTAGCATTGTGGTCTGAGAAGATGCTTTGTATTAGTTCTATGTTTATTGATCTTGTCTTGTAGCCTAAAATGTTATCTATTATCTATAACAGTCCATGCACATTGGAGAAGCAGCTTTAGTGTGCTTTTTTGGGGGTTGCATTAAACTATAAATGTCTATGAGATTGAGTTGGTTTATTCTGTGGTTTAATTCTTTTGCATACTTGTTGAGTTTCTTCCTGGTAGTTTTATCTTTTCTTGAGAAAGTTTTACTGAAGCCTCCAACTACTTTAGTGGTGTTGGCTATTTCTTTTTCAGTTTTGTAAATGTTTGTTTTATATATTTTGCAACTCTAGATTTGGTGAATAGATATTTATTAGTGTTGTGTTCTCTTGTTCAATTGAACTTTTAAGCATTATGTAGTGACCTTCCTTGTCTTCTGTGATGGTTTTCACATTGACATCTATTTTATCAGATATTAATGTCACTACTCCTGCTTTTATCTGGTTGCCATTTGTTTGGTATATTTTTTTCCTGTCCTTTTCTTTTTAGCATTTTTTTTTTACCTTGATTTTTCAAGTGTGTCTCTTGTAGCCTATTGATGGACTTTTTTTTTTTTATCCAATCTGCTACTGTTTTTTTCTTCAATGGTATGTTTAAACCATTAACATTCAGTGTGATTATTGAGAGGCAAGGTTTTATTGCTATCATTGTGTTGAGTTATTTTTTATGTTGTTGCTAATTAGTTTATCTTGTGTTCTGTGGCACCTCTGTAAGAATGAGGTCTCTCAGTATTTCCTACAACACTGGTCTTGTTTTTACAAACTCTCTTAGGTTTTGCTTTTCTGGGAATATCTTGATCTGTCCTTCATATTTGATGGATAATTTCAATGGGTACCGTATCCTTGGTTGACAATTGGTTTTTTGAGTTTTCCATATATGTAATTCCACTGCTTTCTTGCTTGCACGGTTGGTGTTGAGAATTCAGAATTTAATCTTATCTGTTCTCCCTTATAGGTTACTCTTTGTTTCTCACTCACTGCTTTCAGAATTTTTCCCTTATCTTTGGTTCTGGAAAATTTGATTATGATATGCCTTGGTGTCTTTTCTTTTGAGATCTATTCTATATGGTGTTAGCTCAGCTTCTTGAGTATATATTCTCTTATTTTTCATTATTCCTGGGTAGTTTTCTTCTAGTAATTCTTTCACAACTTTTTCAGGGCCTTCACTTGCTTCTTCCTATTCTGGGATTCTGATGATGTGCATGTTATTTCTCTTGATATTGTCCTACATTATTCTTAGGTTTTCATCTTTTTCCTTTTTTTAAAAAATTCTGGTTTTTTCTCTAGCAGATCAGTGGTGACAGTTCTACTATTTCACTGGTTCTGTGTTCTCTTTAACAGTGGTCATGTGTTACTCCAACATGTTCACAGCACCTGAAACTTTAGACCCCATATTTTGCATCATGGTTTCTTATTGTTCCAGAGCTTCTAATACCTTGTTCATTACATCTGCATGGTTTGGGGTGGTTTTTCTAAGCTCTTGCTGGTTTTTATTTGCAGTATCCTGTTATTCTTCAAGTTTTTCGTTCACCCTTTGAAAATATTCAATCATTGTTCTCCTAAATTCTGTGTCAGAAAGTTCCTTCACACTTTCTGGCTTCAGAATATTCATTGATACTTTGCCATTTTGGGGGGTCAACATCTTGCTTTGGGCTTGTGTAATATGTTATGTAGCCTGCTTCTTACTTGACATTGCTCTGGTAGAGTTTTTCATGCCTGCTACAATGACAGTTACTTGATCTGAGTTACTGGTCTAGAACAGGTTGGGGCAGTTACCCTGCCTGTGTTTCTCTCCGGTCTTTTAACCCCAGGGAAGTTTCAGTTCAGGGCCTGTGAAAGCAGCCTCTTCTGTTTATAACTGTTGCAAACCAAGGCTTTCTGGACTAAATGCAGTTAGCTGACTGGATGTGAGAATATGTAAGGAAGAGCATAGAGACAAGGAGTATGGGTATGGAGTGCAAGCATGATTGTGGGATGTCGGAATGGGTGTAGGGCTTGGACACAGTTGTGAGGCATGCACACAGACTCATTCCTGGCACGGGGCACACACTCAGATGCATGCCAGTTGGGCATGCACAGACTCTCACTGACTGGGCATGCACAGGGGCCTTATTCAAATTCCAGCTGTCAGGGCTGCTTTCAGAGGCCCACTTTTTTTGGCTTGCCACCTTTGCTCTGGTCTGCCCTCTCTTCAGTCTGCCCTCACCCCTTGTGCTAGTCCACCATTGCTCTGGCCTTCCCTTCTTAATATATATATTTTTAATGTGTTATATAATTTTTCAAATAAATGTAGACTATAGATTATCACTTCCCTATTATTTTCCACTTTAAAGTGCATTCCAAATATTATATTACATTTCAGTTACCACTTTTCAGCACTACTTTATAGTTTTAAATGGCAGAGGAGAAATAAAAAAACTATTTCTCAGAATCTCTGTGTGTGTGTGTGTGTGTGTGTGTGTGTGTGCTCGCATGCGCACGCACACACACACACACACATGCACAAGTTCTTGTGATATGGTCCTTGGCTACAGTTTGATAAAGAAAAAAGCACAAGAGATTTGAAAGCAGAAGCAAGAAGAAATAATTTTTTTAGGGAGTGGCAGCTAGCTGAACCATCTAAATTGAGGTTTTTCAGGAGCATCTCTAGCCTTTCTGCTGTGCTCAGAGCTAGTTGGTAAGGCTTCCTCAAATATTTTCAGAATTATTGTTAAAGTGTTCCTTTGTTATACTTTTGAAAAAAAACTCCCTTCAATGTGCAATTACAGCTTCCTGATCTGCTTTATTTAAATTTTCTCTATGCTTAGGTTAAGGGCAATATTCCTATTAAAATCCTATCATTCTTGTAATATTCATAATAACTGTTTTCTAAAAGAATCTAAGAGATTCACATAAGCACAATTAGTTATCCTTGGCATTTCATTCTTTTCAATATCTGTCACAATTTTTTTTGTGAGCTACGAAGTCAAATATCTTTGCATAGTCAATGAAACATAGACAGTCTTATGGTACTCTCTGCTTTCAGCCAAGATCCATCTGACATTGGGTATGATGTTCCTAGCACTATGCCTCTTCTAAACTCAGCTTGACTCCTGACAGTTCTTTGCTGATGTACTGTTCCACTTGGTTTTGAAAAATCTTTAGCAGGATTTTATTTTCCATGGTATTAGTGATACTGTTCAATAATCACCATACTTTGGCAGATCACCTCTTTTTTATGGAATAAATATGGATCTCTTCTACTCTCTTGGCCAGGTAATAGTCCTCCAAATTTCTTAGCACAGCCTGGGAGGCATGTCCAGGGCTACATTTGTTTGTTGAAGTATGTCAATTGGTCTTCCATCAATTCCTAATGGCTTCTTTGTTTGTTTGTTTGTTTGTTTTTTCAAATTCCTTCAGAACAGCATCAATTTCCTCTTTCATCACCTTTGCCTTTTGTAATATGTTGTTTCTTTAAATTCTGAAGTTCTGTGTCAGATAATTCTCTTTGGCACATTGACTCTGTATACATCCAACTTCTTTTGATGCTTCCTGGATCATTCAATATTCTACTCATAGATTCTTTAAGTATTGCCACCCAAGGCTTGAATTTACACTTCAGCTTGAAAAATGTAGAGCTAGTTTGTCCTTTCTGATTTTCTGACTCCAGCTCTTTACACATTTTATTATAATACTTTGCTTTCCTTCTCTAACTGTCTTTTGAAGCCTTCTGTTAAGCTTCTGAACTTCTTGATTTCTTGCCTTTGCTTTGGCTTCTTGGTGCTCTACTGCAATATTCAGAGCCTCTTCTGACATTAGTCAGTCTTTCCTTCTTCTTCTACATTTGTAATGACCTTTTACATTATTTATTGATGATATTCTTGATATTCTCCCACATCTCTTCTGGTCTTCATTCATTGGTGTTCAAGGCCTCAAACCTGTTCCTTATATGGTTTTGAAACTCAGGTGGGCTACACTTAAAGTCAAATTTTGGTTATTGTTACTTTTATTTCATTTACTCTAGCTTAGTTTGAACTTGCATATGATTAGTTGATAGTCTGTTCCATAATCTGTACCTGGTCTTGTTTTCACAGCTGATATTGAGCTTTTCCAACAAATCTTTCTAGAGATATAGCAGAAGAGATCATTCTGGAGGCTAGATTTTATGAGAGGGAATGTACTGTCAGAATTGGAGGAAAACTCATCAGCAACCTACATTACACAAATAGCACAATCTTTCTTGTTGAAATTGAGGATGACGTGAAGCACCTGCTGAAGGTCAAGGACTACAGTCTTCAATATAGATTCAAGTTCAATACCAGAAAAAAAAATATTTTCTCCCTGGGCCAACTGGAAACACGATGAAAGATGAGAAGGATTGAGATTGTTCCCAATTTCAGCTTGGTTGATTCCACAATCAACACCTATCAGGAAATCAAATGGCAGTAGTCAGGAAATCAAAACAACAAAGATGTCAGTCCATAGTGTACCTGATCCAGGCGATTACGTGTTATGCATCAAAGAGTGGGAAAATAATTATGAATCATAGAATCAATGCTTTTGAGTTATAGTGCTGGAGATGAATATTGAATATACTGTGGAGTGCCAAAGAATAAACAGGTCTATCCTCTATCCTGGAGAGGGTGAAACTAGACTGCTTCCTGGAGGCAACGGTTTTGAGTATCAATCTTACATACTTTGATCATGTTGCCAGGACAGACCATTCCTTGAAGAAACACGTCATGCTTGGAAGGGTGGAGGGACAGCACTGAAGAAGAAAACCCTGGATGAGATAGATTGACATAGTAACTGGGGTAATGTGTGTAGTTGTATTGGAGACTGTGAGATTGGCTTGAGATAGGACAGGGTTTGCAGCAATTGTGCCTAGGGGCACTATGAGTCACAGGTGACTCAAAGGCACATAATAACAACAAAAGGGCCTAAAATTATGTGGACATTGTGCAGAAATATTCAAAACAGTGCCTAAAGATAGAATATTATTTTCATTTCTTTCTTTGGTACAAAAGAACTCCCATAATACAATGAGTAAGGGAGAATCACGACCCCCAAAGACGTCCTTGTCTTAATGCTCGGGCCCTGTGCCTGTGGATATATAAGACAATATTGCAAAGAAGAATTAAAGATTACATTTTGGTTCCTGATGAGCTGACCTTAAATTTTTTTCATTGTTATTGTGTTGTTGTTAGGTATAGACAAGCCCAAATAAAATTTCTTATTTTTACTCCCTCTCAATCATTGCAGTCATTGTTCTGTGTTTTTAACATTCGTTACTTGACTTTCTTCTCAGCTTTATGGAAGGAATTTACTGTGTTTGGTGTCCTTACTCCATAGGTGCTCAGTCATTTTACTTGACTGGATCTTGCACATCACTTGCCAGTTAGAACATCTGTAAATCAGTTTGGCATTTAGTCAGTTCTACTCCTGGCAACTCAATGCATATTAGCATACAACATTAGAATAGTGTACCACATCTGGTGTCCTAGATGGTTGAGGACTTGTGCTTAGAATCTAATAGTGGTTCTGTGAAAGAAAGATGAGCGATCTCCTGTGCAATTTACATCCTCTGAAAACCTGCTGGAGAGTCAGCTTTGAGCTGAGCCAAGTTGACATGCTGCAAAGGGATTTCAGTGCCTAATATCCCAGAAATATATTATCAAGGTTAACTTTCAAGAAGCTTCTTGATGAAATTAAACCTGCAGTGTTTTAGTTAGAAGACAAGCACTGAACCACCAGAGACTCCTAGAAAAACACTCCTGTTGCTGTGTCTCCCAACCAGCAGTTAATAGCCAAGTATTTAATTATTGTATTATGAGGCTTTTCTTAGATCCCCTTTGTGATAGTTTTTGTCAATGTAAAAAAATATAGGACATGGTTTCTGCTTCCACTTACCCAATCAGGAGTTTCATATATTAAAAACAACCAAAATTATGTGTGAGCTAATGTACCGTCACTCTAACCACAGAAGCCTTAAGGACACTTTAACTCCCTCATCAACAGCTGTTAGAGTCTAGTTAACATAATTCCTTTGTGAAATTTGCATTCCCCTTTGTGGAAATGTGTGACATTTAAAAATCTTTTTATAATAAGAGAACAATAGGTACTTTGCAAATATATATTTATTTTTATTTCACTGGGACAGTTTAAAACCTTCTAAAGGATTTCTTATTATTTCTTCTAAACTGATAATTATATAATGTAAAAACAATAGCTTTGATAACAATTAAAGAATTAATAACATGTGCCCACTTGTGTCAGCAGCTGCCTCCCAGGCACAGTCCAGCGCTACCCCACCTGCTGCTGGCCTTCAGGTCCCATTGACCCATCAAGATGCCAGTCAATTTCACGAGCTTCTGGAAGTTGCTGATAAACAACAATTTTGAGGAGTATCTGGACAAACTCGACGTGAATGTGACCTCTTGCAAGATTCCCACCTTGCTCAAGTCAGACAATGAGATGATGAAGGATGACAACCAGGTGAGCATCCACACCCTGAACACCTTCCAGGATTTCTAGCGTGGAAGGAGTTTGAAGGGGTCTGTTGGGCATAAAAGGCTGCAAGTTCATGACTACAATGAGCTGGGATGGAGACAAGCTCAAGTGTGTGCAGAAGGGAGAGAAAGGCCACTGCTGGATCCAGTGGATCGAAGGCAATGAGCTGCACCTGGAGATACAAGTGCAAGGTGTAGTCAGAAAGCAGTGTTCAAGAAGATGAAGTGAGGCCCAGCAAATGGCCAGCAGGGTCATGCCTCCAGAAAGGAGTGTGTGATAGGTATGCTGAGATCCCCGTCTTTGCACAGCATCAACCAGAAATTCCCAACCCTTGCCCCCAGATATCTGTTACCTGCAGAAATGCCTACACTCACCAATCCACATACACAATTTGCCTGGATGAATCTGGAAGGTGCTCATTACCTTATTTGTATTATTAGCAAGTTATTCTATCCTCCTGTTGGGCCAAAAATATATTTATACAGCCCTAAATGGCCAGGACTGGGTAAAAAAAAAATTTAAAAAATCACAATACCCTTAAGGATTAGAAAAGTGACATTAAATAACTTGCTACAGCACCAGTTTAATATTGATTGATTTTTTTTACTCTTTTTAACTATTTAAACAAAGATATTATTATTAAAATTCTGATGTATGACTATGGTGAATATTTGTAAGAGTTTATCTATGGTTCAAGTCTACAAGTGGATTTAAAAAATATACTATGGTGATGAAGGAAGAAGTTTAAGCTGCTTTGAAGGAAACAGCAAAAAATAACGCCCCAGGAATAGATGGTATACCAATTGACATATTTCAGCTGACAGATGCTGCTGTGGATGTGCTCACCAAGTTGTGCCAAGAAATCTGGAGAACGACCACTTGGCCAATTGACTGGAAGAGATCGGTATTTGTTCCTATCCCAAAGAAAGGTGACCCAACAGAATGTGGAAACTACAGAACAATATCATTGATTTCACATGCAAGCAAGATTATATTGAAGATTATCCAAAAACGACAGGAACAACACATCAGCAGAGAATGGCCAGAAGTCCAGGCTAGGTTGAGAAGGCGTCGTGGTACTAGGGATACAGTTGCTGATGTTAGATGGATCTTA
>NW_006399775.1:6493241-6495598 GCF_000299155.1 Elephantulus edwardii
GTGCTGGAGAAGAGTATTGAATGTATCATGGACTGCTAGGAAAACAAACAGATTCAGCCTGGAGAGGATTAAACCAAGCAACACCTTGGAGGCAAGAGTTCTGGGGCTTTGTCTGACATACTTTGGGCATGTTGCCAGGAGGGACGGGTCCTTGGAGAGGGACGTCGTGATTGGAGGGTGGAGGGACGGTGCAGGAGGGGAAGACCCTCTATGAGATGGATTGATTTGGTGACTGGGGTAATCAGGATGGGTGTGTCAGAGGCAATGCAATTGGCACTGGATAGAGCAGGGTTTAGAGCTGTTGGGCATAGGGTCCCTATGAGTCGCAAACAACTCGACGGCACATAAAAACAGCAACTACATTTTATCAAATAATGACCAAATCACTTTCTGAAAATATTTTAATAATTTGTTTCCACCAACAGAATGTGATGTTCCTATTTTCTTTTTCAACAGCAGTGATACTGTTTGACTTTTAAAAGAGTTGCTTGGTGACATTATCAGGCGTGATCAATTGAGGGTTTAATTCTTGCAGAAGGACATCATACTTGATGAAATAACAGGTCAGTTAAAAAGAAGAAGACACGTAAATATATAGACTGGCACAGTGACTTCAAGAGTGGACTCAAACAATAGCAACTGTAAAATGTTACAGGAATGGATAGTGCTTCATTCTGTTATACAAAAGTTCCTAAAAGTAGGGATTACCTTGATTGCACTGAACAATAAAAGTAACGTAAAATATTGTCTCCAATTATAATCAATGGCTTTTTCTGATTAGAATGTGTCAAATTGAATTATTTTCTCAAAAAAATGTAGCTGAGCCATCATTCTCAAGGGACTGATAGTCATATAATGATGTACTTGGTAACTTTGTTAGTTTGTGTTCAGTTATTACGATGGGATGTTGCACTTTTACTCAGATCACAACCCAGATATAATGTAGGAGTTGCTCTAGAGTGAGTTCTGCATCACCTGTTATTTTGCAAGTGACGCAAAGAGAAAGAAGTAATCAGAGAAAAGAGCAAGGATTTTTGGTATTCTGTGAACTTAGGGGTCCCGTGCTGAGAACCTCATAGACCTAAGGTAAGGTGGATTCCAAGACACATGGATATCTCAAAAGAGTTATGAGTCCACAGATACTGAAAGGAGTATAGCATGTTCTCCCAGAGAGAACAGAGAAAACCTTCCCCAAGAGAACATGATTTAAATTTGGGCTTTTAGCTTTCTAAACCACCAGAGAATAAGTTTGTTTGTTAAAATCAATTTTTAGGCTATTTTTTTTCTTTTCCTCTCCAGTGCTAGATAATGGAGACATAATGTTATAAAACATATTTTCAAATACTTATTTGCCATTTGTTTTGCTTTATATATTAGTGCATACATATTTAAGTAGATATATAATTATATATGTACATAAACTCAAACATATTTCTACTTACTTTTTATGATAATTTCAGCAGTTTTTACATTTTGAAACTAAGTATTTTCCAGCTACTGTATTTTGTAACCTGTAGCTCATATTTTACCTTTTAAAGGATGTCACATCACAGAAGTTTTTTATTCAAAATAG
This sequence comes from Elephantulus edwardii, assembly GCF_000299155.1. NCBI lineage: Eukaryota > Metazoa > Chordata > Mammalia > Macroscelidea > Macroscelididae > Elephantulus > Elephantulus edwardii. The sequence continues at coordinate 6,494,815 of NW_006399775.1, forward strand.
TTGAACCAACACACTATTTCTCATTTATTTCATTTTAAGAAAAATTTATTTATAGGAACTCATAAAATATTGTAGTAGTTGTTATGTGCCGTTGAATCACTTGCGACTCACAGCGACCCTATGTACAGCAGCCCTAAAACCTGCTCTGTCCTGTGCCAATCTCACTGTCTCTGATACACCCATCATGATTACCCCAGTCACTGAATCAATCCACCTCATACAGGGTCATGCCCTCAGGCACTGTCCCTCTACCCTACCAAGCATGATGTCCCTCTCCAAGGACTATTTCCTCCTTACAACATGTCCAAAGTATGTCAAACGAAGCCTCAGAATTCTTGCCTCCAAGGAGCAGCCCAGTGTAACCTTCTCCAGGATGAATCTGTTTGTTTTCTGAGCAGCCCAGGGTATACTCAATACTCTTCTCCTGTACCACAGGACAAAGACATCAATTCACCTTCTATCCTCCTTAATCATTGTTCAGCTCTCTGATGCATAACAAGTGATTGCAAAGACCATGGCCTGTATTAGGTGTACCTTAGTCTCCAGACTGATATCGGTGCTCTTCCATACTTTAGAGAGGTCTCTAATAGCAGATTTTCCCATCACAATATGTCTTTTAATTTCCTGGCTGCTGGTGTCAAGAGTGTTGACTGTGGAGCCAAGCAAACTAAAGTTGTTAACAATGTCAACCTCTTCGCCATCCATCCTGATGCTGCCAATTGTCCATTGGTGACAATTTTTGTCTTCTTGATATTGAGCCTCAATCCATATTGGAGGCTGCAGT
>NW_006399775.1:6496273-6530516 GCF_000299155.1 Elephantulus edwardii
TGAAATATGTCAATTGGTATACCATCTATTCCTGGGGCTTTATTTTTTACTATTTCCTTCAAAGCAGCTTGAACTTCTTCCTTCATCACCATAGGGTCTTGCTTATATGTTGTTTCATGAGATTCTTCTGTGTCTGACAATTCCTTTCGATACAGTTACTCAGTATATTCTTTCCATCTTTTTTTATAAGGAAAGATTATAGATTTCTTTTTTTATTTTATTGGGAAAAACATAATGAGGGTACAAGGAGGTGAGGGATGGAGGCAGAAGGGTGAGGATGGTCCAGGATGCAGTTGCAGAGCTGCACAATTTGGTTGGCGGGGGGAGCAGGTGAAGGAAATGAAAAGGATCCAGTGGGGACCAGATGCTACAGGGGAATGGTAAGCATTTTCCAATGGCAATTAAACCAACTGTCTTATTGATTTGGAACTGGATGCAGACTCTCTGGCTTCTTCATGCTGAACAGGGGCGTTGATGTAAAGGGGGGAAGGGAGGATACTTTATCACCTTACTGGTGGTCTTGGGTTAAAGCTGTTTGCCTTCTTATTCTGTTAGAAGATATTTTCCCGTCATTTGCTCCCCTCTGGACTGCAAAGTGTTTTTCCAGGTGGGTTCAGTGGAGATGGCCAGTTGAAACCAGAGGCTCCATCCTTTTTTGCTTCCTTAGCTGGCAGTTGTATTTCCTTTTTGTTACTGGCACTAGGTTCAGGGTCAGGTCTGGAGTGAAACTCAGTGTTAACGTTACCTATAGGAAAGGGAGCAAACCTAGAGAGAACTTGTGAGATACAAATAGAAGGGCTTTGGGGGTGTTTCTTTCAGGTTTACTGGTGGAAAGTAGCCTAGATAAAATTCTCTGGATACCCTGGGCGTTTTTTTCCCCCATCCAAGGGTCAGATGGCACAATCTGGGGACTGAGAAGCTCACCCTGATGGCCGTGACAGCTCGCCCCGAGCCTAGGGCTGAAGACAGCCCACCCCAGGCAGGGCAACAACGCCAGGGGTTGGCTGGTACACTCCCCGTCCAATTGCTCCCACCCCACTGTGGTCCCCTCGCCTGACCGAGGACTATGTAGCCAAGGACAGTGTCTTCAATTCCAGCACCACCACTTTTACCCCCCCCATAAGTGGTCATACTATAATTTGAAATAGGTGTCACTCCCTCCCCCTTTATAAATGGCAAAGGGAATCTGAGAGTTGTGAACAGACTCCCCCCAGGTCTAAACAGCTTTTGGCAGAAGCATTCAACAGATCAAAATATGTCGTGCATTTAGGATGTCGGTCTTCTTGGACATGCTGCCACTGTTAAGTGTCATCAAGTAGACAACTCACAGTGACCTTCAACAATCCATTGTATTGATGATCATCTTCTCTGGCCTGTCCAAGGAAACCCAAACCTGCAGGTGGCAGGGCCCGCGTCCCATCTCCTGCGAGGGCAGTCGGCGCCATCTTGGCTCCAAGAATTATCCCCAGAACAAGTCCACTTTGCGGCAGTGTGGCAGCTCTGTTGCACCAGTCTTGGGGAGGCTCGGTGCCTACCAACCATCCTGGGTGAGGGAATCCATAGGTTCCGGGTGTGGGAGCCTCATTGAGCTGCAGCAGCAGTGTGGCATGGTGCAGGCTCTGTGGGAGGGGGTTGGGAGCTTTGAGACTCACCCATTCCTCCTTGGGAATCCTTGAATTCCTGTTGTTGAGCCTTGATCTTTACTGAGGACCAGTCATCAACTGTTTAACTGTTCAATTATCAATAAAAAGAGGTCTGTAGAAGGCCATAGTGGCCCTGTTCCAAGTGGTCCATTGCTCCTGCAACTCACCACGTTGTCTCTGCCTCCGCTGCCATCTTGGATCCCCCTCTTTCCATCTTCTTTTAATACTTCCTGGATCATTTTATATTCTGCGTAAAACATCTTGATTATAGCAACTCAAGGTTTGAATTTGTTCTTCAGTTCCTTGAGCTTAAGAAATGCTGAGTGAGTTTGGCCCTTTTGATTTTCTGACTCCAGCTCCTTGCACACTTTGTTGTAATGTTTTACTTTTCCATCACGTGCTGCCTTTTAGAATCTTCTGTTCAGCTCTTTAATATCTTGAATTCTTCCTTCTGCTTTGGCTTCTCTGCACTTCAGTGCAATATTCAGAGTTTCTTCTTACATCTATTTTGGTCTTTTCTTCCTCCTCTGTCTTTGATCCTCCTCTGATCACTAGATCATTTGCATGTTTCTTGGATGATAGTCTTGATATCCTCCCACAATACATCTGGTCTTTGCTCATTAGTGTTCAAGGCCTCAATTCTATTCCTGAGATGGTTCTGAAATTCAGGTTGGATAGACTCAAAGTCATATTTTGGTTCCCGTGGATTTGGTTTAATTTTCCTCAGTATCAGCTTGAACTTGCTTATGAGTAGTTGGTGGTCAGCTCCTCATGTAGTTTTCACAGCTTCTCCAGTGGTTCTCTCTGCAGATGTAATCAGTCTAATTCCTATGCATACCATCAGGTGAAATCCATTTGTATAACCTGCGTTTATGTTCCTTATAAAACGTATTTGCAGTGAATAAGTCATTGATTGTGCAAAATTAAATCATTTTATCTTCAGCTTCATTGCTGTCACCGAGTCCATGTTTTCCAAATACTGATTCTTCTTCTCTGTTCCCAACTTTTGCATTCCAGTCACACATTATTATCAATGCATCTTGATTGCATGCTAGACAATGAATAATAATAATAAAAGATTGATTGTCTCCTCTCAGTTGTGATATTGAATAAGAACACTGGATATTTCATGGACTGCTGAAACACAATGCAGTTACATCTTGGAAAAAGTGCAATCCGAGTGCTCTTCAAAGCAAGGATGGGAAAATTTCATTTCACATGTTTTAGGCATGTTGTTAGGAAAGACTATCATTCCTGTGAAAAGGGCATCTTCTAGAAATGTTGTAGAGCTAGCAAAAAAAGAGAAGACCAGCAACAAGACAGATTGACATCGTGACAGCAGCAATAAGTGCAAATATATCAGGAATGATGAGGATGATACAGGATAGGACAGGTTTCAGATCTTTTGTTCATATGGTCGTTATGAGTTGTATTCAGCTCAACAGCACCTAATAAAAGCAAAACCAGTTTTCTAAGAAAAGGAGTATAAAAAGATATTTAACTTTATACAATCATTTGATAAAAGGATTAATAACTGTATTACTACTTTTATTTTTTTAATGAAACTTTTTCTTTTATACTGTTTTACTTACAAAGTTCATATATATTGTTTATCACACTGGATCTTTCCCATTTCCTTTACTTATCCCTCCCTCTTCCTATTATATTGTGTGGCCTTATGATTACCACACCCCTTCCATCCTTACCCTTCTGCTCCCACCCTTCCCCTCCCTTGGATCTTCATACACGTTTTAATAATTAATTTTCTATTTGTACAAGTTTCAGTAATGTAAGTAATTTTAAGTATATTTGGGGACTTTATGTATATGGCCCTCAGGCATGGTTCAAATTGAGTTTTTTTGTCAAACATTCTTCCAGGTAGTATAGCACTTGTCTGTGCATTGATGTACAGAAGTAACTTGTGGTTGCTGTGATGTTAAACACTGTGACACGGATGTGTCAAATGTGATAATGGTTACCAATAGTGGACAGTGTTTGGTGAAGCCCCCTGATTAAAACAATTTGGGAAGCAGGAGTGACATCCACTTCTGAAATGGCTTGCGTCCTGAAACTCTATGAACAGTGCTCAGGCTTTCATTCATAGGGTCGCTATGAGTCATCTACTACTTGGTGGTACCTAACAACAACAACAACAACAACAACAACAACATTTCTACAATAATGGTCTTATAACATATTTTACCTTATGGGACTGGATTAGTTCACTTAGCATAATACTCTTCAGTCCCTTCCAAGTTAGGTAGTGATTTTCAAGAAATTGCTCCTGCATGCTGTGTAATAGTCATTCCATCATGTGAATGTACCATAATTTCTCAATCCATTCAATTAAAGTTGGACAGTTTATTTTGTTTATTATATTGATTTTTGTTTCTTAATGAAACACTTACTGTAGAAAACTATAATCTTCAATATGTATTACATCACAACATCAAGAAAAATCCTCACCATTGGAAAGATTATGACAGATTGAGAAAAGATTGCAATTTTCAATTCTTTCATATTATTTGGATCCACAATCCATGTTCTTGGTTGCAGGAGTTAAGAAACCAGGCGATGCATTGAATTCAGTAAATCTGCTATCAGTAACATCTCCAAATTACTGAGGAACAATAATGTAAGTTTGAAGACTATGTTGTGACGTCACCTGTGTCTTCATGTGTCGCATATATCTTTATGCATCCCTGTGTCTCTGTGTCACTGGCATCATCCAGTCAGTTAAGTAGGTACCTGATTTAAAATTTTCTTAGTGTGTCCTGAGGTCTCTTGCCAGGAGCACTAGACCACGGCACCAATGCCTGATAGAACCCCACACTCTCCAACTGGATGCACGTGGCCCTGCTGCCTGAACCCACCTGAACAGCCTTATCTGTGGGGACACCCCAGCACATTGTCTAGAAGCTTGCCCAGGTCTTTTACTGGAAGTCCCTACCCTGCTACCTGAAAGTACTGCCTTCAAAACCCAGAAGTCCTGCCCACACCACTGAGAGGGCCTTGACCCACCACCTACAGGACCTGGTGCCACAGCCTGGATGCCCCAACACCAACGCCTATAGCACAACCTACTGTCACCCCTCTGGACTGCACCAGATACATCAGTGGCACAGGTGGACCCATTTCATTTCCCCTCCCTTCAGAAAGTGTTAGCTGCCTTTAACTGGGAGCACGTTGGACTGGATAGCTGCAGCAGTTGACTGACAAAGGAGGCTGCTAATTCACGGGCCTTTTCTCTCCCAAATTGAAACAAGTCTCCCATTGAGTGAAAAGTGTAGAAAGAAACAAAGGTGGGGTAGCTGCCCCACCCTCTTCTGGAGCAGTAATGTCAGACCATGAGCCTGATATTGCCTCAGGCATTAAAAGCTCTACTACAACAATGTCACATAAGAAGCAGTCCACCTTACACTCTATACAAGACCAAAGCAAGATGTCTCTTCCAAAAGTGACACAGTATCAATGGACATCCTGAAGTCAGTAAGTCTGATAAAACTTACTAAAACAGAATTTAAAAGGACAATGATTGAATATTTTCAGTGGGTGAAAGACAAAATTGAAGAATTAGAGGGGACACTGCAAGCAAAAAACCAAGAGGGGCTAAAAAAAAATCCAAAACAATGCATATAATACATTAGATACTCTGGAAAAACAAGAAACCACAATACATAATATGAGGATGAATGTTTCAGATGTTTTCAACTTGTTGGAGGGAAACATGAACAGAGTTAAAGAGGTGGAATGCAGAAGCAGTAAAAGAGAAAATAGAATTGTCACCACTGATCTGCTGGAATAAAAAGCAAAATTAAAAAGGAAGGAAGGGAAAAGATGAAAACCCAAGAATAATGTGGGACACCATCAAGAAGAATATCATGTGCATAATCAGAATCCCAGAAAAGGAAGGAACAAGTAAAAGCACTGGAAAAATTTTGGAAGAATTACTAGAAGAAAACTTCTCAAGCATAATGAAGAATGGGAGAATATATATTCAAGAAGCTTAGTGAACACAATATAGAATAGATCCCCAAAGAAAAATACCAAGGCATATCATAGTCAAATTTGCCAGAACCAAAGATAAGGAGAGAATTCTGAAAGCAGGTGGGAAGAATCAAAGAGTAACCTATAGGGAGAGCAAATACAATTAAGTGCTGATTTCTCAGCAGAAGCCATGCAAACAAGAAGACAGAGGAATGACATATATTGAACACTCAAATAATACAACTGTCAACAAAGACTATTAAACCCAGCAAAACTGCACATTAAATATGAAGGTGAGATCAAGATAGTCCCATAAATGCAGAAACTCAGGGAGTTTGTAAAAACAAGACATCAGCATTGCAGGAAACACTGAGAGATGTCCTCCTTACAGAGATGCCACAAAAAGCAGTATGGACCAAAGTAAACAGCAATAACAATGAAAAGAACTCAACAAAATGATAGCAATAAAACCTTGCCTCTCAATAATCACACTGAATATAAATGGTTTAAATGCACCACTGAATAGAACGAGTAGCAGATTGGATAAAAAATAAAATTCATCAGTATGCTTTCTATAAGAGACACACCTGAAAAATTAAGATAAAGAAAGACTAAAAGTAAAAGGGTAGAAGAAAACATACCAAAAAAAATAGCAACGAGAAAAAAGTGGGAGTAGTGATACTAATATTTGATCAAATAGATTTCAATGCAAAAACCATCACAAAGGACAAGAAAGGTCACTACTAATACTTAAAGGATCAATAAAACAGGAGGATATAGCAATAATAAATATCTATGAACCAAATGATAAAGCTGCAAAATATATAAAACAAACATTAACAAAATTGAAAAAGGAAATAGACAACATCATTATAGTAGAGACTTCAATACACCACTCTCAGGAAAGGTAGAACCACCAGAGTAAGAGTTGCCTAGTAAGATAGACTGAGGCAGAAAGGACAAAATTGTACAACTACTAAAGTGTGGGGTTTTTTTGTTTTGTTTTGTTTTGTTTTGTTTTTGTTTGTTTTCTTTAAGAGAAAAGTAAACTGGTGGGTTGTGCAGGGAGGAAAATGTGCAACAATGATTGAATAGAAATCCAAGTTCTCTATAAAATTTCATTAAAATCTTAATTAAAAAAAGACTAAGGTGTGCTTTATTCAGGCTGTGAGGTTTTCAATCACATGCTATTTATCTGAGAGCTGGACTATGAATAAGCATGGCATAGGAAGAATGAATGAATAAAAGCTGTGGTTTGCAGAAGATTACTGAATATCTTATCGACTGCCAAAAGAACAGACTGCTGTATCTTGGAGAAAATGCTTCAAAAATGTTTCTTGGAGAGAAAGATGACAACTTTGTCTCGCATGCTTTGTCCATTTTGCTAGAAGAGGCTATTCCTTGGAAAGGGACATCTATCCTTGGAAAGGTACAAGATCAGTGAAAGAGAGGAAGTTCTCTAATCAGATGGATTGATGTAGTGACTACAACCTTGGGCTCAAGAGTATCAGAGATGATGAGGATGGCAGATGATAGTACAGAGTTCAGATCTGTTGTTCATAGAGTCACTATAAGTTGTGCTTTACCCCATGATACCTACCTAACAACACCCAACTACAACTCCAGAATAAGTGGCTTAGTGGTGACGAATTGTGTTGCCAACTCAAAGGAAAGTAGCTCAAATCCAGCAGCTTCTCTGTGAAATAGGTGGATGAGCAAACTCTTCCTGTATGATTTGTTGCTATTGTTGTTGTTATTGTTATGTGCTGTCAAGTTGTCTGCCACCCATAGCTACCCTATATACAGCAGTTCTGAACCCTGCTCTGTCCTGAGCCAGTCTCACTAATTCTGACACACTAACTCTCATTGCTCCAGTTACTTTATCAATCCATATTATCTGGGGTCTTCCTCTTCTGTGCTGTCCCTCCACCCTTCCAAGCATGATGCCCTTCTCCAAGGTCTCTCTTCTTGCCACATTCCCAAAGTTTGTGAGATGGAGCTTCAAAATTCTAGCTTGTAAGAAGAATCTTGATTTCACCCTTTCCAAGACAGATCTGTTTGCTTTCTTGGCATTCCATGATATGTTCAAGACTTTTCTGCAGTACTGCAATTAGAAGGCATCAATTCCTCTTTTGTCATCCTTAGTCGTTGTCCATCTCTCTGATGCATAGCAAGTAATTGTGAAGACCATGGGCTGGATCAGGCACATCATCACATCATTGCTTTTCAGTACTCTGGATAGTTCCATAACAGCAGATTTTTCTATTGTAATTAGTCTTTTGATTTCCTGGTTTCTGATGCTAAGGATGTAAATTGGGGAGCCAAGCAAGCTGTAATTGTTAGCAAACAAAATTTCTTTATCTATCATGTTGCTGCCTATTGGTCCAGTGGTGAGAATCTTTGTCTTTCTTGATGGTGAGCTTCAGTCCATATTGCAAGGACTGCAGCCCTTGACCTTCTGCAGCAAACTCTTCAGGTCCTCTTTAGTTTCAGCAAGTAGAGATGTGTCATCTGCATAACATAGGTTGTTGATGAATCTTCCTCCAAATCCTTATGCCACATTTCTCCTTATAAAGGCCTGCTTCCTGAATGATCTGTTCTGCATATAGATTTTAAAGATATGGATGCATACCTGACACACTCTTCTCCTTATTTTTAAACATGCCGGTTTCCCTGCTCTGTTCTGAGGACTGCTTCTTGATCCAAGTATAGGTTTTGCATAAGTACAATCAAGTGTTTTAGGATTCTCATTTTTCTCAAAATTAGCCATAATGTATTGTGATCCACACAGTCAAATGTCTTTGTATAGTCAATGAAACACAGATGGACATTCCTCTGATTCTCTTTGCTTTCTGCCAGATCCATCTGACATTAGTGATATGTGTGTGTATGTGTGTGTGTGTGTGTGTGTGCACGCACGCACGTGCGCATACGTGTGTGTACATTAATGTATGCATGCATGTATGTATAAAAGTGTATGGGTAGAAAGTGTTATGTGCCTCCAAGTTAGAATTAACTCATAGCTGACCCTTCATGCTTGTTAGAGGCAATAAATCACAAAAGTAAAGTGCTCATCATTCTCCCACAGACCATCTAGTGGATTCAAACCATGTTTCTTTGAGTGGGCAGTGCAACTCTTTACCACTAGGCCACCAGATGTATCAGTAAAATGAGAAATGATTGTGAACTATCATGTGAGCACTTATGCATTCACATATGTACTTATGGAAGGAAATTAAAGATAATTTAGAGAGATGTACAAGGTAAAGTAACTATAAAGGCAGAGATTAGCATGATGTACCTATAAGAAAAGGAATGGCAGTAATCTCTGGAAGGTGAAAAAGCAAAAGAACGTCCCATAGATGCTCTAGTGAAGCATATATGGTCTAGATGCTCTAGTGGAGCAAGGCGTCTGTTAAAACCTTGATATCAGCTCAGTGACATTGGTTTAAACATGTATTCTCCAAAACTGTTAGGAAAAAAAAACTATCCTTTTCAGCCACATAATAAGTACTAGTTTTTATGGCAACCATGGGAACATATGGCACCATTCACTGGAAAAAAATGGTGATAATTACAAGTCTGTTTACTTGTACTACATAGTTAGGAGGAAAACGCGATATTAAAATAATGGACTAAAACGTGGTGGAGATAATGAGCTTTGATACAGAAGAGTGCAAAGACCAAGGTTTCAATTTTTGTCCATAAGGTCACTGTGAGTCGTAGTTTACCTGATAACATCTAACAACAATAATAATGACACGTAACCAAACATAAAACCTGCTTTGAATTAGTCAGACACCTACACAGATGTTGCCAAGTAGAATATTATTCTTTAATTTGAATTAGTAATGCCACTCTTGGTACCAGCAGTGAGGCAATTAAAAGATGAATTGCACTGGAAAGGTCGGCTGTCAGAGACCTCTCCAGAGTACTGAAAAGCAATGATGTCAGTCTGGAGACTAATGTGTACCTGATTTCAACCATAATCTTTGCAATTATTGCTATGCATCAGAAAGCTAGACAATGACTAGGGATGAAAGAAGGAGAATTGATGCCTTTGAGCTGTGATGTTTGAGGAGAGAACTGAATAAACTATGGACTGCTAGGAGAACAAACAGATTAATCCTAGAGAAGGTGAGATCAGGCTGCTCTTTTGAAGCAAGGATTATGAAGCTTCGTCTGACATACTTTGGACATGTTGCAAGGAAGGACTAGTCCTTGGGGAGGGACATAAGGTTTGGAAGGGTAGAGGGAAAGTGCAGGAGGGGAAGACCCTCGACGAGTTAGATTGATTCAGCGACTGGGATTATGAGGTTGGGTCTGTCAGAGACAATAAGATTAACACAGGATAGAGCAGGGTTTAGGACTCCTGTGTATAGGATTGCTATGAGTCACAGGCAACTCGATGAGACATAACAACAACAACAATGTATATCTTTGTGACTCAAATTAATTCTTTTCTTATAATTGAATAAGAACAAATCTATTTTGAGAAGTAATATCTGAGTTGAGGAAAGTATTAAAAGAAGATGGAAAAAGAGTATACAGTGTCATTGTACCAAAAGAAATTGACGGACACAGAAGAATTTTATGAAACAACATACGAGCAAGAGCCTGTGGTGATGAAGGAGGAAGTTCAAGCTGCTCTGAAAGAATTGGCAAAAAACAAGGTTCCAGGAATTGATAGCATGATAATAGAAATATTTCAACAAACAGATGCTGCCCTAGATGTGATCACCAAGTTGTGCCAAGAAATCTGGATGACAACCACCTGGCCAACTGACTGGAAGCTACAATATACTTAGTACTACGTATACTTATATACGTATACTTAGCATAAGTATAAGTATACTTAGTACTTGCTATAGAAGGTGAAGACCTGTAGCCTTCAATATGTTTTGAAGCTCAACATCAAGAAAAAAAAGATTCTCACCACTGGGCCAATTGGCAGCATTATGATGGATGGTGAAGAGATTGAAATTTTAAACAGCTTTAGTTTGCTTGTCTCCACAATGAACAGTCTCCAGACTGACATTATTGCTTTTCAGTACTCTGGAGAGGTCTCTGACAGCCGACCTTCCCAGTGCAATTCATCTTCTAATTGCCTGGCTGCTGGTACCAAGAGTGACATTACTAATTCAAATTAAAGAATGATATTCTACTTGGCAACATTTGTGTAAGTGTCTGATTAATTCAAAGCATGTTTTATGTTTGGTTACATGTCATTGTTATTTGTTCCCATTCTATATTTGGTCCCATTCTAAAGAAAAGTGTTCCAACAGAGGGTAGAAATTATGGAACAATATCATTAATATCACATGCAAGCAAGATTTTGCTGAAGGTTATCCAGAAGTGCAGACTGGACTTATAAGGGGTTGTAGTACTAAGTATATTGTAGCTAATGTTAGATGGATCGTGGCTGAAAACAGGGAATACCAGACGAATGTCTATCTGTGTTTCATTGACTATGTAAAGACATTTGACTGTGTGGATCACAACAAACTGCAGCTGACTCTGAAAAGAATGATAATCCTAGAACACTTGATTATGCTTATGTGAAACCCATACCTGGACCATGAGGCAGTCATCAGAACAGAACAAGGGAAAACAGCATGGTTCAAAATTGGGAAGGATATATGCTAGGGATGTGTCCTATCTCCATATCTTTTCAATCTATATGCAGAACAGATTATCAGGGAGGCTGGCCTCTATGAGGAGAAATGTGGCATCAGGATTGGAGGAAGACTCATCAACAATCTTTGTTATGCAGATGACACAACCCTACTTAATGAAACTGAGGAGAACCTGGAGTACTTGCTGCAGAAGGTAAAGACTGTAACCTTCAATATGTTTTGAAGCTCAAGATCAAGAAAAGAAAGATTCTCACCACTGGGCCTATTGGCAGCATTATGATGGATGGTGAAGAGACTGAAATTGTAAACAGCTTTAGTTTGCTTGTCTCCACAATGAACATTTTTGGCACCAACAACCAGGAAATTAAAAGACTTACTGAGTTGGGAAAGTCTGTTGTCAGAGCAACAAAGTACTGAAGAGCAATTATTTCAGTCTGAAGACTAAGATGTGTCTGATACAAGCCCTGGTCTATGGAATCACTTGCTATGATCAGAGAGCTGGACAATGACTAGGGATGAACGAAGGAGAATTGATGCCTTTGAGCTGTGGTGTTGAAGAAGAGTATTGAATATACATATTTATATATACCATAGACTGCCAAGAGAACAAACAATTTTGTCCTGGAAAGTGTGAAACCAGACTGCTCCTTGGTGGCAAAGATTATAAAGCTATGTCTGACATACTTTGGATATGTTGCAAGAAGGGACCAGTCCTTGGAGAGGGATATCATGCTTGGGAGGGTGAAGGGACAGCTCACAAGAGAAAGACCCTCAATGAGGTGGATTGATTCATTGATTTGGTTAATGAGAGTAGGTGTGTCAGAGACAATAATATTGATACAGCATAGAGGAGGGTTTAAGGCTGTTGCATATAGGGTCGTTATGAATCGCAGGGGACTCTATGGCATGTAGAAACAATCTGAGTTGAGAATAATGAATTTACCAAAATGCAACTTTGCTGTATTCTTGATTTGTACAATATCACTTGAGCTCAAAAAGCCTTGTGGTTTGTTAATTACCTGAAATTACCCACTTCATGTTTTGGTGTCCAAGATGAAGCTTTGGTCCCAACTATCAGGTTTTATCTGAAGAGGTTGGTTTGCTGCAGATTACATAGTCCTTAGTTTGTTAAAGGCAGTTGCAACCTATGCAAGTTTATCATAGTACACACTTACACCAAGGACAAAAAAACCCCAACACCTCATAAGTGCCTCTTCAGAGTAACTGCTGAATTATATTAAAATCTTTTCCTTTTTTCATCTTCCTACTAGCATGCATGTAAGGACACAAAGGAATGTAAAATGAAAATAAAGGAATAACTAAACAAATAAGATTATACTCTTTGGTGAAATCCTCTAACTATACATCAGTGGAGAACTTCGAAAAATATTCATGATACTCCAAAAAGAATCTTTGATCCAGATACACACTTATTTTTCCTACTTATGTTTTCCAAGCCTTGAACATTACTTGATTATAATAAACAAATAGTAATCTTTGAAATTTGTTAATAACAATACTAATTTTAATACAAGTAAATATTTAATCACCATCTTATAAATAAGTGGAATTCTTACCTCTATAATCTTAGTTTTGGAGTTTCGTTTTTTTTGTTTTTGGTTTTTGGTTTTTTTTTCCTTTCAGAAGCATTGCTGGGGAGATGGTACTAGAGTTATTTTGTACTTGACACAAATGAGATTTAATGATTCCAAATAATTTGCCTGAGGTCAAATGAGCTAGTATTTTGTGGAAATAGAGTTAAGCACAAGTCAATGTTATTTCAAATAGTTGCATTTTCTAGTAATCACTTCTGTTTTAAAGTTAAAATAAAATTTAGAACAACAGTATGCCCTTATGCACATATTAATTTTTAATACTTGCTTAGACCTTTTTCATATATTCTCTCATTGAATTCTTCAGTCTTGTGCAATGTAGGCATTTTTATTCTATCCATCAAAAGAGAATAAATAATAAAACAACGAGGTTCAGAAAATTTAAAGGACTTATCTGAAATCATAACGATAACTAGCAACTAGATTCTTAAGATGACTTTTTAGTTGTCTAAGATCATTCTAGCACACCAGGCCTGGCATATGAATGGTGAAATTAAAAAAAATTCAGAACACAGGATTCCATTTAGTAAAACCAAGTATCATAATGGCTACAGAAATCTCTTTTCCTGTTAAAAAAAAGTATATGACATTTTAATAATATTTATTGAGAGGTTTGGTTTTTTTCTTATATAGTGAGGTTTTCCCTACTTGTTAAAGGAATGTTCTTTTAAATCAAGTGCCTGATTTTTGCATAAAATGTATTTTTAGAATGTTAATTTACAGCCATAATTTCAGGAGATAAATATAAAGAGAGACGTGTTTGCTTATTCTTGCCAAAGGATTAAAACCAGTTTAATAATGTTCAGAAGTCTACACTTTGAAAGTGAACTAAAAGAACAACAACTTCCTAATACTGATTTTTTTAAAAGACATGTAAGAAATTTCTAAATGGCTAAGTATGCTAGATCATTTCTTCTTAATCTATCATATATATTTAGAATACCCAAAGTTCTTATTAAATGTACATCCTGATTCAGTAGTCCAGGATAGTGGGACTTAAAATGAATTTTTAACATGGTCCCAGACAATACCAGTGACCTGGCAGTAGACAGAGCATTGACTAGTGAAGTGTCATACTGCCGGTGAAAAAGTGTGACAAACAATTATGTCTTTGGCCTGTTACTATTGCAAAGGTAATCATTCCCCCCCCACACACACACACAGATGTCATCCAGGCCCATATGCTAATTATATAAAACTTTGAGTAGATGATTGATGCATAAATATAAAATACACATTTTCAGTCTTTCCCAAACAATAATTTAGAGCTAATATTTGTGCATATTTATCTACCTATAACTCACATGGCAGACTGGGTAAAGTGGTTGGACTCTGAAAGGTGGGTTCTTTTGTGTTGGTTGAGGATCAGTGTGGAACGTTTGGTTGTTGTTTTTTTTTTCTATTTAAGCCTCTTGTTTAGAGTCAACGTGATCTCTTGGAGCACCTTTCTATTTAAAAGTCAATTGTCCCAAGAGCTCCTGTGTTATTATATTTTGGAGGAACATTCTTCTAAGTGGTGCAGCAATAGTCAGTCAACTTGCTGTATTGAGGTAGCCTGTGATTGCTGTGATTCTGAATTCTGTGCTTTTGGTGTGTCAAATGCGTAATGGTTACCCATGGTGGACAGTGTTTGGTGGAGCACCCAGATTAAAACAGGTTTGGAAGCACAACAACATGCCTCTGGAAACTATGAACTTAGAGAAATAATAATAATTATAAACAGGATTCAGGCCTTTTGTTCATAGCATTGCTGTGAATCATGCTCAACTTGATGGCAATCAAACAACAAAAACACACATACATGACTATATATGTTTTCTCTACAATTGCCTTCAAGTCAATTCTCACTTACGGAAGTCTAATGTGCTTCACTGTAGATCTCTGCTTCACAAAGTATTCAGATTTCCAAGATCTTCTTTTAAGTTGCCTCTTGGTGGACTCAAACATAAAAACTTTCATTAGTAGTCAACCACAGTTATCACCTGCCAAAGCAATGACCTGGAGGAAAGACGCACACACACACACACACACACACACACACACACACGCATACATAGGCATACTTCAGGAGATAGTGTGGGTTTGGTTTGAGATCAGCTTGATAAAACAAATATCACATTAAAGTAAGTTACAGAAATTGTTTAGTTTCTCAGTGCACAAAAAAGTTATGTTTACACTATACTCTATGCTTAAATGAGTGTGTTGTGAATCTTGCTTCCAGGTAGACCTTAGAAAGGCCTCTCACAACTCGTAAAAGGACACACACGTAAGAAAGGCTTGTGAATCCTATGGCTTTCTTTTCATCCCATGTGGGTGTCAGCAGAGGGGACTTGCCAGATGAACTGGGGGTCTCTGACACAGAGTCTACCAGCATTTGGGTGTGTTGGAATTGTAAAATGCTGAAATGCCTGGCCACTTCTGTAGGCATGACTCTAATATGTGGCCCTCAGCCCTGTTTTTAATTGGTTTTGGTCAAACATTTTTCTCGGTCATATAGCCCTGGTCTGTTCACTTGCTGTACAGAGGTAACTTGTGGTTGCTGTGAAGCTGAACACTATGACACTGATGTGTTAAGTGCAATAATGGTTACCCATGGTGGACAGTGTTTGGTGGAGTTCCCCAATTAAACAAGGTTGGAAGCAGAAGTGGCATTTGCTTCTGAAATAGCTTGGCTCTGGAAACCCTATGTACCTAGAGAAAGGATGAAAGTTATACAAGTGTCCAAGCCTTTCATTCATAGGGTCACTATGAGTTGCCTACAACTCGATGGCACTTAACAACTTAACAATATGCTTAAATATGTAAGTATTATGGGAAAGTTTGAAAAATGGTGAAAATTTACAAGATGTGGCACAGAGACAAGGAGTAAGCACATGCTATTGGGCAAATGGTATTAACAGGTTGTTCTAAGAAGGGTTATCACAAATCTTACTTTGTAAAAAAAGTTATCTGAAAAAGGCAAAAAAGATGAGAAATCTTTCTCTGTGTGTGTGTGTGAATATATGTGCATATTATTAAATTATTATATTCTATTAACTTTTGTGCATGATTTCATGCACTTATAAATTTTCTCAGATGACAGTAGTTTATACTACATTAATCTTCTATAAGGATAGTCTATGTTGAAAAAAATTATAGAATTTACTAGAATGAAGAATTCACTGGAATATAGAATTCCCTGGGACAACCAATGATGCTTGACAGGTCCTAACATTGTGCAAGCACTTCAGTATTTGTTAAAGGCATTGATTGGCTTGAGTCGTAAATTTAGAGGATATTAAAGTCTTACCATAATTTTCATTAAAAGAATTATAAGCAATTTAACTTGAATAAACAATGATTTCCAGTGAGATTTTTTTAATTATCATAATTTTCTTTAATCTTTACATAAGCTTTAACAAATTATTTAAATCTTATAATCTTGCTTGGGTAAGAAAAGAAGTCTTCCCAAATCACTGCACTGCATTGGATAATTTTATGTTTTCCATTTAGTATGTGTTCTGGAAAAACAAGCATATATGAAGGAGATGAGCAGCCTCGAGAGTTCAGTGTTTACTCTTGGTCCACAGCAGTGGAGGGAGACAGAGCTTCTTCCTGGAGTAGGAGAGTGGCAACCATTATCTAAGAGCCCTCCAATCAGGACAGATGTCTTTTCCTTTTAATGTTAGTTGTACTATAGAATCAGTTTAACTCACGGAGACCATTGGAACAACAGAATTAAATGCTTCCCAGTCCTCTACCATCCTCACAATTGTTGCTACCTTTGACCCTTTCTTGCAACTGTGATATCAATCCACCTCATAGAGGGTTTTCCTTTTCTCCCCTGACTCTCTACATTTCTAAACATGGTTTCTTCTCCAGTACCTGACTCTTTCCCAATAAAATGTTCAAAGTATATGAGATGAAGTCTCACCACCCTCACTTTCAAGGCACTTTCTTGTTGCACATCTTTTAGGATAGATTTGCTTGTTCTTATGGGAGTCCATGATATATCCAATATTCTTTAACAATATCAAATCTAGAGTATTAAGTATTATTAGGGTTTTCTTATTAATTGTCCAGCTTTCACATACCTTTGAAGTAACTGAAAATAGCATAGATAGGTGCATCTTTATCATCATAATGACAATTTTTCTTTATAAGTAGAGTGCTTTAAAGATATCTTTTGTGTTGTTTTTCATGGGCAGAGATGAACTAGCAAAGTAGAATGTAATTCTAGGAAGGCTAGAAGTTCTCTCAGGCTAATAGCACCAAGAAACCCCAAAATCTCTGCTTTTTTTAGCATTCAGAAACAAAGAAATAGTTCACAGAGAAATGGAAATTTTAAAGATTACTTAATAGGGCCAGTATGGGCCAAGTACACAGATAGATAAAAGACATACATTCAAGGAAGACCTCTTTGTATTCATAAACTGTGCTTTCTTACATTTGCAACAACCTAATCAAGAGGGGGAACATTTGCTTCTACTCTCAAAGGAATGAGTGTCTAAAGACGTATGAGAACTGTTTGCAGTCCTCTTTCTCAGAGCGCCTCATCAGAGCTGCTTGCAATCTTCCTTCTGAAGACACTCTATGTGTAAGACACACAGCCATGCCCCAAGGATACAGCCCTTTACATTCTTTGCCAGTTACATTTTGTAAAAGATTTATCTAGTGTGATACGTTCTTTCTTGACTTTCTAAACTGCTGCTTCCACAGATGTTAAATGTGGATCCAAGTTTAAAAAATGGTCATTGACAACTTCAATCTTTCCCCTAATTATCAATTCAATTGCCAGCATTTTGCTTTTCTTATGTAATACTGTTAAGTAATAATGCATAAACCATAATGAAATATTACTGATTTCTCAATGTAAATGACTGGGACAAAGGGAGAAGAAAAATAAAAATGTACTGAAATTGTTATCTTAAAGGACTAATGGACCATACAAGCAACTCCTATTTCCATGATGCTGGGACCAGAACAACTAGATAATGCCAATTACTTCTGCAGACCACTGTAAAAAGGATCACAGTATCACAGTAGGAGATCCTATAAAGAGTGCCAAAGAGGTGGAAAGGAGAAAAGTAGGAGCTTATTGGTCCGATAGAGACTGGTCAGATTCCGAAACTGGCTCTTAATCACTTTTTGGACTTGCAATAAAATTCACCCTGTAGCTCAACTTTCAGCCAAATAGACGGCCTATAAAGTGACAAATAACACCAGAGTGACACTCATCCTTAAGACTAACGCTACGGTGAAGAGGGGGTGTGCAGGGAGAAGGATGCAACAATGAATGAATGGAATTTAAAAAAAAACAAAACAAAAAACTAACGCTACAAGGTAAAAATCAAAGAGCGTTAGCTCAAGGATAAAGCCCAGGTGGTAGAAACTGGTAGTAAAGAAACATTAATGGATATGAGAATTGCAAAGAAAAAAGTAGGAATGTCTGCTTATATTGGGGATATTGTAATTAATGTTATAGAACAAGATATAAAAAGTTCAATGAACAAAATCTGCTTTGTAAACTTTCTTTCATATTAATACACGTAAAGCAGGGGAGGGGCCTTGAAAGTTCCGAGTTCGCTCACTGTCCACAGCAGGGAAGGGAGATTCAGTCAGGAGAGGTGCCGTTTTTTCTTATGTTAGTTGCACAATAAAAATAATGGTATAAAAGCACATTTTTATATTAATTCTTTATATGGAATTTGTAGATCAAGCCAGTCTTCTTAAAAGACATGCTCTCCAAGTGATATTCTAGAGATCACATTAACCTAAGAAATCTAACCTGCTCAATAGTGGTTTTGTGGGGTTTTTTTTCCTTTTTCAAAGTCACATGATCTAAAAGTCATAATCTGTTTGACGCATTGCTCTGTCAGAGTTGTGGCAGCTGTGCAGTTGTACAGAAATGAAAAGTACTAAACAAGAGTCTAAATAACTAGACTCATGACACAGGCTTGATCAATACCATTGGTGTGGGTAGTCTAACCTCTTAAATCTTTAACTTTTTTTTTATCTCAAAGATGTGGATCGCTCCACTTACCACTCAAAACCAATTTCACAGAGTTGGGGTACGACAGCAAGAGGTTGAAATACGCCAGTACGTAGGAGACAGGGAGTTCTTGTGGCCTAGGGAGGCGAGAGTGAACTGCTAATACAACCACTGCCTTTCTGCATTTCAAATTACTAGCTGCTCCACAAGAGTGATGGAAATCTTTTCGTGTGATGTATAGCCTCAAAACTCACTGGAGGGTCATCTATGAGTCAATTCTGACTACAGGGCAATGATTGTTACATAGGAGATAAGTGGAATGAGCTTCCCAAATCTCCCTCTATCTTAGAGACCATATGAAGAACTGTCACAGCAGCCTGCCTGCCCAGGACAGGCTTGCCAGAAGTCACATTCCAGACATATTGGTCTGGAAAAGTATCTGGCATTTATTATACGTTGTGCAGAGGTTTACATTTTCCTACTTTGGTAAAAGAAACCACAATTAAAATCAATGATATTACCTAGTCTTGGAAAGAGTGATAAAACCTTCTCAGAAAATGCTGACACAAACAGAAAAGGGGAACAATGGGATTCCACAGAGGCCTAAGGTAGTTTTAAATTTGATAATAAAGCTATCATCATTGCAGAGTAAGGAGCAAGTTCTTTTGCTTATGAGATTATAAAATGCTAGATTCATATCATTACAGAGTATTATAAAAATATATTGTTATTGCATTCTATGTTTGCAAGTTTACTAATCTACAATGCAGATGCTAATTTCCTAGCCCTAGAAAATGTTATGACCATTAGATAATACTTATTTTTAAATTAAATACATATAGAATTCATGCAAACTACAAGTATACAAAAGACCGAGTGGAGGGTCAGTAATGTTAAAAATACTTATATTCATGATTGCTGAAGCATCACATGTGACTTCACAATGCTATATATACACCATGTGCATAGTTCCAAATAAGAAAATAATCCACTTTTTTAGTGTTTATTATGGACATCAAAAGAGCTAAAATCGCTCAACATTTCTTAAGCTGAAGGACCTGAGAATGTATTCAAGCTTTGAATTTCAATACTTAAAGATGCTTTGGGTAGAATATTAACTGATCCAGGAAACATTAAAAGAAGATGGAAGGAATAGACAGAGTCACTGTACCAAAAGGAATTGGCTGACACAGAAGAATTTAATGGAATAATGTATGAGCAAGAGCCTGTGGTGATGAAGGAGGAAGTCCAACCTGCTCTGAAAGAACTGGCAAAAAAACAGGACTCCAGGAATTGAGAGCATATCAATATCCATTGGCATATTTCCACAAAGAGTTGTTACTCTGGATGCACTCATCAAGTTGTGTCAAGAAATCTGAAGTACAACCACCTGGCCAACAGATTGGCAGAAATCTATATTTGTTACCATTCCAAAGAAAGGTGACTTGAAAGAGTACAGAAAATATTTAATAATATCATTAATATCATATGCAAGCAAGATCCTGCTGAAAATTACTCCAAAAGCCTGAAACAGCACATCAACAGAGAATTGTCAGAAGTGCGGCTGGGTTTAGAAAAAGCCATGGCACTAGGGATATTGTAGCTATTGTTAGATGGATCTTGGCTGAAAGCAGAGAGTACCAGAGGAATGTCTATCTGTGCTTCATTGACTATGCAAAGGCATTTGAATGTGTGGCTCATAAAAAACTGTGGCTATCTCTGAGAAGAATGGGATTCCCAGAACATTTAATTGTGCTTATGGAAAACCTACACTTGGACCAGGAGGCAGTCATCAGAATAGATCAGGGAAATACTGCATGGTTCAAAATTTGGAAGCAAGTATGCTATGAATGTGTCTTATCTCCATACCTTTCCAACCTATATACAGAACAGATCATTCAAGAGGCTAGGCTCTGTGAAGAGGAGTGTGGCATGAATATTGGAGGAAGACTTATCAACAACCTACATTATACAGATGACACAATTTTACTTGCTGAAAATGAGAAGGACCTGAAGCGTTTGCTGCAGAAGGTCAAGGACTTAAGCCTTCAAGATGGTTTGAAGCTCAACATCAAGAAAACAAAGATTCTTCCCATTGAGCTGATTAGCAGCATCATGATAGACAATGAAGAGATTAAGATTGTTAACAGCTTTAGTTTGCTTGGTTCCATGCTTAACACACTTGGTACCAGCAGCCACACTGCATTGGGAAAGTCTACTGCCAGGAGCCTCTAAAGGGTACTGAATAGCAATGATGTCATTCTGGATACTAAAGTGCATCTGATCCATGTCATAGTCTTTGCAATTATTGGCTATGCAGCAGAAAGATGGACAATGACTAGGGATGATAGAAACATAATTGATGTCTTTGAGTTGTGGTGATATTGAATAATATTGAATATACTGTGGACTGCCAGGAGAACAAACAGGTTTGTACTAGAAAGGATGAAACCAGGCTGCTCCTTGGAGGCAAGGATACTGAAACTTAGTCTGACATACTTTGGGCATGTTGCAAGGAAGGGCCAGAGCTTCAAAGGAGAGTTTAGAGCTGTTGTATATAGGTTTGCTACTCATTGTAAGTGACTCAAAGGCACATAACAATAACAGTGACATCAACATTGATAAGAAAAAAATGGGAGGCATAAATATTGACATATTAGGTATTGACGAAGTGAGAAGATTGACATGGGACATTTTGAATCAGATAATCATATGATCTATGCAGAAGACAAAACGATGAGAAACATAAGGTCATTTTCATAGTTTAAAATGCCATTTCTAGATCTATCCTGAAATAAAATATTGTATCCAGATAACATCCAGACACATACAACAGGAAGACCTGTTAATACCTTAATAATTCAAATTTATGCATCAACAACCAGAACCACAGAGGAGGAAACAGAGAATTTTTACCAAATTTTGCAGTCAGATATCAACCAAACATGCAACCAAAGAAACATTAATAATAATGGGTGACTGGAATGCAAAAGGTGGTATGCAGGAAGAAGGATCTGTAGTCATAAAACATGGACTTGGTGATAGAAATGAGGCTGGAAATACAATTCTGCACAATCAATCATTTATTCATTGGAAATATCTATTATAGGAAACATAAACATAGTCTATGTGTTTGGATTTCTCCTGAAGGTAAACACAAGAATCAGATCAATTACATCTGTGGTAGGAATTGTTGGAGAAGTTCAATATCAGCAGTAAAAACTAGGGCAGGTACAGATTGCAGAACAGAAAGAAGGTCAAATCCTATCAGCAGGAAAAAAATTTGATCTTGAATCTGTCCCTCATGAATTTATAAACCATCCCAAGGATAGACTTGAGGCCTTAAACCATAATGAACCAGATGAGCTGTGGGAAGAAATCAAGAATATTATCCATAATGAATGCAAAATACAGAGGAAGAAAACACCAAAATGGATATCAGAGGAGACTGAATATTTAACTAGAGCACTGAGAAGCCAAAGCAAAGGGAAGAAATCAAGAAGTTAAGGAATTGAAAAGAAGATTTCAAAGTGCAGTTCAGGAAGACAAAGTATTATAATGAAATGTGCCAGGAGCTGGAGTTGGAAAATCAAAAGGATCAAATTTACTTGGTATTTATTAAGCTGAAGGTACTGAAGAACAAATTCAAGCCACAAGTTTGCAATGTTTAAGCATAATATGAGCAGAATATTTAATGATCCAAGAAGCACTAAAAGAAGATGTATATAGAATCATTGTACCAAAACAAATTGGCTGGCACAGAAGAAATACATAAAGCAACATATGGTCAAGAGGCAAAGGTGATGAAGGAGGAAGTTTAGGCTGCTCTAAAGGACTTGGCAAAAAAACACAGCCCCAGGAATTGATGCAATGTCAGTTGACATATTTCAACAAACAGATGCTGCCCTGGATGTGATCACCAGGTTGTGCCAAGAAACCTGGAGGAGAACTACCTGGCTAACTGACTGGAAGAGTTCCACACTTATCCCCATTCCAAAAAAAGGTGGACTGACAGAGTGTAGAAATTATCAATCAATATCACTAATATCATATGGAAGCAAAATCCTGCATAAATTTATATTAAAAAATGACAGGAACAGTACACTGACAGAGAACTACCAGAAATACAAGCTGGATTTAGAAGAGGTCGTGGCACTAGAGACATTATTACCAATGTCAGATGGATCTTGTCAGAAAGCAAAGCAAAGGCATTTGACTGAGTAGATGACAACAAATTGTAGCTAAACTTGAGGAGAATAGGAATCTCAGAACACTTGATAGTGCTTGTGGGAAACCTATGCTTGGACCAGGAAGCAGCATAGTTCAAAATCAGGAAAAGCAAGGACTCATCCCTCCTTGTAACACGTCCAAAGTAGGTCAGATGAAGCCTCAGAATCCTTGTCTCCAAGATGGAGCTTGGTTTCACCCTCTCCAGGATGAAATTGTGTGTTCTCTTCACAGTCCTTGGTATACCATTAAATTCTCTCCTCCAGCATCACAGCTCAAAGGCAGCAATTCTTCTTCTATCATCCCAAATCATTGTCCAACTTTCTGATGCATTTTAAGTAATTGCAAAAACCATGGCCTGAATCAAGCACACCTTAGTCTCCAGACTGATATTATTGCTCTTCAGTGCTTTAAAGAAGCCACTGACAACAGAAGTTCTCAATGCTATTCATCTTTCAATTTTCTGTCTGCTGGTACCAAGAGTATTGATTGTGGAATCAAGCAAACTGAAGTTAACAATCTCAATCTCTTCATCATCTATCATGTTACTGCCAATTAGCCCAGTCATGGGAATCTTTGTTTTCTTGATGTTGAGTTTCAATCAATACTGAAACCTGCAGTCTTTGACCTTCTGCAACAAGCACTTCAGGTCCTCCTCACTTACATCAAGCAGGGTTGTGTCATCTGCGTTAACACAGATCGTTGATGAGTCTTCCTCCAGTCCTGATGTCACATTTCTCCTAATAGAGCCTAGCCTCTTGGGTAATCTATTCTGCACATAGATTGAAAAGGTATGGAGATAGGACACATCCCTGGCATACATCCTTCCCAATTTTGAACCATGCATGTGTTCCCTTGCTGTGTTTGACATCTACCTCTTGGTCCAAGTATAGATTTTGCATAAGCATGATCAAGCATTCTGGAATTCCCCTTCTTCTCAGATTTTGTAAGCTGTTGTTGTGATCCACACAGTCAAATGCCTTTACATAGTCACTGAAACACAGATAGATATTCCTCTGGTACTCTCCTTTCAGCCAAAATCCGTCTAACATTAGCTATAATATCCCTAGTACCACAACCTCTTCTAAACCCAGCCTGCCATTCTGGCAGTTCTCTGTTGATGTCCAGTCATTTTTCAGCAGAATCTTGCTTGCATGTGATATTGCCTAGCAGAGGATTTTTAGATTCAGGATATACTAAATGAATTCTAAGGAAAAAAACAAAGAAAGAAACTACTTCATGAGTATTCAATTACTAAGGCATCTATTTAGAGTAAACATTAACATGATAATTTGAGGAGTATTGGAAGCTGTGAAACTGGAAAAGTATGTGTAAGGATTTCCAAATTACTGGAATTCCATAGTGAGGAATGTAGGTAAGGTATAGGTGGAAACACAAGAGAAAAATTTCGTTCCCAAGGCAGCATTAATAGGGGGAAAGAAAAAACGTTTGAACCGTAGTGTAACCAACCAGAGTACCAGAATAAAGGCTCACAAATAATAATTATTTTATTATTTTAAATATGTCACTGATACTGATCACATTTTATATTTTTCAGTGGGTTTTATACCCTTATTGCCAAATAGAAAAGTGAAAGTTCATCTTACATCAAAAAGAAACATTCAAAAAGTGAAAGGGAGGTCATTTTGAAGATGAGATCATTCTAACCTATGTCGCATTAAATGAACATGTAAGAGCTATTTTGTCTACAGTGTTCCTTGCTGTTCCCAGATATTTTTAAATTGAGTTTATTTCCATAACTTTCTTCATTTAGTGCCATTAGGAAACTACTTAATATTTTTTAAAATGGTAACTCTGCTTTTCTTCTTCCTCACTGTCAAATTTCATTTATATATATCAGGGAGGTCTGGTGGCCTCATGGTAAGAATCTGTGCTGCAATCCTGAAGGCATGTGGTTCAAATCCACCAGCTGTTCAGTGGGAGAAGGATAGACAGTCTCCTCCTACACAATGAACTGCCTCTGAAAACACACTGGAAGGTCAGCTATTGTTTGGTTCTGACTAGATGACACACAGCAACGACAATATGACATATACTCTGTATAGTATAGAAAGTTATGCTACCAAGCTAAAGGTGAGTGATTTTAATCTGCAACCCTCAGGCCTGGTTTTTAATTGGTTTTGGTCAAACATTCTTGTAAGTGGTATAGCACTGGTCTATCCATTTGATGTACAGAGGTAAAGATAGATAGGGAGAGAGAGGGAGAGAGATAGCTGATAGATATAGAGAGATAGAGAGACAGAGCTATATATAGGTAAATATTTTAATATATATTACATAAGGGAGATCAGATAGCTTAGTTGCAAGAAACTGCATTTCAGTCACAAAAGCATGTGGTTCGAATCCACCAGTTACTTAGTGGTGGATTCAACAACATTGTTATTATGTGCTGTTGAGTCACTTGTGACCTCTAGTGACCCTATATACAGCAGCTCTGAACCCTGCTCTATTTTGAGTCAATTTCATTGTCATTGACATACCTACACCCATTACTCCAGTCACTGAGTCAATCCATCTCAACCTGGGTTTCCTCTCTTGTGCTGTCTCTCCATCCTTCCAAGCATGATGTCCTTCTCCAAGGTCTAGTCCCTCCTGGAAACATACCCAAAATATCTGAAAAGGAGCTTCAAAAATAATTGCTCCAAGGAGCAACCTGGTTTCCATTTCTCTATGACAGATCTGTTTGTTCTCATGGTATATTCAATACTCTTCTTCAGCACCACAACTCAAAGACATTGACTCCTCTTTTGTTATTATTAGTCATTTTCCAGATCCCTAATGCATAGCAAGTAATTTTGGAGATCATTACCTGGTTACAATGTCAGTCTAGAGACAAAGATGTGCCTAATACAGGCTACGGTCTTCTCAATTACTTCGCATGCTTCAGAGATCTGGACAATGACTAAGGATGACAGAAGAAGAATTGTTGCCTTTGAGTTATGATTCTGTAGAAGAGTCATGGACATACCAAGGACTGCCAAGAGAACAAGTAAGTCTGTCTTAGAGAGGGTGAAACAAAATCTCTTTGGGGGCTAGTACTTTGAAATTCTGCCTCACATGCTTTGGGCACATGGCCAGGAGAGACCAATCCTTGGAGAAGGACATTATGCTCAGAAGGGTGGAGGGACAGTGCAGAGGAGGAGGACCCCAGATGAAATGGAGTGATACAGTGACTGCGGCCATGGGACTTGGTGTGTCAGCATTAGTGAGACAAGCTCAGGACAGGGAAGTTTTAGAGCTGCTGTACATGGAGTTGCTATCCATTGCACGTGACTCATCAGCACATAAAAACAAAAACATACTACATTGGTTGTTTTTATTTAAGCCTCTTATTTAGAGTTAACAAGACCTCATGGAGGGCCTTGATATTGAATGTTGTTTGTTATTCTATTTTTGAGGAATATTCTTCTGAGTGGTATAGCACTCTTCTGTCAATATGTACTGAGGTAACCTGAGATTGCTATGATGCTGAACCTTGTGCCACTGGGGTATTAAATGTCATAATAGTTACTTGTTGCAGACAGTGTTTGGTGGAGCTCCCAATTTAAGACAGGTTTGGAAGCAGGAGAAACAGCCACTTCCTAAATAACATGCCTCTGGAAGTTCTTTGTTGTTGCTTGTGCCCTCAAGTTGCTTGCAACTCGTAGTGACCCTAAACCCTGCTCTGTCCTGTGCCAACTGCACCATCTTCAAGACACCCACTGTGGACTGCGTTTTTTATTTCATCCACAATCATGTGTGAGCTGATTGGATTTGCTGGAGTAAGTTAACAATGAGCTGTGGGCTGGAAACCTCTCATTTAGATTCTCACCGTGGGGCCAATTGGCAACATCATGAGAGACCAAAAGAAGACTGAGATTATTAATCATTTTAGCTTGCTTGGTTATACAATCAACACTCTTGGCATCAGTAGTCATGATTTTTTCCCCTTAAGTTTCATGCATAAATATTGATCTGTTAAAAGAAGAGAGGAGAATATATTTTTGGATTATCAGTGTAACATTTGAATACAATAGTAGAAGTTCAACAGCTGGCTGTGTTAGTTCTTCCTCTAAACCACATCTAGAGAACATTTCTTCTATCCATTTCCCTGTCACCACCTTGACCTCCTTCATTTATGGAGTATGTCCAGTAGAAATAAGTGCATCTGTCTATCAAAAGAAAGTGCACAGCCTTATAGTTCATAACAGCCCAGGGCAATGACCCAATGCCCACCATCACTACTTCTCACACAAAGCAAAGCTCTAGAGCAACAAGATGTGCATTATTGCTTCAGGCAACACCATGGATAAATTAATCGACCTGATACTGAGCAAGGTCTGGCCTGATTACAGAGTATATACTGCCTGATTCCTTTATATGAGGTTTCAATATAGCTTCAATCATTTAGAATATTCCCAATTCCTGAGCTTCTTCAGGCAGCACCCATGCCTTGGCTCAAGCTGTTCTTTGTCAGGACTTCACCTTTCGATCCTTCACAGGGCTAATTCTAACTCAGTCCAGTGAAGATACTCATTAGTTGGCAGGATGGAGGAGCACTGCTGCTCTATTAGCCATGGGCACCATTACTCATTACTCTTTGAATTGTCTGTTTCCCTTATGAGCCTAGGAACTCTGTGAGAGCTAAAGCAATGTCTCTTTCATTCTAATAAGCCTCAAACCTTGCCTGGCACTAACAAGAAACTCCATAAATGCTTGCTGAATGAACAAATAAATTAAAAGTCCCTGTCCTCAACACACACACACACACACACACACACAATTTTTAGGATTTTCTTAGAGAAATGTCCTTTAGATTACACTTTCTCTTTTGTTTTCTTTTAACATCTGAAATGTAGAGTTAATGTTAACTTTTGCTCAGAGTCTGAGCCATTTTAGTGATATTAATCTTATTTTATTTTCCTAAAATAGGAATTTGTAAGACTTCTCATGATATATAAGATGGAATCAACTCTCTCTTTGCTATGATAATAGAAACAGGTCAACATCTTTGGGACGTGAACACTGACTCAAATGCTCTGGACAGGTGAAGATGTATGAAATACCACATATTCTGCTGTTTTCTCTTCATTTAACCTCCCATTAGTCTTGAGGGTGATGAGGCAAATTTAGGAAGCCTCTGAACCCTGTTGCCTATATGTTACTATACAATAGACTTTCTGCTGTCTCATCTCACACTTGTCTATTAATTTGGCTTTTGGCAGCAAGCAGCAGATGCAAAGATTGTGGTACCTTAATATGATGGTATTCTTGAAGTCTGCTGCAGCACTCGAGTTTTTGCTTAAGTGAAAAGCATACTTGACCATATAAAGCTCAATAATCTAATAATGTGATTCACAGTAATGTAAGATTTTCTGTACAATTTTAGACTAAATTATGTAAAATATACGAATTGTTTCTTAACACCTACAAAACCAATCCGTGAATTTCTTTTAAAATGGGCTATGGGCTATGATCCTTCTTCCATACTTATTCAATCTGTATGCTGAGAAAATTATTTGAGAAGTTGGACTATAATAAGAAGAATGTGGCATCATGATTAAAGGACAACTCATCAACATTACACATATGACACACCTTTGTTTGCTGAAAGGGAAGAGGACTTCAAACATTTGCTGCAGAAGATCATATCTTTCAATATATAGTACACCCCAATGTTAAGAAAATAAAAATCCTACCAATTGGACCAATTATGTAGCATCATGATAGATGGAGAAAAGATTAAAGTTGTAAATTCAGTTTTACAAAATCAATATAATCACAGTCAAGGTTGTGGTTGTTGTTGTTGTTATGTGCCGTCGAGTCGTTTGTGACTCATAGCGACCCTATGTAACAGCCCTAAACCCTGCTCTATCCTGTGCAATCACATTGCCTCTGAGACACCCATCCCGATTACGCCAGTCACTGAATCAATCCATCTCATAGAGGGTCTTTCCCTCATGCGCTGTCCCTCCACCTTACCAAGCATGATGTCCCTCTCCAAGGACCTGTCTTTCCTTACAACATGTCCAAAGTATGTCAGAAGAATCCCCAGAATCCTTGCCTCCAAGGAGTAGCCTGGTTTAACCCTCTCTCGGATGAATCTGTATGTTTTCTTGGCAGTCCATGGTACATTCAATACTATTCTTCAGCACCACAGCTCAAAGGCATCAACTTTTCTTCTATCCTCCCTAGTCATTGTCCAACTCTCTGATGTATAACAAGTGATTGCAAAGATCATGGCCTGTATCAGACACACCTTAGTCTCCAGAGAGATACCATTGCTCTTGAGTGCTTTAGAGAGGTCCCTAACGGCAGACTTTCCCATCGCAATACGTTTTTTGATTTCCTGGCTGCTGGTGTCAATAGTGTTGACCGTGGAGGGGAGGAAACTGAAGCTGTGAACAAGCTCAATCTCTTCGTCATCCATGCTGATGCTACCAATTGGTCCAGTGGTGAGAATCTTTGTCTTCTTGACACTGAGCCTCAGTCCATACTGAAGGCTGCAGTCCTTAACCCTCTGCAGCAAGTGAATGAGGTAGCAAAAGATATTTTGTGTTGGAAAAATCTGCTGAGAAGAACCTCTCCAGTGCTAAGTGGAAGGATGTCAGCTTAAAGACTAAGATCCAAGCTATGCTATTTTCAATTGCTTCCTAAGCATATAAAATTGGATAATAAATAATACCGACAGAAGATTAACTGATGTCTTTGAATTAAGATTTTGGAGGAGAGTAGTAACTATCTCATAGAATGACAAAATCATAAACGTATTTATTTGGTAGGATGTGTAACCAGTCTGCTACTTAGAGGCAAGAATGGTGAAACTTTGTCTCATATACTTTGAGTATATTGTCAGGAAGGCTAGTACTTGAGAAAAACAAAACAAAACAAAAAACCATCATGATAGGAAATGTGGCCGGTCAGAGAGAGGAAGACCCTCAAACAGATCAGTTGACAACGAGACTGTAACAATTCACTCAAAAAGAACAGATTGTGGGGATAGTGCAAGGTTCAAGTCTCTTTTTCATAGTATGGCTATGAATCATACTTGACTGGCTATCCATAACAACAACAACATGAACACAGTGACAGAGGGTTCATGGTATCTGTGAAACCAATAATTCCTTAAAAGAGTGAACTTCCTGGGACTAAACTTTCTCTCTTCATGCGGCTGCTTGCCTGGTTCTTCTTGTCAATCTGTCTACAATATGAAGAAGTAGCACCTGTCACTTTCTTCTCAAAGTACTGGTATGAACTCCAGTAACTCCCCAATTTATCAGCATTTCCACACAAATCAATAATGAACACTAGTATAACTTCTGTGAGAGTTTATAGTAGATCTATATTTTAATCCTTTAATGAATTTTTTATGACGTTATTTTTCTACTTTAGTCTTCCTTTTCTTTTTTCCATACTTCATTGTTTTAAAGTAATGAAAAGAATATAAGTTTTAAGGCAATGAATATGTATTCAGGACATTCTTTTGCTTGTCTTTTTTTTTTAATAATGGGATTGAAAACATTTAAAACTTTCTTTTACAGTCTGTTTTCAATGACAAAATGAGTTGTAGAACTGCCACAACAATGCAATTTTGCCAAGTCAGTAGAATATACTTAAAGAAGATCTTTTTTAAAATAACTTTTATTTTGAGAAAATGCTTAAAAGTCTCAAAAATGCAGAAAACAGAGACATATTTGTAATGAAAAGTGATTCTGCAGAAAGATCTGTGGTTTTATTGTAGTAATGAGTCTTGGAAACAGAACATAGTGCCTTTCAAATTTTATGGCTTACTGGGAAAAATAAGATTTATTATGTGCACACAGATGCCTTGATTATATATACGGAATGTGGAATAACGATAGTCAAAGTTTTTGTGAAAGGTTACCTAGGGGAAGTTTACAGGCCATGGAAAGTTAGAGTTCTACATTGCTGTATGACTAGGTAGTTTGCATGCTTGTTTTTCCTTGACATAAGGGGTTCTAGCATGCATTCATTTGAATACGTTTTAAAAACTTATTCAAACCTGTTTAATGATAACCTAATAAAAAATTACTAATCTATAGAAGAAAACAAAAGAAAATAAAAGGAAATTTTTATGAAAGAAAAAATTTCACGTATTTGGTATCTTCTTCCTCTTTTAGGAGTTTCTTTGTTCATTTTAATTAGACTCTAATTCTGGTAGTGCATTTGTTAAGTTCTGAAGGTATATGTATTGAACCTACAGCTGTTGATTTAACCCAGGAGATAGACGTGGCTGTTGGCTGCCTTAAATATTCCAAACCTAAACTCTCAAACTCTCTGACTCATAGCAACCCTCCATTGTGTTTTCAAGGCAGAAAAATCTTACTCAGACTGCCTCATCATTCTCTAAGTGGTTCCTGGTTTCAAACTGTTGATGTTTAGTTTTAGCAGCCTAGTATCATTGGGGAACCCTACTGCTTCCTAGTGGTAAGCTGTGCTACAATCTCAGAGGAATAGGGTTCGAATCCACCACCTGTTATACAGAAGAAGAATGGGCTATCATCTCTTATGTTATTTACTGCCTCTGAAAAACGGGTGGAAGGTTACCTACAGGACAGTTCCAGCTCTGTAGCACACAACAAAAACATATCATTGCTGATTTTGTTGGTAGATGCTGACCAGGGTAGTCCAACTCTAAGTGATCCTATATATAACTGAATCAAATCCTGGCTGATCCTGTGCCTTTGTCACAATGGCAGCTGTGCTTTAACATTGTTGTTGTCACTGTGCCAATACATTTCCTCTTTTCTCCTTCACTGAGTCTCTACTTTTCTATGCATAGTGCCTTCACTCACAGACTGGCCTGTCCTGTCAACACAATCAAATTAATTGAGATAAAATTTCACTCTTCTGATCTCCAAGGACCACCCTGGCCAATCCTAAGACAGATCCATTGTATTGTCAATATTATTTGTCAATATCACAGTTCAAAGGCATCAACTCTTCTTTGGTATTCTTTATTCATTGTTAAACTTTCACATGCATATGAAGCAATTAAAAATATCATAGTTTTGGCCAGATTTACCTTAGTCTTTAAAGTGACGTTGTTGCTCTTTAGTACTACAAAGAGAACTTTGGCAGCAGATTTGCATAATGTAGTGAGAACTTTCATTTCTCCACTCTGCTTCCACGAGTATTGACTTTAGATTGAAGTAAAGTTAAATAATTGACAACTTCATTTTTTTTACTTATCACTTTTCTGTTTAATAGTTTGACAGGAACTATCTCTCCAGGTGCTCTGTTGGAGAAGGAGGAGCAATCTCCTGCTGTACCGATCAGATCTGATTTGACAATACGTAAAAAATAATAATAATAATTTTTTAAAAAAAGAAACTATAATAATAATAGAGAGCTATGATGGCCAAGTGGTGAGAAGATGCACTGCAATTCCGAAAGTACAAGGCTCAAATCCACCAACTGCTCTGTGGGAGAAGAATGATCAATCTTCTCCAGGATAATTAACTGCCTTTGAAAACCCACTTGAGAGATAGGTGTGGGTCAGTTCCAACTTGATGGTACTCAACAACAACAATAACAAATAATATCTCAATTATAAATTTGAAGCATTGAGCACTAATCAACAGAGACCAAATGAGTTATGAGATTAAATCAAGAACACAGCAGTCACAGAAAAAGGGCATTAAAACAAGAAAGTAAAAAACCCAAAATGGATGTTATCATTGGAGACCAGGTTCTGGATTACACCACATTTGGTTAACAAGATGTTCAATAAAAAGAGGACATTCCTCAATTCAATGGGTTATAACAAAGACTTTAACTATGGGTTCACACATAGCAACAATTGTGAAGATAGCCTAGGACTAGGCAGGGTCTAACTAATTTTGTCGTACATATGATCACAGATTTGGAAGAAATAATGTCATATGATAACAAATCATGTGTTAATGTCTTGCAAAAAAATGGAATTTAAAATTAATAACGACATGAACTCTTTACACAAATTATGATGGGTGTAAGTATATGTCTTCTTGATTTTTTTAAGGAAATAAAAGAAAAAACAATCAAGACAAGAAGAGTACAAAAGTAATTAGCACTTGAAGGTTTTGAAAATTATCAGCCTTTGCTGTGAAGCCGAACCTTGTGCCACTGGGGGTCAAATGCCACAATGACTGCCCATGGCGGACAATGTTTGGTGGAGCTCCCAGTTTTGAGACAGGTTTGGAAGCAGGAGTGGCATCCACTTCCTAAACCACATGCCTCTGGAAACTCTATGGACCTGGAGAAACAACAAGAGTTATAGAAAGGCTTCAGGTCTTTTGTTCATAGGGTCACTATGCACAACTTGATGGCGATCAACAAGAACAACAACAACAAGAACAACAGCAATTTATACAAATTCATGCAAAACCTACATGTAGATCAAGTTTTTGTCTGAACAAAACAAGGGGACACCAAATAATTTAAAATCAGGAAAAGTGCATTTCGGGTTTGTATGTTTTCTCCATACTTATTTAATCTGTATTATGAGTAAATCATTTGAGAAGGTGGTTTTTTCTAAGAATGTGGCATCAAAATGGTAGAAACACTCAACATTCTGCATTATGCAGATGACATAACCTTTGTTGTTGAAAGTAATGAGGACTTGAGACATTTTCTGAAGAAGGTAATTGGCAAGAGCATTCAATATGGATTACATCTCAATATCAAGAACACAAAAATCATCACCATGGGACTGAGAAGCAACATAATGATAGATTGAAAAATTATTGACATTTTCTATGGTTTTATTTTACTGGGATCCACAATCACTACCTTTGGTACTAGCATTCAAGAGATAAATTGAATTGGGCAAGTCCTCTGTCAAGCACCTTTCTGAAATACTGAGGAGCAATGATGTGAGTTTGAAGATGAAATTGTACCTCATTCTTTTCAATTACTTGCTATGCAACTGAGAGCTTGATAATGAATAAAGATCACAGAAGAAAAACTGATGCCTTTGACTTGTGACCTTGGAAAATAGAACTGAATATGCCATGAAATTTCAAAAAACAAACATTTATGTCTTGGAGAAAGTACAACCAGAGTGTTACTTGGAAGCATAGATGACAAAGCTTCTTCCCACTTACTATATGAGTATGTTGCTAGGGAGGCCATTCTCTGGAGAAGAATATCATGTTTGGGCAG
>NW_006399775.1:6531587-6532703 GCF_000299155.1 Elephantulus edwardii
AGATGTATTTTTTATAAGATTACTATAAGTCATACTTGTCTTGACAGCATGTAACAAAAATGACAACAATCTCCAGGGGACAAAGATACTGTGTGATTTACAGTCTCTAAAAATCTACTGAATGGCCAACTCTGAGTCAATTCTAACTCAATCACAATGAGTTTTTAGTGAGTGGACTTGTAGGGAGCTCAATTGCACTGCTAACACAAAAGCAGTACATCTGTGGTGGCTTACTCCACTGCTTGATCGAAGTGGGAAAGATGGGTAATATGCCATGCAATTTAACGGCTTAGATAAACTTCTGGAGGGTCAACTGAGCTATGGATTGATTCCAACTTGGTGGCATTGAGTTGAATGCTTCACCGTCATCAAGTAAGGTTGTATCATCTCCATATCATAAGTTGTTTATGAGTTTTCCTCCAACTCTGTTGTTATTATTTGTCATATAATTCGGTTTCTTGGATTATTTGGTCAGCATACACATTGAATAGATGTGGAGAAAGGATACAATCATGATATATCACCATGCAGTTTTCCTCTGTTCTCTTCAAACCAATACTTCTTTGTTTACGTAGGTTCTGTGTATGTGCACAATTTAATGTTCTGAGATTCCCACTTTTCTCAGTGTTGTCCATAATTTATTGTAACCCACACTGTTAAATACCTTTGCATGGTCAAAAGAGAACAAGTGAACATGATTCTGTTATGCTCTGTTTTAAACAATATCTGTGTGAAAATTTAAAAAATAATTCTTATTTCACCTCTTCTGAATCTGGATTAAAGTTCCAACAACTCTGTCATGTATTGCTCCATTTGTTTTTTAAAATAAATCTTGAGCAATTTTACTTTTGTGTGATGCTAATCACATTGTTCAGTAATTCCTGTATTCTGTTGAATCAGTTTCTTTTTAGAAGGGTCAAATTCACTTGACCAGATAGCCATCTTCCATATTTTTTAGCATAAATTAGTCAAACTATCCAAGATTATTTGGGGTTTTTAAAAAATACTTAAATTTGTGTTCTATCAATTCCCGGATCCTTATTTTTTTTTCTCATTAATTTTGGGCAGTGTTGATGTCGTTCTTCAGGACCACTGGTTCTTGATCATATGCTACTT
>NW_006399775.1:6532803-6538167 GCF_000299155.1 Elephantulus edwardii
AATATGGATTACATCTCAATATCAAGAACACAAAAATCATCACCATGGGACTGAGAAGCAACATAATGATAGATTGAAAAATTATTGACATTTTCAATGGTTTTATTTTACTGGGATCCACAATCACTACCTTTGCCATCTTTGCCACATATCACTACCAGATAGCCATCTTCCATATTTTTTAGCATAAATTAGTCAAACTATCCAAGATTATTTGGGGTTTTTTAAAAATACTTAAATTTGTGTTTTATCAATTCCCGGATCCTTATTTTTTTTCTCATTAATTTTGGGCAGTGTTGATGTCGTTCTTCAGGACCACTGGTTCTTGATCATATGCTACTTTCTGAAATAGATCAATGCTGACTGTTTTTTGACACAATACTTGAAGAATCCCTTCCAACTTCTTTGTATGCTTTTTGCATCTTTCAGTACTTTCCCGAAAGAAACTTACAGTCTTTTAAGGCTTAAATATTTTGCTCCATTTTCCCAGTTTCATAGATGAATCATATGTACTTTCCTTTGGACTTTCTATAACAAAGCCTTTGCACATTTTTCTGTAATTTCCTTTGTCTCCTCTAATTTCTCTTAAAAATCTTATTTCTTAGTTTACAATTTTTTTCTTTCATTTTATATTTTCTACATTAAAAAGTAATATTTATTGCCTCCTCTGGAATCCATTTTTCCCTTTTCTTTTTCATGATCTTTTAGTTTCTTCATGTATCATGTCCTTGATGCCATCCCAGAACTCATCTACTCTTCGGTCGTTAGTGTTAAATGAATGAAATCTATTCCTGAGATGATCTCTAAACTCAGGTGAGATACACTCTAAGAAAATATTGGATTTTATGAGATATCCATAGACTCAACAGTAAAATGTAATTCAGGATGAGGATAGGCACAACTTATGAAATAAAAATTTAACTAATACCAATAAGAATTTTAAAAAATAAAAAAATAAGTTGTTGTTTTTAGATGACATCTTAGCAACTCTATGAACAGCAGATCTGAACCCTGTCCTATTCTGTGCCATCTTCACACTTCCTGACACACTAGAGCCCATTGTAGCAGTCACTGTGTCAATCCACCTGGTTTCTCTCCTTTGCTGATCCTCAACCCTTCTAAGTATCGTGTCCCTCTCCAAGATATCATCCCTCTTAGAAATATACCGACAGTATGTGAGGTTAAGCCTCATCATTCTTTCCTCCAAAGAGCATGCTAGCTGTATCATTTCCAAGACAAATGTATTTCTTTTTTGGGCAGTCCATGGATGTTCAGTGCTCTTCTCCAACATCACAACTCAAAGGCATCAAGTCTTCTGTCATTCTTATTATTGTCATCCTTACTCATTGTCCAGCTCCATCAATTCTATCATCCCTATGCATTGTCCAGTTTTCAAATGCATAAAACCATGACCTGAATGAGATACACCTTAGTCCTCAAACTGAAATCATTACTCCTCAATAATTTGAAGAGGTCCCTCACTGTAAATTTTCCCAGTGAAATTTGTCTCCTTATTTTCTGATGCTGGTACAAAGGATATTAATTGTGGATCCAAGTAAAATGAAGTTTTTAACAGTTTCAATCTTTTCTCCTTCCACTATGAAAAATAAATTACTATAATTGAATTCCATATGTTCCCAAATTAAGCTGATAAATATTATACAAATACTTGAATAAAATTGCTAGAGATGAAAGATCTAGTATTTATGATGAAAAAAATAGTGGGTAAAGTATTATTAAATTAAATTTTATTAAACCAAAAAATGGTGATATTTGAAAGTATGCTGTTGTTACTATGTCCCATTGAGTCACCCATGATTCATAGTGACCATATGCACAATAGCTCTGAATCCTGCCCTATCTTAAGCCAGTCTTAATGACTCTTACACATCTTTCGCCATTACCCCAATTACTGTATCAAACCATTATATTCAAAGTCTTCCTTTCCTGCAACTACGCTCCACACTTCCAAGCATGATATCCTTCTCCAAAGACTAGTCCCTCTTGGTCACATGCCCAAAGTATGTGAGATGGAGTTTCTAAATCCTTGCCTAAAAAGAGAAACTTTGTTTCACCCTCTCTAAGACAAATATTTTTCCCCTTTCTTTTGGTGGTTAATGGTATCTTTAAATCTCTTCTCCAGCACCAGAACTCGAAGGCATTGACTCTTCTGCTGCTATTGTTAGTCATTGTCCAGATCTCTGACACATAGTAAGTCATCACAAATACTTATCTAGACTGACATTGTTCTTTAGCACTTAGGAGAGTTCCTGACAGCTGATTTCCCCAATGAATGTCATCTTTTGATTGAAAGTATAGTAAAAAAATTTTCCACTATGAAATCAGAGCTAAACTATACACAACTTGATAGAAAAATACCCAAAACATAAAATGGAACAAGCTCAAGAGGTCAGATATTCAAGTTATTATATATATATATATATATTGTTTACCACTGAAGTAAGGAAGAAAGAAAGGGTGATGGTTTAGAAAGTTCCAGTTCTAAGAAGCTTTTAAAAAAATTTCATGAATAAGCAGTACAAAGGGATTTAGAATAAGATACATTATAACAAAATGGCACAAAATCAGAATAAAGAGGAAATTGTAAAAGCAATTAGTTGGGTCAGAATGTCAGAACACATTATAAACAAAAGAACAAAGATAAGAATAACAAGTGCTTTATCATCAGGAACAAAGCGAGTGAAAAAACATTAGATCAAATCTTTAGAGTATTAAAAGTAAAAGAAACAAAAAACTGTGAAAGAAGGTTAAGATAAAAACATACAATTTGAGTAAAATGTTAAAGGAAATTTTTCAAGTAGAGAAAATAATAAAGTTCATGGAAATATGAACACAGAAAAAGAGCACTGAAGACAATAATTTCATCTAATATTTCTCTAATAGAAAAATATGTTGTTATGTGCTGTCAGTTATGACTCACAGCGACCCTATGTACAACAGCTTTGAATCCTGCTCTATATTGAGCCAACCTTACTGTCTCTGACACACCTACTCCCTTTACCCAGTCATGAGTCAATACACCTCATCCAGTCTCAGAACTTTTTTTTCTGAATGTTTATATATCTCTTTAAAGGTAATTATTTTAAAAATAATAGTAAATATGGGTTTACGAAAAATAAAAATTAAAACGTACAACATTAATGTCATAAATGCCAGGAGAAGAAGGGAATTGTCAGAATTGGAGGAAGACTCATCAACAACGTGTGTTATGCAGATGACACAATTTTGCTTGTTAAAACTGCGGTGGATCAGAGGCATTTGTTACAGAATATCAAGGACTGAGCCTTAAATATGGATTTAAGCTCAACATCAAGGAAACAAAGATTTCTTGTTACTGGACTGAATGGCAGCATCATGGTAGACAGTGAAGAGACTGAGATTGTTACCAGCTTTAGTTTGCTTGGCTCCACAATTAACACTCTTTGTACCAGCAATCAGGAAATCAAAAGATAAATTGCACTAGGAAAATCTGCTCTCAGGAATCTTTCCAGAGTAATGAAGAGAGACAATATCAATCTGGAGACTAAGGTGTGCCTGATTCAGCAATTACTTGCTATGTATCAACAAGTTGAACAACGACTAAGGATGATAAAAGGAGAAATAATGCCTTTGAGTTGAGGTGCTGGAGAAGAGTATTGACTGTGCATGTACTGCTAGGAAAACAGACAAATCTGTCTGAGAGAGGGTAAAACCAGGCTGCTCCATGGAGGCAAGGATTCTGAAGCTCTGACTAACGTACTTTAAGCATGTTGCCAGGAGGTAACAGTCCTTGGAAAGAGACATCATGCTTGGGAGGGTAGAGGGACAATGCAAGAGAGGAAGATCTTAGATAAGATGGATTGATTCTAACTGGAGCAATGAAGGCGGATGTGTCAGAGACGATTACAATGTGGTTGGTTCAGGATAGAGCAGGGTTCAGAGCTGTTGTACACAGGGTCACAATGAGTCGCAAGTAACTCCACAGCACTTAACAACACAACAAAAGCAATAAGATTATTATGCTATAAGACTATGATTAAAGTTATACCTTAAAACAAAACACTAGAACTACTAAGTAGAAATTTGCAGTGACAAATTTGTAAAAGAAATATACTGTGATCATAAAATTTTATCTTTCATATCTTATTTATATTTTTTAATTTGTATTTCTCTGATTAATGAATTATTAGAAGTTCATGTTTCAGTTTTAATGACAAATAATGGAAGCATTAGTTTATCTATAACTATTCTATTCTACTTTAACCAATTATTTTAATTTTTCAACCTCATTTATATAGTACATATAAGTAAATATTTGTTTCTGTAAAGTATTCATATGTATTTGAGAAGATCAAACTCCTTAATTTTGAATGTGTACAGGCAATCATGTGAGTTGCTGTGATACCGGATATGTGATATGTTGCTATGGTGTTTCAAATGCCAGAAGGGTAGCTTACAGGGGACAGGTTTTAGCAGAGCTCCCAGACTAAGACAAACAGAAAAGGAGTACTAGCTATCTAATTCTAGAAGAACAAACCTCTGAAAATCTTATAGACCATGGAGGAAAAAGGGCACGTATAGAGTTAGAGGTAGAGCCCATTTTGGAAATCACTAAAACTGACAAGAAACATTTGCAAGCTTCTCTTTACTAATCAGAATGTGGAATGTACCAAGTATGAATGTAGGGAAACTGAAAACTCTCAAAAATGAAACAGAACACATGAAGATAGACATTTTAGGCATTAGTGAACATTGGGTCAGACAATCACCCAATCTATTATTCCTGAGGATGAAAAACTGAGGAAGAATAGTGTTGCTTTCATAGTGAAAGACATTTCAAGGTCTAACCTTAAGCACAATTTTTTTTGAGTGATAGGACACTCTCCATATACACACAAAGACAATCCATTTAAAAGAATATTTTTTCAAATACATGTACAAAAACTTAAACCAAAAAGAAGGATATTGAGAATTTCTACCAAATTTTGCAGTCCAGAAATGAACTACCATACAATCATAGTGAATTAATAAGAATTGGTAACTGGAATGCAGAAGTTGGAAACAATAAGAAAGGAATGATCCCCAGCCTCATTTCTGTCACCAAGATAATATTTTCTATCATTCCTTTCTATGTTCATGGAAGGAGACTGCCCATCTATTTCCGGTGGAAAAACTAGTGGATTCAAACCATCAACCCTTCCGGTAGCAGTCTGACACTTTATGCACAATACCCCCAGGACTCCTTGGAACATATCTTCCTTTAAATGGTGATTGTTATTATCATTGTTGGTATTACTATTTTTGTTATTATGTTGGCTGTTGTAGTTGTTATGTGCCGTCTAGTCGTTTGCGACTCATAGCGAC
>NW_006399775.1:6539082-6548467 GCF_000299155.1 Elephantulus edwardii
ATTAACCCATTTAGAGGAAGTAATTAAAATGAAATTAAGTAACAATTCACTTCTTACTGAGTCAGAGAACCATAAGGTTCTAGGAAGTGAAACACATGAGAGGGAAAAACACACCAAAGAGGGTAGATCTTCCCCGGGCCTTAAAGAATGACTAAGGCTTTAGGGCAATGAAGACGATCAAGATGGATGACCCTGTTCTGGTGTCTCCGTTTTATAGGAATATGAAGGTACACTGCCAAAAGACAGACATTCACTGTTCTCCAATAGAGACAACATCATGCTGAGAGAAGTAGAGGGTTCATGAAGAGAAGACCCTTCACATGGTGGGTTAACATGGTGGCTGTAACAATGGACTCCAGAATGATTCAGGGTAGGGAAAAGTTATGATTTGTTGTTCTCAGGTAACTATGAATTGTAGTCCACTTGACGGCACCTAGCATTAACATCATCAACAATGGAGTCTGTCTCTTTGAAAAGGGGAAAAGAGTGCTGCTCCAATAATGAGTCAAGGAATTAGCTACTTCTTTATTAACACATGGATTGTAATTTCCTAGAGAAATAAGTAAAAGTTAAGAAAAACAAACACAAATATTGTCTTAACTATCAATTGATCTTGTTTATTAGGACAGAAAAGCTTTATTGAGAACCCCTTCCAAACTGAATACATCACATTAGCATCTGTCCAAAGGTGAGGTGTTGGTCCAGATAGGTCTGAGTCATACAAAGGAAAAAACACCTAGTTTTCTTTCCAGCAACAAGTAGTGCATGTCATCATTTTATAGCATAGCTATTAACACTTAACAATTTATATTACACCCAGACTACAAAACCCAAAGGACTCAGAATGAGTAAGACATCAACCTGAGCTATCTAGTTTAATTTTCATATACTTTCCAAAGACAAGTTGTTTAGGAAGTAGGTGCCACGTCTTGCTTGCATATAACAAGTTTTAAGCCCTACAAATCCCTTTCCTTCTTTTGATAATCAGAACAGAATTTCTATCATTCCTGTATCTGGTGTTTACATGATTAAATGTTAGTAATACTCCTATTTATTGAACAATATCATTAATATCACATGCAAGCAAGATTCTGCTGAAAATTATCCAAAAACGACTGGAACAGCACATCAACAGAAAACTGACAGATGTGCAGGCTGGGTTTAGAAGAGGTTGTGGTACTAGGGATATTATAGCTAATGTCAGATGGATTTTGGCTGAAAGCAGAGAGTACCAGAAAAAAGTCTATCTGTGCTTCATTGACTATGCAAAGACAGTTGACTGTGTACATCACAACAAACTGTGACTAATTTTGAGGAGAATGGGAATCACAGAACACTTGTGCTTATGTGAAACCTATACTTAGACCAGGAGGCAGTTATCAGAACAAAAGAAAACACTGCATGCCTCAAAATCAGGAAAGGATGTCAAAATCACCAAGGATGTTTCCTCTCTGCATACCTTTTCAATCTCTATGCAGAAGAAATGATCTGGAAGGCTGGGCTCTATGAGCCAGAGTGTGGCATCAGAATTGCAGAAAGACTCATTAACATCCTACATTATGCAGAAGACACAACCCTGCTTGCTGAAACTGAGAAGGACCTGACGTGCTTGCTGTAAAAGGTCGAGGATTATAGCCTTCAGTGTGGGTTGAAACTCAACATCAAGCAAACAAAGATTCTCACCACTGGGCCTATTGGCAGCATCATGATTAGATGGTGAAGAGATTGAGATTGTTCACAGCTTTAGTTTGCTTGGCTCCACAATCAACACTCTTGGTATCAGCAGCCAAGAAATAAAAAGATAAATTGCATCAGAAAAGTGTGTTGTCAGGGACTTCTCTAGAGTACTGAAGAGTAACAAAACAATGTCATTCTGGAGACTAAGGTGCACCTGATCCAGTTTGTAGTCTTTGCCATTGCTTACTATGTGTCAGAAAGCTGGACAATGACTAGGGATGATAGGAGAATTGAAGACTTTGAGCTGTGGTGCTGGAGAAGAGTATTGAATGTACCATGGACTGCTAGGAGAACAAACAAGTTCGTTCTAGAGAGGGTCAGACCAGGCTGCTTCTTGGAGGCAAGGATTGTGAAGCTCCATCTGACATACTTTGGGTATGTCCTATCAGTCACAGCATTATACTTCAGTAAAGAACTTGAAATTACCTTTTTACTCTTTTGAATGGACACCACAGCATTCTTTCTTAATTATTCATTCCAGCCATAGTGATCATGTTATTTTCTGATTCAAGGGGTCAGTGCCAGTCCATTTCACCTCTCTAATGCCTAGAATGTAGATTTTCTTGTGTTTTATTTCGTTTTTGACAGTGTCTTGTTTTCCTATGTTCATGCTTTGTACATTCCACATTCCAATTATTAATAGATGTTACAGCTATTTCTCTAATCTGGACTCTACAGCTAATACTATACCCACCTGTGTTCATGTATTTTTCAGAGGGTTTTCAGAAGCTTACTATTTCAGAAGTGGATTGCCAATATCCTGCTTCCTAGTCTATCTTAACCAGGGAATTCTGCTGAAACTTACCCACCATGGG
Source organism: Elephantulus edwardii (assembly GCF_000299155.1). Taxonomy (NCBI): domain Eukaryota; kingdom Metazoa; phylum Chordata; class Mammalia; order Macroscelidea; family Macroscelididae; genus Elephantulus; species Elephantulus edwardii. Next base: position 6,541,635 of record NW_006399775.1, read on the forward strand.
TGACCCTTCTTCATATTCATTTGAAATATCATTGACATAATTTCCTAGCATCACAGTAAATGAAAAGATACCTTTGAACAGTAAACTGATGGACAAGTGTTGTACTAGTAATATCAAATGATAAATAAGCAAGTATATACACAATTAAGTTATAAAATAATTGTTGTTGTTCTGTACTGTTAAGTCAGAATCAGTTCACAGGTGACCTCCATTAGGCAGTAAATAATTCATTAGGATATTGCCCATCTCTCTGTCATAGAGCAACTGGTAGATTTGAACCGTATGCCTTTTTGATGGCAGCACAATTCCTTACTACCTAAGCAACATGCAAATAATTCCCCAATACAACAAACTGAGAGTTAAGTGTTGTAACACTAAGAGACAATCAAGTATACAAATATCAAAGGAAAGAATCCAGCTCTGGATCCTAATGCCATCAGAGGGTGGAGCCCTGGGTAAATGCTAGAGCTTTCTGACTGAGATCAATAGCTGGCATGGAGGAGAAATGTCCGAGCTGAGGGTATTAAGGTCTTAGTGATCTGTTTACTGGAACTGCAATGTTGGTACCCCACACAAGGTCTGAGGTCTGCAGGCCCAAAGGCCCAAACATAGAGTAGGGCTGAAACTCCTGACTTCTGTTCTGAACTCTCCCAAGATGTAGGAGCCTAGGAAGGCCAGGGTGGAATGTTGAGTAGAACTTTAAAAAATTGGGGATTATTTTATATGTAAAGCCTACATTGTATTCACAAGGAATTATGGACATTGAAAATACTCTGATGAAATTTCTGGAAAAATTTAGTACTGGTGTAATAAAATCTTCTCTCTTTAATAGCAAAATGTTGATAGAAATGTAAACTTTACATGTTCCTCTGCTTATGCATGAAAGGGCATGAGATAATATTTTATTAAACAGTTAAAAAGGCATTGTTTGTTATAAACTAGCATATAATTTACTGTAGATAGATGCAGACCAAAGAATACATAATGCTTTTGAGGTAGTAGGTTGACAAAAGACACTGATTAAACTATGTGCTGCCAGAAGAATTCCTATATAAAGCAAATAATTGATGCTTAACCATTACCAGAAGTAGCATATGGTCGAGAATCAATGGTATTTTTTAAGAAAATAAATTAATACTAGTTTATTTATGAAATTCTATTATATAGTTTTTGAGAACAGATTCTTTCAATTTCCTTCACTTATCTGCTTTCTTAATAAACTGTGGCCAACTCTGAGAAGAACGGGAATCCCAGAACACTTGGTTGTTCTAATGCAAAATCTATACTTGGACCAGGAGGCAGTCAACAGAACAACGTAAGGGAATACTGCATCGTTCAAAACTGGGAAGGGCGCCAGAGATAAGTCCTATCTCTATACCTTTTCAGCCTGTATGCAGAGCAGATTATCTGGGAGGCTGGGCTCTATGAGGAGAAATGTGGGGTCAAGATTCAAGATTGGTGGAAGGTCTATCAACAATCTGTGTTATGCAGATGATGCAAACTGTGCCTGCTGAAACTGAGGAGGAACTGAATCACCTGCTGCAGAGGGTCAAGGACTGCAGCCTCCAATATGGATTGAGGCTCAATGTCAAGAAGACAAAGATTCTCACCACTGGGTCAACTGGCAGCATCAGGATGGATGGCAAAGAGATTGAGATTGTTTACAGCTTTAGTTTGCTTGGCTCCACAGTCAACACTCTTGGCACCAGTAGCCAGGAAATTAAAAGGCACATTGCCATGGGAAAGTCTGCTGCTAGGGACCTCTCCAAAGTACTGAAGAGCAATGGTGTCTCTCTGGAGACTAAGGTGCATCTGAAACAGGCCATGGTCTTTGCAATCACTTGTTATGCATCAGAGAGTTGAACAATGACCAAGGAGCATAGAAGGAGAATTGATGCCTTTGAGCTGTGGTGCTGGAGAAGAGTATGAAGAGTACTATGGACTGCTAGGAAAACAAACAGATTCATCCTGGAAAGGGTTAAACCAGGTGGCTCCTTGTAGGCAAGGATTCTGAGGCTCCATCTAACATACTTTGGACATGTAAAGAGAGACTGGTCCTTGGAGAAGAACACCATGCTTGGGAGGGTAGAGGGACAGCACAGGAGGGGAAGGCCCTCTATGTAGTAGATTGATTGAGTGACTGGTGTAATCGGGATGTGAGTGTCAGAGACAGATTGGCACAGGGCAGAGCAGAGTTTAGGGCTGTCGCTATGAGTTGCAAGTGACTTGATGGCACATAACAACAACAACAATCTGTTTTCTTGGCAGTCCATAGTATGTTCAAGACTCTTCTCCAGCACCATAACTCGAAGGCATCTACTCTTCTGCCATTCTTTGTCATTGTCCAACTCTTTGATGTATAACAAGTAATTGAGAAAACCATGGCTTGGGTTAGGTGCACCTTTGTATCTAGACTGACATTGTTGCTCTTCACCACTCTGGAGAGGTCCATGACAGCAGATTTTTACAATATGTGAGGTTAAGTTTAACTATGCAGGTGCATAATGTTATAAGGTTAGATGTTATGTGCAAGTGTGATAGAAGGTCACTTTGTTCTCAGGACTATAAAAACTTTGTGGGAAGATCTCTTCGTGGGCTTGTGGTTTGCTTCCTCCCTACACCTGTGTCCACCTGAATAAAAGTAATGACTACGCTTCCTGCAGCTCCTTATGCTTCCCCTCCCCCCCCACACACATTGGTCAAGGGACATGAATATTCAGCTTTAGCAAAGCTTCAGATATGGCAAATACTTGGCTTTGTCTTCTCGATCTGTGCTTTGAAATATTCTGTTCTGGTATTTTACTTCAGTATTTCTTTCATTTAATTTGGTTTCACGATGTTTTAGTGTAATTTTCAGTCTTTTCTGGGATCCATTTTTTTTTCCTCATCTCTCTTTGTAATTACGTTTTGTTCTCTTCAGGAATGATATTCTTGATCATCTCACAACTTATCTGGACATTGATCATTGGTGTTCAAAGTTACTAATTTTATTCACGCTAAATTTAAAGTTACACATGAGTAGTTGATTGTCTGTTCCACAGTCAACCCTTGGCCTTGTTTTGACTTCTGATCTTGAGTTTTTCCAGTGATTCCTTGTAGTCAGTTTGATGCCTGTATAATTTTTCATGTGTGTTCCACTGTAAAGTCACCATTTGTGTCTTTTTTTATAAAGGCATTTTAATAAATAAATGTATTGTGTTTTTTATCGAATACAAAATTCAACAATTCAATTTCTGGCCTCTTTTCTGTCACCAAGTCAATTCTTTAAAATTGCCATTCCTTCTTCATCACTTCCAACATTTACCTTCTAGTAAACAATTGTCATTAACAGATCTTGATTACATGTTTGATTAATGTCAGACTGATATATCTGGTAAAAATATTCAATTTTCTCCTCTTTGGCCAGAAAATTTGGAAGATAGCTACCTGGCCAACTGGCTGAAAGAGATCAATATTGGTTCCCATTCCCAAGAAAGCTGATCCCACACCATGTGGAAATCCTCATTAATATCACAAGCAAATAAAATATTGCTAAATATCATGCACAAATACCTAGAACAGTACATTGCCAGATAGCTGACAAAAGTTCAGGGTTGGTTTAGAAGAGGCCATTGTATCAGGAAGATCACTATTGATGTCAGATCTGTGCTAAAAGAAGAGAATTCTAAAGAGTGTCTACTTATTCCTTATCGACTATGAAAAGACATTTGATGTGAGGATCATAGCATACTACAGCTAACATTGAAAAAATAGAAATTGCAGAATACTTAATTGTATTCATCTGAAACCTATGCCTAGATCAAGAGGTTATTATCCAAATTGAGCAAAGGAACAACATTGTACATTTTAAAATCAGGAAAGATGTGCATCGGCCTTATTCCCTCTCTCTATACCTATTCACTCTGTATGTTGAGCAAATAATTTTAAAATGTGGGCTATCAAAAGAAGAATGTGACACCAGGATTGTAGAAAGACATAGAAACAACTATGTAGATGACACAACCTTGCTTTCTAAAGTGAGGAGGGCTTCAAGCACTTGCTACAGAAGATCAAAGACTTCAGTGTGGATTACATCTTAACATCAAGAAAACAAAATTTCTCACCACAGGTGTGATAAGCAATATTATCATAGATGGAGGCATATTTGAAACTCTCAAAGACTTCATCTTACTTGGATCCACAATCAACACCACTGGTATAAGGAGTCAGGAGATAATTGTATTGGGAAATTGCACTGCTTTGTTTTCATGGGGTAGGGCTGCCATTCTGGTGGGCAAATAAACTGGCAGGACTAAAATTTGAGAAGGCAAGATTGTCATAATTGTGGATCTGGAGAATAAAGTTGTACAGGACTGTTCAAGGATTGTTGTTCCAATTGGTTCATGTCAGGAATGATGCATGGAGTCTGGAGAATGGGGCTAGAACCCAAATCTCATACAGACAAAAGAATAGTTTTCAGATGTACCTAGAAACAGAAGATTATTTAGAATTTCTGAAATCTAATGAGAATTATCCTGTTGAATGTTAGATTTGTTTGATACTTATGGTCCTTTCTTTCTTTTTATTTTTTCTTTAGACCTACAACATCAACTTTGTGTCTTCTTAATTATTTTAGTAGTTATTGTATAGAGAGAACTGGTTGTTTTCCCCAGTATGTGACATATACAGAGCTTCACTAAAAGTTGTTTTAAAAGATGATATTTTTAAGTTACAGTAGATCTTGAAATATATATGTTTGTTGTTGTTGTTGTGATCAACTCATAGCTGACATCTTTCAGCAGTAGGGTTTTAGATCGATAGATAATATAGAGATAGATTAGATAGAGATGATATAGAGAGATATATACACATACATGCATATATACGTATATATGTATTTTTATATGTATGTATGTATATATGTATGTGTGTATATATGTGTACATATGTGTGTATGTACAGTTGTGATGTGTACCATAGATATAGAAATAGATAGATGATAGATAGATAGATAGATACATAGATACATAGATACATAGATACATAGATAGATATAGCTGTGTTGTGTACTATAGAGTCAGAACTGACTCATAGCTGACCTTTAGATGAGTTTCCAGAGGCAGTTAATCACATATACGAAGCTCTGATGACCTAGCAACAAGAAGTTGCTCTGCAATCCCAAAATGACCCAATTCAAGGACAGCAGCTGCTCCGCAGAAGAAGGATGGGCAATCTCCCCTCATGTGATTAACTGCCTTTGGAAACTCTCTGGAGGGTCAGCTCTAGGTCTGTTCCTTTTGTCTGTGAATTTTATTCTCCTTGAAAATAAGATTTATACTTATGTAAATTAGGTGAAACTTAAGTGAGTTACAAACCTAAACACTTCTGAGTTACAAAAATAAATAGACTTAAAGATGCTTGATGAGGGGAGAAGAGAAAAGATGCAAAGGAATTTCAGAGATTCCCAATAAAGCCGTATCTCCTGTACCGCTATGTCTGAATTTTGACTTCTAGCTTTTCAAATTGTGAGAAAAGTTCCTACTATTTAACAACTCACTGTAGTGTTTTTGTAATGGCAGCACTAGGTAACCAAAACAAATTAAAATATTAAATAATTAAGCAAAGAAAACTTTATTTGTTTAATTTAAAGTATTTTCTAGATGGCTTAGAGTAGCTTTCAACTCATGGCACCCCATGTAAACAGATCAACACCCTACCTGATTCTGTGCCATGCTTAAACTCTTTTGTGATTAAGCCCTTTATTGCCATCACTGACAAATCCATCTTTTTGAGACTCTGCCTCTTCTTTGCTTTCCTTCTATATTCTAAAGTGTGATGTCTTTTTCAAAAGACTAGTCCATCCTAGACAGTTCTGGCAACATGCCCAAAGTTAATGAGATAAAGTCTCATCATTCTTATGGCTAAAGAGTGCTCCGGAGGCACCTCTTTCAAGAAAGAATTTTTCTGCAAGCCTGATATATTCTGATATATTCAATATTTTAGCGAATCCCAAAATTCAAGAGCATCAATTATTCTTCAGTCTTCTTTATTCATTGCTCCACTTTGACATGTATGAGAAGCAATTGAAAATGCCATGGCTTGAGTCAGGTGCACTTTAAGTCTAAATGGAAATTCTTGCTCTTTAGCCCTTTAAAGAGGTCCTTGGCAGCAGATTTGCCTAATGCAATATGCCATTGACTTCTTGATTGATGCTTTCATGGATATTGACTGCAGACCCAAGTAAAACATAATTCTCACAACTTCAATCTTTTTTTCATTTATAAATTGGAAAACGTCCTATTTTTTTTTATGGATAGGTCAACGTAATAGTGTTAAGATGGAAATACCACTTAAATTTATTCAAAGATCCTTCTCAGACTAGACAGTTAAAATCAACTGGCTAAGATCAATAAAATTCTTAGAAGGAAATACAGAAATAAATTTGTGGTAAGCCATGGTTTCAAAAGAAATGGGTAAATTCAACTTCATAAGGGAATCAAATACAACCTCTATATATGTATAAATGTATATTTATTTTATAATGAACTTGTATGCTAAATTTGGGTTTGAAACAAGACATCATCATTTCAGAGTCAGCTACCTTAAACACTTTATTTCACTATACCAGGAATATAAAACCTTATCATATAGTTCTATAAAAAATGATGCTTCTAAGCATGTATGCAGAGCAGATTATCCGAGAGGCTGGGCTCTATGAGGAGAATTGTGGCATCAGGATTGGTGGAAGATCTGTCAACAATCTCCGTTATGCAGATGACACAACCTTGCTTGCTGAAACTGAGGAGGACCTCATGCACTTGCTGCGAAGGGTCAGGGACTGCAGCCTTCAGTAT
>NW_006399775.1:6549113-6549956 GCF_000299155.1 Elephantulus edwardii
AGACAACATTTTTCTAAATTTAAAAAGAAATTTCTTTTCATTTATTCATTCATTTATGCATATTTTCATCCATACTCAAACTAAATTAAATTTGTAATGCTTGTGTTGTTTCAAGTTGTTAATTGATATATACATAATGTCTAATCATCTATTCCTTTCAGATCGATATTCCTTTCACCTAATCTAGTGCTGTGCTCATTATCTAGCCATGATTTTCTCACTCTTTCCATCACCCCCACCCATTTATCATCCTATTTTTATAACAATCTTGTGCATAATTTCCTTTTTTGTGACTGAAGTATTTTATTCAGCGTATTGTTGTCCAGACTCATCCATATTGTTTAGTGTTTTTTTAATTCATTGCTTTTCAATGCTGTGTAATAGTCCATTCTGTGAATGTACTACAGATCCTCTATCCATTTGTTGATGGACACTTGGACTACTTCTAGCTCTTTGCTATTGTGAATATGCTACAATAAATAGGAGTATGCACACATCTGTCTGAATCACAGCTGCAATTTCTTAAGGGTCTATTTTAAGTATTATAGTATTTCTATTTTCAACCTTTTGAGTAAACGCCAGACTACCTTCCACCTTACATTTTCAATAGTGTTGTGTGAGAGTCTTAATGTCTCCTCATCTCTACCAGCATTTGTTTTTTGCTGTCCCGTTGAACTTAGTATTGCTGCTGGGTCAAGATGAGGTGCAATTAAGAAGCAGATATTAATGTTTTCAAGAATTTTCATTATATTTTCTTACTAAGTCACTAGGTACATACAATCTCATTGATTTCACATGCAACCAAGATTCTACTGAAGATTATCCAAAAATGACTGGAACAGC
>NW_006399775.1:6551071-6565495 GCF_000299155.1 Elephantulus edwardii
GGTTATTGGGATGGGAGTGTCAGAGACAGTGCGATTGGCACAAGACAGAGCAGAGTTTAGGGCTGTTGTGCATAGGGTCGCTGTGAGTCGTTAAGTGACGGGACGGCACATAACAACAAACAACAAGTCACTAGATATAGCATCAAAGGATTCATATACACACATACAATCTCTAAGATGAGAGAGAGAGAAATAGAAAGAGAGAGAGAGAGAGAGAGAGAGATAGATAGAGAAATAGAGAGAGAGAGTGAAAGAGAGAGAGAAATCATTAGACATGTCATCTTGAAAATAAGCAATTTTAAAATAACTTCATAGAAAGAATTTGTTCCTGGAATAAACAGAAATCATTTTACCTTAGGTCAAGCGCCAAACTGATGGAAAGAAATTTAACTTAGTTCAGTAGTGGAATATAAGGTCTTTTGCTAAATTTTTAAAAGTAGAATGTTTTATTCATGAATTTGTACCTGAAAAAGAAATGTGTGTGTGTTCGTTCATGTGTGTACAGAGAGAGAAGGAGGAGATTATCCTCTTATTCTAGAATCCTAATTATGATAATGGGAACAGTATTCCATAGGGTAATCTAAAATCAACATAGCTAGTCTAAAGGGCAATTACTGATTGTATCCATTTTTCCCACTACGTGCTTTCTCTCATTAACTCTATTGTTAATAAGAAAGAATGAGAGCAAGAATCACTTATTTAAAATAACTAGAATGAGAAGGGAGAATTAACAGTGTGGTTACTTAATATTCCATTGCCATGACAACTACCAGCTTTCCAAAGCAAGATAATTAAGAGGTGGAACAACTTTCAACATTGAACACAGACATCACATAAAAAGTTAATAACTTTTTAATATATATTGTTTAGAGGGAAAAGTGCCTAGCCATGGGTAAATTAAGTGTAGATTATGTGACAAAGGAACGTCTGGCACGCTCTATACAAAAAGTTATTGTAAAAGACACTGTAGACAGATGCAAATTCTTGGAAGAAAACTAAGTCATTTAATGAATAAATTAATATTTTGAGCTAGTAATTAATAGCATCTCCATAGGGGGAAAAAGTATTAGTCTTCAAATTAAATAGTAGGAACCAGATTACTGAAGAGTTTCCTCTAAAGCTAAGAATGTTAACGCAAGTAACCAGAGTGCTTCAGTGATTAAGTGTTCAGGGGCCATTTAGTTTGTGGTTTGAACACACACAGGAGAAAAAACCTGGAAATCTGTCCCTTTAAAGACTACACCTTAACAAAGCCAATGAGAAAATTTTATTTAGATATATAGGGTCAATATGAGTTGTGCTGTTAGTGAAGATTATTGAGTACATTATGGACTTTCAAAAGAACAAACCAATCTCTTTGGAAAAAAATTCAAGTAGGGTGCTCTTTAGAAGCAAAGATGGTGAAACTTTGTCTCACATATATTAGGCATATTGTCATGACGAATTGTCTTTGGACAAAAGGGATCCTGTTTGAAAAAGTGGAAGATCATCAAAAGATAAGATCTCAAGAAAATTAATTGATAAGTAACTACAACAATGTGTTGAATTTGTGAGAATAGTGCAGAATAGGGTACAGTTTTGACCTGTTGCTCAGATGGTCACTATGGGTCATAGTTGACTAGACAACATCTAACAACAACAGGAGTAGGGATTGATTTAATTGCAACTAGCTTTATATCATCCAAACAAAAGATTTACCTAAAAATGTGAAAGTACATGAGTGTAATATTTGAACCTCTAGTTCTGTAGTGATTTTCCACAAAGATCTTTCTAAAGTCAGAACTGTTGCTGTTGTTGCTCTGTGCCTTCAAGTCAGATACAGTACATAGATGACCCTCCAGCAGGTTTTCCAAGGCAATAAATTGCACAGGACTATATTGTCCATCTTTCTCCCATGGATTAGCTGATGAATTAAAACTGCAAGCCCTTGGATTGACAGCACAATTCCTAAACACTAAGTCACAAGAGCTCACTGAAGCCAGGAATTGTTTTTGGAGTTAAGTGCTGTCAAGGTGAGTATGATTCATAGTGACTGTATGAGCAGAATCCTCCTTTAGACCGTGCCGTTCTTATCATTTCTGACTCACGTGAGCCCATTGCCACTATGTCAATTAATCTCATTGAAAGTCTTCCTTGATTTCATAGACCCTCCGCCTTTCCAACCATTCCATCCTAAGGAATAGCCTCTCCTAACAATACTACAACTACAGAGAATTGCCAGAAATATGAACTAAGAGTTATGACACTAGGGATTTCATTGCTATGTCAGGTGGATCTTGGTTGAAAGCAAAGAGTCTTAGAAGGATGTAAATTTGATTTTGTTAACTATATAAAGGCATAAGACAGTGTAGATTGCAACAGATATAGCTAACATAGAGAAGAATGGGACTCTCAGAACACTTGATTGTGCATAGGAGAACTCTATACCCAGACCAAGAAGCTGTTGTCTGAAAGAAGGGAGGAAACAGTGCATGGTTCAAAATGAAATAAAGAAGTTCAGCAGGGAAATATTCTTCTCCTTACCTTTCCAGTCTATCTCCTGAGCAGACGATTCGAAACACTGGATTTTATGAAGAAGGATATGCCATCAGGATTGGAGGAAGACTCATCAACAACCTGTTTTGTATAGATAACACAACCTTGCTTACTGAAACTTGAGGAGGACTTGAAGTGTTTGCTGCAGAAGATCAAGGATTACAGCTTTCAATATGATTGCATCTCAAAATTAAGAAAGCAGTCCTCACCATCAGGCCAATAGGCATCATCAAAATAGTTGGAAAAGATTGAGGCTGTTGACGATTTCCTCTTGCTCACATCCACAATCAACACCCTTGGTACCAGCAGTATGGAAATCAAAAGCATTAGGAAAATCTGTTGTCAAAGACCTTCTACAGTACTAAACCCAACAACGTTAGGGTAGAAACTAAAATATATCTGATACAGGAAATGGTCTTCTTAACTACTTTCTATGCAACTGAAAGCTGGACAATGACTAAGATAACAGAAGAAAAATCAATGCCTTCAATTGATACCTATGAGCTATGGTGCTGGAGAAGAGTACTAAATATACTATGGAGGGGAAAAAAATGTCTGTCTTGGAGAGGGTGAAGCCAGATTGTTCCCTGGAGACAAGAATTTTAAAACTCTGTCTCACATACATATTTAGAGAAGGATATCATGCTTGAAAGGGTAGAAGGTTAGTCTAGGAGAGGAAGACACTGGATGAGTGGGATTGACTTGGTGATTGTGGTAATATGCCCATGTGTTTGAGAGACAATGAAGTTGGTTGAGCATATGGAAAGGTTCAGAACCATTGTTCATAGGGTCTCTACGAATTGTAGTCAATTTGGCATTATGTAAGTAAAACAACATGCCCAATTTATGTGACATGAAGCTTCATCATCCTTGCATCCAAGGAGCACTCTAGTTGCACTTTCTCAAAAATTTGTCATTTTTGTTCTTTTGGCAATCTAAGGGATATTCAACATTCTCCTCAAGTCAAATTACATTAGGAAATATGGCTGTCAAGGACCTCTCCTGATTACTGAAGTGTACCAACATCAGCCTGGATATTAAGATGCACCTGATCCAAGCCATAGCCTTCCCAATTGCTTGCTATGCATCAGAGAGCTGGACAATGACTAAGGATGATAGAAAGAGAATTGATGCTTTTGAGTTGAATTTCTGGAGAAGAGTGTGTTGAGTATACAATGGACTTCCAGGAGAATAAAACAGGTTCATCCTAGAGAGGGTGAAGCCATGCTGCTCCTTGAAGGTAAGGATACTGAAGTTTTGTCTAACATACGTTGGGCATGTTGCAAGGAGGGACCAGTCCTTGGAAAGAGATATCATTCTTGGAACGGTGGAGGGAAAGAGAAAGAGAGGGAGACCATTGATGATATGAATTGATACAGTGACTGGTGTAATGAAGGTAGGAATGTCAGAGAATAAAGTTGGCACAGGATAGAGGAGATTTCAGACATGTTGTACATAGGGTCACTACGAGTCACATACAACTAACTGCACATAACAACAAACAGCAAGACATCTATTTTATTTCTATCATCTGTATTCATTGTCTAGCTTTCAAGTACATAGCAGGTGAGTGGAAAAAACCTTAGCTTGGGTCCAATATGCTTTGCATTTTAGACTGAAATAATTGTTCTTTAGGACTTTGGAGAGGATCCTGAGTGCTGTCTTTTCCAATGTGATACATCCTCCTATCTTCTGACTGCTAAAATCTTTTCTCCATTCATCATGGTTTTGCTTATGTGTTCAACAGTGAGGATTTTTCTTTTTAGTGTTAAGATGTAGTCGATTTGAAGGCTGCAGTCCTTGATCTTCTGCAGCCGGTGCCTCAAGTCTTTCTTGTTTTCAGCAAGCAAGGTGTGCCATCTGCATAACAGAGGTTTTTGAAGTCAGGATTTGTTAATGTTGGGTGCCATTTTGTCGAGTATGACTCATACAAACCCTATGAACAAAAGATCTGGACTTTGTTCTATCCTGCACCATCCTCACCCTTCCTGACACACAAGAGCCTATTGCAGCAATTACCATGTCAATCCACCTGGTTGACGGTATTTTTCTCCTTCAGCAGTCCTCCATCTTTCCTAGTATCATGTGCTTCTCCAGGGAATATCCTTCCAGCAATATACCCAAAGCATCTGAGGCAAACCTCATCATTCTTGCCACCAAAGAGCAATTCAGCTGCGCTCTTTACAAGACATATTTGTTTGTCCTCCTGGCCATCCATGAGGTTTTCAGTGCCCTTCTCCAACACCACAGCTCAAAGATATCAATTCTTCTTCTGTAATCCTTATTCATTGTGCAGGTCTCAGATGAATAGCAAGTAATTGGAAAGACTATGGCCTGAATCAGGTGCACTTTAGTCCTCAGACTAACATTCTTACTCTTCAATAATTTGGAGAGGTCTTTAACTTTAGATTTTCCTAGTGCAATGTGTCTCCTTACTTCCTGATTTCTAAATACTAAGGGTGCTAATTATGGATCCAAGGAAGATGAAGTTATTGACAGTTTCAATCTCCTCTCCATCCAAAATTATATTGCCTATAGGTCCAGTGTTAAGAAACTTTTCTTTCTTAATATTGAGATGCAATCCATACCAAACACTGCATTCTTTGATCTTCTGCAACAAGTGCTTCAAACCCTCATCACTCTGAGCCAGCAAGGTTGTGTTATTTTGTGTTATGCCGTTTAATGATAATTTTTCCTCCAACCTGGTGCCATATTCCTCTTCTTAGAGTCCAGGTGCTCAGATAATTTGCTCAGCATACAGATGGAATAAGTATGGAGAGAGAATACAGCCCTGACATGTTCAATTCTCAATTTTAAACCATGCAGTGTTCCCCTGCTCTGTTTACACAAGAGCCTCATGGTCCAGGTATAGGTTCTGCATTAGTACAATTAAGTGCTCTGTGATTCCCATTCATCTCAATGTCAACTACAACTTTTTATGATCCATACAGTATTTTTTTGCATATTTATTAAAGCACAAATGGACATTCCTCTGGTACTCCTTATTGTCAGTCAGGATCCTTCTAACATCAGCAACAATATCTCCAATGCCACAACCTCTTCTAAATCCTTCTTAAACTTAAGAAAGTTCCCTATTTGTGTACTTTCTTAGTCATTTTTAATGATATTCAGTAGTATTTTGCTTGTAAGAGATGATAATGATAATGTTTGATAGTTTCCACATTCAGTTGGATCATCTTTCTTGGATATGAGAACAAATATGGACTTCTTTCAATATGTTGGCCTGACAGCTGTCCTCCAAATTTCATGGTATAGACTGGTGAGCACATCCAAGACTGTATCTGATTATTAAAACGAGTCAATTGTTTTCCCATTGACTCCTGGGGCCTTATTTTGTGTTGCCAATACCTTAAATGCAGTTTCTATTTCCTTCTTCATTACCATTAGCTTCTGTTTATATGATACTTCCTAAAATTTTTCAGCGTCAATCAATTTTTTCTGGTACAGTGATTCTGTATATTCCATCCATCTTTTTTTTATACTTTCTGGATCATTCAAAACATTGCTCATAGCACCTTTAGCATTGTGACAATGAGGCTGAAATGTTTCACTTATTTCAGCTTAAAAAATGCAGGGCATTTTTATTTTATTTTACAATTCTAGCTATATGCACATTCCATTATAATATTATGTACAGTTAAATACTAAGTAGATAATTAAATGACAATTGGCTCTTTTACACTTCTGAATTCAATCACTATCTCTCTTTCTGTCATTCAGCAGGTCCTATGTAAGTACGTGCTATGTTGGAGGCTTGATGACCGGGAATCTTGTGATTCAGTGGAAACTCAGTATCTCAACTCTAGACAATGATTTAATTGCTGCTGTTACTGTTGTTAATGTGATGATTGGTGTTGTTTGGTGATATCCAATTGGTTCTGAACATAGCAATCTCTTGCACAACAGAATAAAATATTACAAAAACGTGCACCATCTTCACAATCACTTCTATGTATGTGTCCAGTGTTGTAGCCACTATGTTAATCCATCTCATTGAGAGTCTTCTCTCTTTTAATTATCCTTCACTTTACCAAACATACTGACCTTCTCCTTCAGATACTGGCCTAATAGCCTGATGATAGCTTGATAACATGACTAATGTGAGATGAAAATCTCATCATCCTTGCTTCTAAGGAATAGTCTGGCTATACTTCCTTGAAGATAGATTTATTTGTTCATCTGTCAGTATATTCGATATTCTTCCCCAACATCATGCTCCAATGACATCAATTCTTGTTTGTTCTTCCTTATTTCATTTTCATATGAGATAAACAAAACTATCATGACTTTCCTGAGCATTTTAGTACCCAAAGTTACATATTTGTTTTAAACATTGCACAAAACTACTATGAGATATCATCTCATTCCAGTCAGAATAGCAAAATTTAACAGAACATCAAACATCAAATGCTGGCAAGGTTGTGGAGAAACTGGAACCCTATTCACTGTTGGTAGAAGTATAAAATGGTGCAACCACTATGGAAGACTCTAAAAGTTGCAAATAGAAATACCATTTGACCCAGAAATTCCACTACTGGGAATTTACTCTAAAGAAACTATAACTTCCACCCAAGCAGATATATGCACACCCAAGTTTATTGCAGCTTTGTTCACAATAGCAAAGAGCTGGAAACAACCCAAGTGCCCATCAAGAAACAAATGGATAGAGAAGCTCTGGTATATTCATGCAATGTAATACTATAAAGCATTGAAAAGCAAGGAACTCATGAAATACTATGCAAAATGGATGACATTATGCTGAGTGAAATATTTCAGTCACAATAGGACAAATATTGCATAGGGCCACTGTTGTAAAATGGGACTGACATCAGGGTTGAAGGAAGACAGAAAAGGAGAGAGGAATAATGTATATTGCACTGACACAGATGAGAGAGAGATCTGTTTAAACAGGATATATGAATGTGTATTCTTTTCATTACAGAAGTCAAGAATGAAGGCTGCATAGTGGAGTGAACTTAGGGGGAGGGATTGCATAAGAGTGAAAGCTTTTCTTTGTCTTTTCAAGGAAAAGAGTCATTTGGGCAGGGAGAAAAGTGCAACAGTGAATGACTGGAAATCCTAAGTCTCTGTAAACTTTCATTAAAATTAATAAAAAATAAATAAAGAATTAAAAACACATTTAATCCTCGAGTTGCAATACTGAAAGATGCTATATGTGATATCTAGAATTATCAAAGAAACGTTAAAAGAAAATGGAAGGAGTACAGAGAGTTACTGTATTAGAACTGATTGGCACCAAATAATTTCAGGAAGTGTCATATGATCTAGAGCCAATGGTAACAAAGAAAAAGTTGAAACTGCATTGAAAACATTGACAAAAAAAGCCCCAGAAAGAGATGAGATATTGATTGACATTTTTCAACCAGCAGATGCAACCTTGGATATTAATCTGAATCTCTTTTTAATAAATAATTTGTTTGCATCTTTATGTTCAAGAGTTATACCTAGAGATTTACTTTATCTGTCTCGCATTTGAATCTATCCTTTGAGTATCCAAGTAACCATCATAAAATGGAAGAGTGCTACTTCAGACAGAAAGCTAGAGAATACCAGACTATTCTGAACAAAAGAAGAATAAGTCTGTAAAGTCATGCTGTTGCTGCTAATCTAAAATAAGTTCTAAATTCACCTTTTCTCAATTAAAATGTCCTCTGTGGTTGTGGTGGTGGTCTACCATTGAGTCAGAGACAGTAAATTGCGTGGGAGGAGATTGCCCATTTTCTTCCTAGGAGCAACAGATGGATTTGAACTACATGCATTTAGAATTTCAGTGCAGCTTCTTATCAATAGGCCCCCCAGAGCTCCCTGTTTCCTATTTAAAATTTAGCTTATGAATAATATAACTAGGGTACTCCCCACTTGCCAACTTTCTGCTCTCAAATAGACATTATACCACTATAAAGTGATGGATTATTGTTTGAGGTTAGTCAGCCATGTTATTCTGATGGTAATATTAGTATTTTAAATATCTGAATCCACATCTGCAAAATTGTATAGAATATGCACCTAGATACCTCATAATTATCTTACAGTGGAATGCTGTAAGATACATACCAAAGAAATTTCATTAATGCATTCATTGCCCCCATTTATATAACCTATTATCTGCCATCTAGTAACTTCTTCCTTATAGCAATTCTATAGGAAAGAGTAGAGACAACTGCTCCATATGATTTCTGAGGTGATAAATCTTTATAAAAGCAGTTTAACTCATGTTTCTCTTAGAGAGCAACTGGTTGTTTGAAACTACTGATCTTAGAAACAAAGTATTTTAACCACTATATAACCAGTTTTCCTACATCAGTATTTAAAAAAAGAAAGAAAAAAAGCAAGCAAGCAAGCAAACAAATCCACCAAACCAAAAAATTCTATTTCAGGACCATCCCCTATTGGGTCTCAAAAACTGTGAATCTCAGTGGGAAAAGACTTCTCATTTTTCTCTTGAAGAACACCTGATTAATTTGTATGGTTAGCTTTGTGGATGAGCAGCCCAGCATGTAACACACTATGCCACCAGATATCCTTACATCAATATAAGGGTGTTATTATCTTGTCCTGCAGAATTCCTGGAATAGAGCAGATGGCCCAGAAATAGAAACTGAATGAATGAAAGAATGAATAGATGGATAAAAAAATGTCACTACAATACAGGTTGGAGAACCCTTAACACTTGAATGACGTACCTTCTTGATGTGTTTCTGGTTGCCCATAATATGCTGTTGCTTTTGGGTATAAAGGCACAACCAGATAAAACCTCAGCTGTAATCCTTATTCACATGTCACTTGTTTTTATCACACTGAAGTTGTAGCAGCAGAAACCGAGAACTAATCCATCTCTTCTCAGGCTGCACACAGCTTGCAGTGTTTGGTCATCAATTGTTTCTTCTTTTTATTTTCATAACTTCTGCACCTGGGGTCATTTCTTTATAAACTTAAGCCAAAAAAGTTATTGCCCTCTTTTACTACTCTCTTGGGTTACACTTCAATTCCTTTTTATTTTAACCGCCTTTCCAAGTGAATCAAAGTAATAAAAACTCTTTTACACTTAATTATGCTTAAAAATATTTTCTAGAGGTCTTCTAGCAGACTTATTTGAGTGCATGTCTGCAAATCACTGGAATGAGCCATTTACTAAGGTTTAGTTTGACATGACGTCCCTGAATTGCCCAAATGGTTAATTGTATATCACCCAAAATGTATTCTAATCCACGCATTAGTGGCTTAAGAGATAGATCTGATAATCTGCTTTTGAAAGGTCACAGTGAATTGACTACTTTGATATTATAAAAAAGCCTATATCAAATACATGTAAAATCTCCAGGGATGAAACAGAACTTCTTCTCAAAAGGAACACATATCATCCACATAGTTGTTCTCTCAATGACCCAAAAGTTTTTATCCAGAAGATCATCCTCTAATTCCCACATGAACGAAGCCCTCATATCATATTGTGTAATGTATATTGGCAATTAACCAAAATGTTGACAATTGAAATCAGCAAACTCTGTTGGAGAAAGCAGGAAGTTGTGCTGTTAACCCAAAGACACGCAATTCAAACCCATCAGCTGCTCCATGAAAGAAAGATGAGCAATCTTTTCTGGTACAATTTACTGCCTCGGAAAACCCACAGGAGGTTCAGCTATGAGTCAGTTCCAACTCAACGGTATACAAATAACAAATCCTGTAAAGGTTTACAACATCAGAAACTCAATAGAGAGATTTTAGATACAGTCAGACTCAACAACCACAGTGATACTTTCTGTTGCTGTTGTTTGGGGAAGTTGTGTTTGTTAACGTATTAATGACTAAAAGGTGGAATCGACTCATATCTGACCCTCCAGTGGGTTTTCAGAGGCAGTCAATCGCATGAGATGAGACTACTCCTGAGACAAATTTGTTTCTTTTAGCAGTTTATAGGTATTCAATATTTTTTCGAAACATCACAGTTCTTTGGTATAAATTCTTCTCCAGGCTTCTTTATATACTGTCTCACTTTAATAGGCATGCATATTTTCATATGCATATTTTCACATGCGTATTTTCTTTTTTTTCACACGCATATTTTCAAATGAAAATACTATCATTTCAGTAAGGTACATGTTAATCTATAAACTGAAATCCTTGCTCTTTGGCATTATAAAGAAATCCTTGACCAATATATTGTCTCAATGCAATACATATTTTTAATTCTTGACTTGCTGCTTCCTAATAGGTATTGATAGTGATGTTGTTGTAATGTACTAGCGAGTCACTTGCGACTCATAGACAACAGCCCTAAACCTTGTTCTGTCCTGTGCCAACCGCACTGTCTCTGACACACTCACCCTGATTACCCCAGTCACTGAGTCAAATCCACCTCATAGACGGCCTTCCCCTCCTGCTCGGTCCATCCACCCTACCAAGCATGATGTCCCTATCCAAGGACCTCTCCTCCTTACAACATGTCCAAAGTATGTTAGATGGAGCCTCAGAATCCTTGCCCTCAAGGAACAGCCTGGTTTAACCCTCTCTAGGATTAATCTGTTTGTTCTCCTAGCATTCCATGATACACTCAATACTCTTCTCACAGCTCAAAGGCATCAATTCTCCTATCCTCCCTAGTCATTGTACAACCCTCTGACTCATAACAACAGAATCAGTCTAAACACCATGGTGCACCTGATCCAACCCTTGGTTTTTGTCTTGGAAATGGTGCAAGCTGATTTGAGACACAACCTTACATAGTTAGGGTATGTTGTCAGGAAGAGCTAGTCCTTGGAAAAAGACCTCATGCTTGGAAAGTTGGATAGTTAACACAGGACAAGAGGACCCCGGATAAGATGGATTGATGCAGTGACTATGGCAATGGAGTCAGGTGTTTTGGAGATAATGAGGTTGGCTTAGGATAGGATAAGCTTCAGAGCCATTGTTGACTGAGTCTATATGAACTGTAATCAACTTGATGGCACATAATAACAACAACAATATAAAAGATTCATACTGGTGATCTTAGAGGTAGTAGTGCTCCTAGAGTTGAGTAAAGAAATATTAAATGAGATTTGTCAACATAGTAGTTACAATAAAGGATGTCAGTACACCAATAATAAAGAAGACATAGAACCAAAAAAGATTTTCTTCTGTTATATGTGAAGTCACTATGTGCTTCAGCTGACACAAACTATCAATAGCAATTACATTTTCAATATGTCTGAAATATTTCTTTTTTGTTTACTTAAATAGTTTTCACAAATCTACTTATATGGGAATGAAATGATTTATATTTCTTGTTTTCCCTTTTTCTTAAGCTTTGCTTTTTTGTATTAATGATGATTTTACAATTATCTATATTCCATATAATTATACATAATAATTTTTATATTGATTTATTACTACTTACTTTTCAATATTTTATTTTCTTTTTGCCCCTTACCAAATCTAAATGAGAAAACCTCCAGAATATTATATAGTTTACTTCTACAAGCAAGCTAAAAATTATCAACCATGTTCAGGACTCTTTTATCCCTCTTTGAGTATTCATAGCCATAATGGGATGTATTATTCATATCTAAGTCTGCGTGCAGTAATTCTTCTCTGATAAAATTTGGGTTAATTATTATTATTGCTTAAAAAAGAAATAAAAAAGTAAACACAGTATATTCTGCTAAGTTATTAAGTAAAAATTACTAATAATCATGGTGATGACAAGGATGTCTTTCTTTTAAATGTCTCCATATAGCACACTGAACATTGATAATGTTATTAAATTTGTACAGTGGATTTTTAAAATAATAGTAAAGAATGATTGCAGACACAAGTGGCAAGCACCACACAGTCCAGATATAAAATATTTTTATGAAACCTAAATTAAGTCTAAAATAGAACTTTTAGAACATGTTTATCTTGCTTACTGTTATTATCCCATAGGGCAGAGTAAGCCTAGATACTGTATACAGCATGTCCTGCATTCTGATTGAGAGACTCTCACTGCATGATGCTAAACATGGTTTCAGGATAGAGAGAAAGGTTACCAGGCAACTATTGAAAGCTCTCTTTTGGGGATATGGCTTTAAGTGATAAGAAGTCTCTGGGGCTCAATATCTGGCATTATTCCATCATCCCTTGAGCTAATATAGACCTCTGGGACCAATTCTCAGCTGGTAGTAAAAAAAAATGAGAAGGAAATTAACCTCCAGGGCCTTCTAGGGTTCATAGTCTGTAGTCTTGTTCCAATTTTATTCTTATTTTACTCTTGAGTTTATTTTATGAATAGCTTTTTCATTCTTTACAATGTTTTTTTTTCCCATGTACCAATAAAAATATTGCTTTTTCTTCTTCAGAATGTTGATATAATTCATTTGAAGAATACATTTTTGTGAAATTGAATGACATATTTCTGAAATAAATTCTACTTGCTAGGATGTTATTGTTTTTTAAAGTGTTGCATTCAAATTATTTATTTGTATATTTGCATTTATATATTAATTGTTGTTGCTAGGTGCTGTTGAGTCAAATACAACCCATAGCGAGCCTCTGAATAACAAATCTGAACCCTGACCTGTCCTGTGTTATCCTCACACTTCCTCATACATTAAAACCCATTGCAGAAGTCTCTAAGTCAATACACCAGGCTGAAGGTCTTCCTCTCCTTTGCCAACTTTCTACCTTTCTGAACATCATGTCCTTCTCCAAGCAAGAACCTCTTAGCAACATGACTGAAATATATTTTTCCCCTTTTTGCAGTCCATTGTTTGTTAAGTACTCTTCTCTAACATCACAGCTTAAAGGCATCAATTCTTCTTCTGTTTTTCCTATTTATTGGCTAGTTCTGAGATGCATAGCTAATTATCAGAAAATCAGGATCTCAATCAGATGCACCTTAATCCTCAAACTGATGTCTTTACTCCTCAATGACTTAGAGAAGTCCATAAATGCACACTTTCCTGATTCACTAAATCTCCTGATTTCCTGATTGCTGGTAAAAATGGTGTTAGTTGTGGATTCAAGTAAAATGAAGTTTTTGGCAGTTTAAATCCATTCTCATCTGTCACTATATTACCTTTAGATCCAGTGGTTAGAATCTTTGTTTTTCTTGAGATTAAGATGCAATCCATATTGAAGGTTGTATACTTTGAAGTTCTGTGGAAAGTGCTTGAAGTCCTCCTCACTTTCAGCAAACAAGGTTGTGTCATCTGCAGTCTCCTGGTCTAGGTATAGTTTTTGCATGAGCATAATAAACTACTCTGGGATTCATGTTCTTCTCAATGTTAGCTATAACTTCTTATGATCCATATAGTCTAATGTATTTGCATAGACAATAAACCATAAATAGACATTCTTCTGTTATTCTTTATTCTCAGCCAGGATCCATCTGACATTAGCAATGATATCCCTGGTGCCATGGCTTCTTATAAACCAAGCTTGAATTTCTATCAATTCCATATCTATGACTGTTTTACCCATTGTTTAATAATCTTCAGCAGTATTTTGCTTACTTGAGATATTAATGATATTGTTCAATAGTTTTCAGATTCTGTTGGATTTTCTTTCTTGGGAATATAGACCTTATCTAAACTATTGGCCATACAGCTGTCCTCCAAATTTCCTGGCATAGACTGGTGAGCACATCCAGGACTACATCATTAATTGAAACAAGTCAATTGATATCCCATCAATTCCTATTGCCTTATTTTATTTTGGTTTTGTTTTTTGTTTTTTGTCAGTGCCCTAAATGTAGCTTCCACTTCCTCCTTCAATACTACTGGCTGAAATTATTCAGTATCAGTCAGTTCTTTTGATTTTTTCAAAGTTGTATGCAATGAGGGTTGCAGAGTGGATTATATTTGGGGGTAGGGGGTGGGGTTTGGGGAG
>NW_006399775.1:6565725-6567275 GCF_000299155.1 Elephantulus edwardii
GAACTGCATGAGTTCAGGATTGCAGCGTAGCTTCTTCCCACTAGGCCACCTGAGCTCATATTGCCCATAATATCTTTCAATATTATGACTAGAGGCTTTAATTTGTTTTTCAGTTTGTTTAGCTTGAGAAATGCAAAGAGAGTTGTTCTCTTTTAATTTGTGAATTCCACGTTTCTGTAAATTTTGTTATAATATTTTGTCTTCTAGAGATGCTCTTTGAAATCTTTTGTTTAGCTCTTTTACTTTGGCATGGCTTTTCATCTGTTTTGTCTTCATGATGTTCTAGCGGAACTTTTAGAGTCTCTTCTGACATAATCTATTTTTTATTTTTTATCTCTCCTCTGTGTAATAAAATTTTTCTTTCATCATGGATGATGATATTGTTGATATCATCCCACAGCTAATCAGGTCCTCAATCATTGGTGTGCACTGGTGCTATTCTTAAGATAATTTTGGAATTAAGGTGAAATAGATTCAAGATCATATTTTGGTTCTAGTAGACTTATTTTCATTTTCTTCTACCTCAATTTGAACTTGCACTATCTCTTAATTGATATAGGTTAATTAGTCTCATCAGTTATTAGTTTATTCCAAAAATCAGATATGTCTCTCTTTTTGTATATTCTGAATGAATTTAAACAGCAATAGAATCACTTGTTGTTTTCAGTCAGTTAGAACTTAGCTATGAGGCCTATTTAGTCAGATACACTATCAGTCTTGCTCGTTCAAGATTTATATCGCTTCTTAGGTAATTTTTTATAATTTGGCATTTTATAGGAAATTATTCACTTGTCTATATTTTAAGATTTATCAATTAATTGGAGAGGGACATGATGTTGGGAAGGGTAGAGGGTAGGCGAACGAGAGGAAGACCATCAACCAGATGGATTGGCATAGTAACTGTCACAATGGATTCATCTGTGTCAGGAAGTGTGAGGATGGTGCAAGATAGGACTAGGTTCAGATATTTTGTTCATAGGGTCACTCATGAGTCCTACTCATAAGACCTACAATGGCACCTAACAACAACAACAACAATATATTTTAAGATGTATTACAATACTATTTTACTTGTAGATGCCAGAGAGTTGGATAATGGATACAAAATACACTACACTGAGATATTGCTCTGTGTTGCAATCATTACTATGTTTGACTCTATTTTTTATCAACTGTATCACTACTTCTTTGAGGGTTTTCCTCTCTTTCACTGAACTTCAACTAGATGGACTGACATAGAGGCTTTACATCCTTCTCTAAACCATAGTACTTCCTGGTAGTATGTTCAAAACAAGTGAGACAAAGTTTTAACCTCTTCAATTCCCTGGAACATTGCAGCTGTACCTACTTCTACCTGATGTTGTTGTTGCTGTTATGTGCTGTCAAGTCACCTGCAACTAATTGCAACCCGATGTACAACAGCCCTAAACTCTGCCCTATCCCTGCCAATTTCACCATCTCCGACTTACCTGCCCCCCATTATAACCCCAGTCATTGAACCAATCCATATCATCAAGGGTCTTCATCTCCTGTGCTGTCCCTCCACCATC
>NW_006399775.1:6569555-6582507 GCF_000299155.1 Elephantulus edwardii
CTCAGCCTGAATGTCTGTAAGTTCTCTGCCGATGTGCTGTTCCAGTCATTTTGGGATAATCTTTAGTAGACTCTTGCTTGCGTGTGAAATCAATAATATTGTTCTATAGTTTCCACACTCTGTTGGGTCACCTTTACTTGGCATGGGAACAAATATAAATCTCTTCCAGTCAGTTAGCCAAGTGGTTGTTCTCCAGATTCCTTGGCACAGCTTGGTGAGCACATCTAGGGCAACATCTGTTAGCTGAAATATGTCAACTGGTATGTGATCATTTCCTGGGACCTTATTCTTTGTCAATTGTTTCAAAACAGTCTGAACTTCTTCCTTCATCACCATAGACTCTTACTCAAGTGTTGTTTCATTAAATTCTTCTGTGTCCGCCAATTCTTTTTGGTATAATGACTCTGTATACTCTTTCCATCTTTTTTAATACGTGCAGGATCACTCAATATTCTACCCACAGCATCGTTAAGTAGTACAACTTGAAGCTTAAATTTTATAGGAATCAGATAAATTGCATCCATGGAAAGATCCCTGGAAAAGCTCAAAACTAGGCCTAATGCTGACTGTGGGACAGATCACCAGCTACTCAGATGCAAGTTTAAGCTGAAACTAAGGAAACTGAAATCAAGCCCACAGGAACCAAAATCTGACCTTGAGTCTATCCCACTTGAACTTCAGAGCCATCTCAGGAACAGGCTTGAGGCCTTCAAAACTAATGAGATGAGTTATGGTAAGATATCAAGAATATCATCCAGGAAGAGTGCAAAAGGTCATTGCAAAGACAGAGGAGGAAGAAAAGACTAAATGGATGTCTGAAGAGACTCTGAATATTGCACTGGAGCACCGAGAAGCAAAAGCAGAAGGAAGAAATCAAGACATCAAGGAGCTGAACAGGAAATTTCAAAAGGCTGCCTGACAAGACAAAGTATTATAATGAAATGTGCAAAGAGCTGGAGTCAGAAAATCAAAGAGGCCGAACTTGCTCAGCATTTCTTCAGTTCTTTTCTTCTACTACCTGACAAGCTTATTTCCTTCTTTTTGTAGACTATGGCTTTTCCCTATTCTTTACTAACAGCATAATTTGAATGCATACACTTTTCCCCCCATTTTATTTACTCAGTGTCAAGCTTTCACATACATCTTGTTGTGTGCCTTCAAGCTGGAACTGACCCATAGCTGACCCTCCAGTGGGTTTTCAGAGGCAGTTAATCAGATGGGAGGAAATTGCCCATCCTTTTCCCATGCAGCAGCTGGCATTTTAGAATCACATGCCTTCAGAATTGCAGTTCAATTTCTTACCATTAGTTACATGCATGTTGCTGTTGCTGTTGTTCAGTACCGTCAAGTCCTAGAAGACTCATAGCAATACTATGAATTAAATACTTGAACACTTGCATAACTTTCATCATTTCTTCAAGTTCATAGAGTTTCCAGAGGCAAGCTATTTCGGAAGTGGATACCAGTTCTACTTCCAAGTTTGTTTTAATCAGGGAGCTCCGCCAAACACTGTCCACCATGGTAATCATTATCGCATTTGACACGAGTGTCACAGTGTTCAGCATCACAGCAACCACGCATGAGTTACCTCTGTACAGCAAATGGACAGACCAGTGCTATATAACTTAGAAGAATGTTTGACCAAACACAGTTAAAAGGAGACCTGATGGCCACAGATTAGAATCACCCACTTTTGGCTTGGTAGCTTAACTTTCTATCTGCTAGGCCAATAGAACTCTCTCTATATTGTTGTTGTTGTTGTTAAGTGCCATCAAGTCATTGATGACTCATAGTGACCCTATGAATGAAAGACCTGAACACTTGTATAATTTTCATCATTTCTCCAAGTTCATAGAGTTTCTAGAGGCAAGGTATTTTGGAAGTGGATGCCATTCCTGCTTCCAAGTCTGTTTTAATCGGGGAGCTCCACCAAACATTGTCCAACCATGGGTAAACATTATCACATTTGGCATATCAGTGTCACAGTATTTAGCATCACAGCAAACACAAGTTACCACTGTACAGCAAATGGACAAAGTAGTGTTACACCACTTAGAAGAATCTTTGACCGAAAACAGTTAAAACCAGGCCCAAGGTGTCAAATGCCTTTTTACATAAGAGGCCAAATCAAATCAGCTTACACCCAATGGTGCCCCCAAGCCAAATCAGGATCAGAAAACTAACCTCTCTGGAATCTGGCTGCTCCAGACAACTTCCCAAATTGGATCCCAGCCCCAAACTTGTGACCAAAGGCCTTTTTATATAGTAGGCCAAATCAAATCAGTTCACATCCAATGGCACATAAACATTCTACATCCAAGCCTCACCACAACCAGAAAACAAACCTCTGTAGAATTCAGCTGCTCTAGACAACTTCTCAACCTGAATTCTAGCCCCCCATCAAGTCATATCTTGATAAAAAAATTGAGCTTCTGCTTGAAGTGATTCTGAGTGAGTTTTCCAATCACTAATTACCTCATATTGGGATGAATAGAACAAACTTGTTTAGGCCTTTTCGATATTGGAGTAACAGAAAGCCTCCATTGGTCCATCTAACCTCCTGTAGTGCTACCTTCAGACCTTTTTCACCCACTCCATCAATTTCTGCTATATTCAGCCCATTCCTGAGTAATCATTTAAAAATATCCACCCTGCTAGCCTACTTTTTTCCCCATAGTCTCTTCTGATTTGTGTACAAATGATTCTGTTGTTCCTTGTATCCTTAAAGTTCATAAGGGGAAGTTGTTTCAGTAGAGTTAACACAACTTTTCAATTGTTGTCTTTTTTCCAGTCGAAAGAGAGATGAGATAGCCTTATTTGAGGGGCCTGCATTATTATCATCTCTACCACAGCTCCTGTAAGGGGCATTTTCATTGGATGAATGTCTTTAGTGCCATAAAGCCATTCCAACATGGCTTGTATATGTAGAAATCAACTGCTTCCAATGAAGTTTCCATGAGAAGTAGAGCAGTTTCCCTGGAAGGACTAAACAAACCTAATCCCATATTTTATCCAGTCTATAACGTTAATCATCCCCTCTGGATTAATCTGTTGTTTGACCATATCTTGTAATGTCATTAGTGACAGTTGTATAGATAATTGTAGGTCTTGATTAACCCAAACATGTGCACTCATTCTACAGCATTCAGAGCCACAGAGGCTGACCGTAAGTTCTTCACCCTTAGGATCTATTTTAGTAATGGTTCCTCATGCAGCTGCTGGCAACAATGTAAAAACGTATGCATTTCCTTTATGTAGTATACCCTGGTTTCTTGATTCTGCCATTTTGCCTCCAAAACTATTAATTTTGTGACCACTGGTTGTAAAGATATTATTAGTTCCTCCCAGATGGCTTTGGGTACTGTAGAGTCGTAACTCACCCACAGCTGACCCTCCATCAGGCTTTCAGAGGTAGTTAATTGCATGAGAGGATATCGCCCATACTTTTCCTTGTGGAGCAGCTGGTGGCTTCAAACTGCGTATTTTTGAGATTGTAGTGCAGTTCTTGCCACAAGCCGCCAGAGCATAACTCTGTCCTAGTAGGACTTTGTTCAGTTCTGATATTAGTCATCTTAGTTCCTAAATCTTTTCCTTCATATTTGCTGCCACTAGAAAAAGAAAAATATACTTTGTGCTTGCTGAAAGTGAGGAGAACTGGAAGCACATGTAAA
Organism: Elephantulus edwardii; assembly: GCF_000299155.1. Lineage (NCBI taxonomy): Eukaryota > Metazoa > Chordata > Mammalia > Macroscelidea > Macroscelididae > Elephantulus > Elephantulus edwardii. The sequence continues at coordinate 6,573,227 of NW_006399775.1, forward strand.
AGATCAAGGAATGCAGTCTTCAGTATGAATTGCATATCAATGTCAAGAAAAAAATTCTTATTCTTACCACTGGATGGATAGGCAACATCATGATGGATAGAGAAGAGATTGATACTGTCAAAAACTTCATCATATGTGGATCCACAATTAACAAGCATGGTACCAGCAGTCAGGAAGTAAGAAAACACATTGCACTGGTAAAATCTGCAATTAGGGTCATTCCAAATTATTGAAGAGTAATGATGTCAGCTTGAGGACTAAGGTGTGTCTGATTCAGGCCATGGTCTTTCTGGTCACTTGCTGTATATCTGAGAGCTGGACAATGAATAGAGATGGCAGAAGAATAATTGATGCCTTTGAGCTGTGGTGTTGAAGAAGATCACTGAACATCCCATGCATGGCCAAGAGAACACCCTCTTGGAGAGGGTAGACAGAGTGCTCTTTGGAGTTAAGGATGATAAGGCTTTGTCTCACATTCTTCAAGCATGTTTTTGGAGGGGCTATTCTTTGGAGAAGAATGGAGGGCCAGCAAGGAATAGGAAGACCATCAATCTGGTGGATTGACATAGTGACTGCCCTGTGGGTTCTGCGTCAGGAAGTGTGAAGATGATACAGGATAGGACAGGGTTCAGATCTGTTTTTCTTTCTTTCTTTTTTTTTTAATTTTAATGAAAGTTTACAGAGAAAAAGAATAAACCAAGGAATTGTAAGTTTTGATTTTTTCTTATCATTCTTATTTCTGTATGCATCCATTTAACACTTCTAAGGAGTTAGGTACTAACTTCACATCCTATAGGTTTTGCCTTCATTATCTGACTGCAACATAATAGTTACATTAAACCATGGGTGTTCCTGATCCCATTCAGAGATAAAGATTTCTCACTCTGTTATTTGCCTATTTTTCTCCAAAGACACAGTGAGTCTGGACCTTTTTAGTGAAGCCCACAATTCTGACTCTGATTGTAATCATAATTTATTCTGCTTAAATTAGTTGTAGACTAGTTGTAAGAAGTGCTAAGTCTAAATTGTCCCAAATGCTTGATTTTCTCTAACTCCATGATTTCTAACATCAAGAGTCCTTTGTTAAATTTGATTCCCTAGCTCCTCTATGTACTTCAGGTTCAGTGGTTAACTGAAAAGTCTTCCAGAAACTCAGACCCATTAAGGAGATTACTCATATGACTGTAGGTATGCATAGCAGTGTTGCACAGTCTAGCGAACATTGTAGACTATCAGTTGAAGGAAGACATCCCAAAAAGAGAACCAACACTGAAGTCCCATGAGTTTATAGAAGCCAATAGCAGGGTGAGGCTTGTATCACATCTTACTCTTCTCTCCTAAATACAATAAACATTTCAGCACAAAATAAACAGTTAATTATTGGCTAGAAAAAAATTTTAATTATGAACCTTGGAAATCACAGATATTTAAACACAACAGATTGTGAGGATGGCTCAGGATTACAGGGTGGCGGGTTTGGTGTGTATAAGATCACTGTAAATCAGAGACAACTTAAAGGCATTTAACAACACAAAATAATAGTAATGCTAACAATATTCCTTCCTTTTCAAGACAATTTCATGAGTCTTTCTTTTTACCTTAATTTGTTTTCTTCAACATCTGAAACCTTGTAATGTTTAGATATTTAATTGTACTCTATCTAATCTAAGGACTCTAATTTTCTGTCGTCAGTGTTAATCCCTTTTCTTGAAAGACTTCTTTCTTTTAATTTCACAAAAAAGGTACATAACAAATGCCATTTTTAATGGTTTTCTTAATTTCATATATTTTTTTAATGGAGACATGAAATTTGATCTTTGAAACTATGAAATCATTTAATACATTCCCATGCGCCTGATACAGACCATGGTATTTGCAGTCTCTTGTTATGCATCAGAGAGTTGGACAATGACTAGGGAGGACAGAAGGAGAGTGGATGCTTTTGAGCTGTGGTGCTGGAGAAGAGTACTGAATGTACCATGGACTGCCAAGAAAACAAACAGATTCATCCTGGAAAGGGTTAAACTGGGTGGCTCCTTGGAGGCAAGGATTCTGGGGCTTCATCTGACATACTTTCGGCATGTTGCAAGGAGGGACGGGTCCTTGGAGAGGGACATCATGCTTGGGAGGGTGGAGGGACAGCGCAGGAGGGAAAGACCATCTATGAGATGGATTGATTCGGTGACTGGGGTAATCGGGATGGGTGTGTCAGAGGCGGTGCGGTTGGCGCAGGATAGAGCAGGGTTTAGGGCTGTTGTGCATAGGGTCGCTATGAGTCGAAAACGACTCGACAGCACATAACAACAACAACAACAACAGAAGTGCATTAAAATTATCAGAAGTAAATATGGAATTTTGTTTGAGTGACAATTTGATGAGGAAAGAAAATAAAGCGAGAGAGGGAAAAGCAGGAAAAGGGAACTCTAAAGGCTGGCAATTCAATGGTATACCATTCAAATCCAATGATTACTCCATGGGAGGAGACGGACAATCTTCCATGGGATTTACTGTCTCTGAAAACCTACTGGAGGGTGAGCTATGAATCAGTTCCACACCAACAACAACGGGAACCTTCGAGCTGTGTCTCCTGAAGAAATTTTCACAACTGATATGTCTCTTCAATGAACAGTATATCTCCATTCCTGAGTCAGATGTACTCTTGAATTATACACAAGGTTCAAATATTTAATGTTAATTAAGTCTTTCTGGGCATGTCTTGTTTCCATTTTATTGGTAAATGCTTACCTTAGATGTTCTTTCCATCTTGAGATAATCAGATCAAATCTAGTGCTCATGATTTTTTAGGTTATACAATGCTCTTATAAGGGAGTATCATTCATTTTAGCAGACATTTTAGATTTCCATATATAGTCCACCAAATTTCTGCCAAATGGAAATAAAACGTCTTAACGAAGTGGCCATTTTGGCCTATATGAGATATTTTAAATTTAGAATGGGTTTGCATTTAATCAGAAATCTCTCTAACCAGTCCCTTGTCATTTTTTCTATCCCATTCAGAGACAAATCATGCTGCTAGGCAACTGAGTCAGATCATTCACATCTGAACCAGCGGGAAACCAAGCTTGTGTTCACTTTTCTATAAGTTCTCATTCTTTCTCACTGTATTAACTTTTTCATTGTAAATGGTGATGTTATATTATAGAAACTGTACCAAATCCAGCTTGGATTAAAAAAATATGTATGAAAGCATAAAAAAGAGTGTTAAACTACAGAATTAGAATGTAGATAAATTTATTTCAGATATTAGAAAATGATTTTTTAAGACCAGTAGTCTCTTCCCCATAATACCTGGAAACCAGTATATTAGTTGGCAAGGCACTCTCATTTACATTTTTTAAAACCAATAAAAAACATTATAAAAGGGCAAGCATTAAAAAAAAAATAAAAGGCTAGCATCTGTTGGACTGTTTTATAGAGGCAGGGTTGCTGGACCATTTCTCCAGCCACATATCTTAAGCTAACATTTGGCATCTGCAGGGGGTATCTGGGTAGGTGTCCTAGACAGAGGCTGCTTGGAGCTGGCAGGAAGCCAACACTGCTGTGCATTTACCTTTCGTATTGCCTGTCATACATAAGAATGATCTTTTGCCTCAGGGACATCGCAGCAGGAAGGATTTGTATTTATCCCACCAACTATATTACTGGGTTTTGAACCTCAACCAGCAGAGGTGTCTGTCCTATATTCTATACTTTGCTTCTGAAACTATATGATTATAAATTAATGATATAAAACATTTTAAAATCATTTATTATTAAAAATTAAACTAGTATTATTTAGCACTGGTAAGAAATGATTTTACTGAGTTAACCTCCACTGTCTTAAATTTAGGTATCACACTGACTTTGTAACATAGAAATATTTTGTAGCTGGCCACATTTCAAAACCCTAAGTGGTTATTTGCAGAAAAGAGAAAATACATTTGACAACTGACAATTCTCATGAAGTTATTTATAAAGTATAAGATTAGTAAATGAATGAGGTTTTTGGAGACCTATGTAGGTTGTGCGTCACTTTTCATATAGAAGGGACATGGATTAATGGGAGACTCAATGGTAGGCAACTTCTAATATGGTTCCTAATAATGCTTATATCCTAGTATTTCTGACTTCATGTAATCTTTCCCCTTTCTACCTGTGATGAAATTAATTACTTATATTTAGTTACTGACAAGTGGTAACTGACTTATAACTGAACTTCCAGCAGGTATTCAGAGGCTGTGAATTGCAGAGAAGGAGACTGCTCATCTTTCTCCCTCTGAGTTGTGGGTGGATTTCAATAATCTGCCTTTGGGTTGGCAGTGCAACTCCCTACCAACAAGGCCAACAGAACTCACTTTCTATAATCTAATGATAGACTACAGAAAAATTATAGAGTGTTACTTCTGAGATTAACTATCAATGATCATTACTTCTATCTTGAGAGTACCCTCTTTCTTCATGTCATGTGCTATGATAAAGCAAGATGTCAAGTTGGCAAAATTAAGCAATAATGAACGAAGGGCATCCTGTGTTCACCAGACTGCTGGAAATGAAATCTGTACAACAGATCACAGATTCTGGCAATAGTTTCTGAGCTAGTTTGAATGCAAATTTTGCCCAGATGAATCTTGAGATGGCTTTATTTTTTGCCAACATCTTGATTTCAGTCTTGAATGGCCTGATACCTTATTTACATAATTATGTATTTTATTTTAATCTGAAGGTCCAACTACATGGTACTCAGAATTTGATTCACGGAAACTATGGTTTGTTGGTGGCTTGTACAGTGAAAATTTGCCAACTACTCTGTGGGAGAAAAATGGGCAGTCCTCTGCTGTGTGATTTAGTGCCAATGATAGCTTACTGGAGGGTAAACCATGGGTTGATTCTGACTTGATGATATACAACAGCGACAATATAATATCAGAGTCTAGTCATATTTAGGGAGCTCTGGTGGTCTGCCAATAAGAAGCTGCACTGCAATCCCAAAGGCATGTGGTTCAAGACTAACAGCTGCTCCATAGGAGGAGGATGGGCAATCTTCTCCCATGTGATTAACTACCTCTGAAAACCCACTGGAGTGTCAGCTATGTGTCAGTTGTGACTCTATAGTACACAACAACAACAACAACAGCCTCATATATAAGGATCCCTTTTGTTATGCATAGACTAAAAGCCCAGTTAATGACCCCCAAAAAGGCCTGAGGATTAAATCCACCATTGGGATAAAGATGTGATAGTCTGCTTCTGTAAAGATTATAGCCTTAGCAATGCAATGGAGAAATTATTCCCTGTCACTAGGAATTTGAATTGATTTGGTGAAAGTGTGTTTTTAATTTTATATGTGAAGTACTTGAATATTATTTTCAATTATTTCAATTGAAAATTTTTATAAATGTATTTAAACAATTTTTTATTATTCTGTTTCTGTGATTCATCATGACTATCACATTGTGAACAAAGGGTAACTCTTCATCAACATTTCTCATTGCTTTCATGGTTCTTCTGAGTTGGAAATTCTAACTAGCTATGTTTCATATCTATTATTTTCTCTCCTTGTCTTGTAAATTTCTTATTTTTTAAAAAAAATCAATCATATAAACATTTTTGTCCGAATTTTACACAATTCCTCATTTTTTTCTGCCTCCAGCCAACACTACTTTATAAAATATTTTAAATATTCCAAGGAGATACCCTTTTCTACTAAGGATGAAATTTAAGTTTTTTTTTTTTACTAAGTATTGTGTTTGTTGTCCTGGATTACCATTCTTCAGTTCTGATAAAACATCTCCATTTGTAGGGTTAGCCTAAAGGTTGGGTTTTGTTTCGTTTTGTTTTGTTTTTACCCATTACAGTTAGCCCCTCTGGTCTCCAGCTACCTTAACTATAGACAAATGGTCTTGCAAATCATCAATAGCTCCGGGACTAGGATAAGAGAAAGACAGCTTCCCACACTGGGCATCAAGACTTGATGTGAGCAAGAATTGTGGTGGCAAAATTTGAAGGTGACTGGATTAAGATCCTGGTGATGGCAAGGATGCTTGTGGTGGAGAGACTGTGTCATTGCTGTGAAGAAACTGTGACAAGGTATGACCTGAGGCTTCTTGCACATGCACTGGCCACAGTTAAAGGTTTTACTATTCTTGCCTTTGATGATGGAGGGAAAAGCTACTTGTTGAACTGAAACTGGAGCCTAGACAATTGAGCAATTTTACCTTAGAGCTGTTGGGCTAAAATTTGGGTTTGTATTGTGAGATATCCTTTGCGCCCCCACTCTCCAACTTACATTCCTAATGAAGCCCATTCTCAATACCACAACTGTGAGTCTGTGATTCAACAAATAGAAACAAATCTTTTGTTGCTACTGTGGCTCTAGAGGTATCATGAGGCTTACTTATAAGCTCTTTATCTGTTTCTTGAACTAGGGAATTGAGGGGCTGTTCTATTCTTACTCCTACTGGCACTTTCAGAAATATGCTCATGGTCTTGTAACCCCATGTACTGTTTTCTCCTCTTTATAAACCATTTCTGCCTCAAAATAGATATCTTCCTCTATCAGTTTTGGATTTTAATTAATGAATATAATCCATCCTTAAATATTTATGACAATATGACTTGAGATTTTATCACTTAAAAAGAGATGTTCTGACTCATAATTAATTAATAATTATTTAAGATCCAGCTTCAGAATTCTTGCCTCCAAAAAGCAGTCTGCTTTCATCCTCTCTAGGATGAACCAATTTGTTCTCCTAGCAGTCCATGGTATATTCAACATTCAATCCAGCATCACAGCTCAAAGGCATCAATTCTCCTTCTATCACCCCTAGTCATTGCCCAACTCTCTGATGCATAACAAGTGATTGCAAAGATTAGGCCTTTATTAGGCACATACTAGTCTCCAGACTGACACCATTTTTCCTCAGTACTTTGGAGAGATCTCTGACAGCAGGCTTGCCCAGTGTATATTGTCTTTTAATTTCCTGGCTGCTGGTATCAAGAGTGTTAATTGCGGAGCCAACTAAATTAAATCTGCTAACAATCTCAATCCCATCATCATCTATCATGATGCTACCATTTGGCCCAGTGGTGAGAATCTTTGAAGAAGATGTTGAGCTTCAATTCATGTTGAAGGATGGAGTCCTTAACCTTCTTCAGCAAGTGCTTCAGGTCTTCCTAAGTTTCAGTAAGCAGGTCTGTGTCATCTGTGTAAAACAGATTGTTGATGAGTCTTTCTCCAAGCCTGATCCCACCTTGGTCCTCATAGAACCCAGCCTCCTAGATAATCTGTTCTGCATATAGATTGAAAAGGTAGGGAGATAAGACACATCCTTGGTGTACATCCTTATTTTCAGGAGAGACTGCAGAGTAATATATACAGAAAAGTAGACAAAATTTAGGGTTTTTTAAAACAATTGTGCTATAATAATAAAGATATAAAAGTACAGGTTGCTATTGCTCTAATTTTATTTTGCAGTATTGGATATTGTTTCAGAGATCCATATATGCAGTTATTAAATAAAGCTAATTTTTTCAACAGTCAGGAAATCAAAAAGCGTATCGCGATGGGAAAGTCTGCTGTTAGGGACCTCTCTAATGTACTCAGGAGCAGCAGTGTCTCTCTGGAGACTAGGGTGTGGCTGACACAGGCCATGGTATTTGCAATCGCTTGTTATGCATCAGAGAGTGACTAGGGAGGACAGAAGGAGAGTGGATGCTTTTGAGCTGTGGTGCTGGAGAAGAGTACTGAATGGACCATGGACTGCCAGGAAAACAAACAAATTCATCTTGGAGAGGATTAAACCAAGCTACTCCTTGGAGGCAAGGATTCTGGGGCTTCGTCTGACATACTTTGGACATGTTGCCAGGAGGGACGGGTCCTTGGAGAGGGACATCATGCTTGGGAGGGTGGAGGGACAGCGCAGGAGGGGAAGACCCTCTATGAGATGGATTGATTCGGTGACTGGGGTAATCGGGATAGGTGTGTCAGAGGCGGTGCAGTTGGCGCAGGATAGAAGCAGGGTTTAGGGCTGTTGTGCATAGAGTCGCTATGAGTCGGAAACGACTCGACGGCACATAACAACAACAACAATTTTTTCAAAGCAAACTATCTATGCTTTTTCTCCTGTTTTACAAAAGTTCACCTTTTGGCTCCCCATTGGATATTTGTAACAGGGTTTTCAAATGAACATGAAATAATAAATATGTTGAAAGAGCAAGGATTCATCTGGGAACTTTTCATCTTCATTGAATAAACGTAACTAAAGAAGAAAATAGTTTAGATTAAACCCATGATAAAAATTCTGAATTGGGAAAAGATCATAGCTTTCTCAACATCTCTGAATTTCTTATAATGGTATGCAAATGTTACAATGATTAGTATGATGATGAAACAGAAAATATTTTACAGTTTTCATAATAAAAGAGTAGTTTCAACCTTATTCTAAAGAGACAGATCTGTATTTGTTTCTCTTTTTTGTGGCTATAATTGTAATATATTTAGTCTTAATCAAGTCTTATCATCCACTCACAGGTCACAGTGTAGATCTTACTTATGGGACTGTGAAGTTTATGAAATTTCACAAGTGCAAGCTAGACTCATATCTGCTCTGATTTTTGTGCATTTTTGAATTCCCAGATATTTAGTCAGAATATATGGGATAAAGTAGTAAGTCTAAGAGTTGTAAGATACTGTAGCAATTGGAACCAAAAGACACTAACACTAATCATGCCCCAAGGGTATAACACAGGTCATAGTACTATAAACATCATAAGTGGAGATGTGGAGAACAAGAGCAATCTACATATTTTTCAGATAGCACAAAATCAAAAGGTGATCAGAAAAAAATTATACCAAAGCAAATGAGTACTGAATAAAGAAAATAAAAGTCAAAGATAATCATCAGAATTATATAGCTGCATAACTTGTTAGATGATAATGGTGATCTTTTTCTCTCTTCACGAATAATATCTTTGATATCACCCAAACAAATCTGGTCTTCAATCTTCAGTTCAACAACTCAAACTTAAACTTTTCCCCCCTTCATTTTCTACTAGTTTATTTACAAAATTCAAATACATTGTTTTCAAGACAAAGTCTTCCCATTTTCCTCATTCCCCCCACCCATCAAATTGTACAACCCAGTGATTAGTCCCCTTTCCTTTTGCACATCCACATCCCTTTGCTTCCAACCTCTCCCATCCATCTTGGTTATTTATATTCATTCTACAATAATGGTTTTATATAATATTTATCCTTGTGAGACTGAGTTCTTTCACTCAAC
>NW_006399775.1:6584092-6586218 GCF_000299155.1 Elephantulus edwardii
ATGGAATCAATCCATCTCATTGAGGGTCTTCCTCTCCTGCATTGTCCCTCAACCCTCCCAAGCATGGCATCCCTCTCCAAGGACTGGACCCTCCTTGCAACATGTACAAAGTACGTCAGAGGAAGCTTCAGCATTCTTGCCTCCAAGGAGCATCCTCGCTTCACCCTCTCTAGGGCAAACCTGTCTGTTTTCCTAGCAATCCATGCTATGTTCAATACTCTTCCCCAACACCACAGCTCAAAGGCATCAATTCTCCTTCTATCATCCCTAGTCATCGTCCAGTTCTCTGAAGTATAGCAAGTGATTGCAAAGACCATGGCATGTATGAGGCTCACCTTAGTCTCCGGACTGACATTCATGCACTTCAGCACTTTAGAGAGGTCTCTAACCACAGACTTTCCCATCATAACACGTCTTTTAATTTCCTGGCTGCTGGTGCCAAGAGTGTTGACTCTGGTGCCAAGCAAACTAAAACTATGAACAATCTCGATCTCTTCACCACCCATCATGACTCTGTCAATAGGCAAAGGGGTGAGAATCTTTGTTTTCTTGATATTGAGTCTCAATCCATACCAAAAAACTACAGTCTCTGACCTTCCACAGCAAGTGCTTCAGGTTCTCTTCAGTTTCAGCAAGCAAGGTTGTGTCATCTGCATAATGCAGATTGTTGATGATTCTTCCTCCAATCCTGATGCCACATTTCTCCTCATAGAGCCCAGACTCTCAGATAATCTGTTCTTCATAAAGATTGGAAAAGTATGGAGACAGGATATAGCCCTGGCGTACACCTTTCCCAGTTTAGAACCATGCTCTATTCTGACGACTGCCTCCTGGTCCAAGTATAAGTTTTGCATTAGCACAATCAAGTGTTCTGGGATTCCCATTCTTCTCAGAGTTAGCCACAGTTTGTTATGATCTACCCAGTCAAATGCCTTTGCACAATCAATGAAACAAAGATATACATTCTTCTGGTACTCCTAGCTTTCAGCCAAGATCCATCTAACATTTGCTACAATGTCCGTAGTACCACGGCCCTGTCTAAATCCAGCCTGCACTTCTGGTAGTAGTTAAGAAATATAAATTCAGGTGTGGAGACAACTTGGCATATGGAGATGATAGGGCAAGCCTATTTGGGGTTTTTTGTCCATTTGTTTGTTTGGGCATTTATTTATTTTTTAATTTATTTACAATCCATGGGCTATTATAGAAGGTCTACCTTATAGTATAAATGTTGTTTGTTGTTGTGTATCACAAAGTAGGAACCAACTCATAGCTGGTCCTTTGGTGAGACCCATAGCTGACCCTGTAGAACATAGAAGGAGATTGCCCATCCTTCTCTTGAGGAGCTGCTGGTGGCCTCAATCCACACGCTTATGGGATTGCAGTACAGCTCCTTGCCACTAGGCCACCAGAAATAGGCTAAGAAATATAGGACCTTCTGAACATTAAGTCTTAGTGTGCATACAGAACCACAAGCAGGGGAAATACTTTCTCAGCTTTCTGTAAGAGGGAAGACTGAATTGACACCCTCCTGCATAAGTAAGTTAGTGGCCCTGGTCTTGCACCACCCTAGAGACAAAGATAGACATTAAGCTTCAGGAAAGAAAATGCAGCAGGTGACACACTGTCATCAAGAGAGAGGCCTTTGGGATGCATGTGAGGAGAAGGAATTAAAACTTCTCTGGACTATGTCCCTCCATTTAGACATCCTTCCCTCCTCCATTGCTGGGCCATCAGAGGGATCAAACAGGACAACAGAATTTCAGAGACCGAACCAAAAGCAAGAGAAAGACTTTTTAAGCATTCTCAACTGGCACATTGAGCTGCAAAAAAAAGAGATGACTTAAAATCAAACACCTACCCAGAAAGAAATTGCTTGCATGGAGTGCCTATTTACATATCACTTGGCCACTCCATAGACAAAGGAGGACAATAGAGTTTAGGATGAGGGATTACATAAAGGCAAGATTCCTGGAGGGCTACAGTGCAAAGCAGAGAGAACTGGAAAGAACTTTAGAAAGGCAAATTACCCCAGAAAAGGCTTTCAGTAGAGTGAGCAATTCACCCCATAGACTGAACTTTTAGACCTGGAAAGTAATCAATAACTTCATGAAGATAAGAATTGC
>NW_006399775.1:6586318-6588643 GCF_000299155.1 Elephantulus edwardii
ACCCAGTCAAATGCCTTTGCACAATCAATGAAACAAAGATATACATTCTTCTGGTACTCCTAGCTTTCAGCCAAGATCCATCTAACATTTGCTACAATGTCCGTAGTACCACGGCCCTGTCTAAATCCAGCCTGCACTTCTGGTAGTAGTTAAGAAATATAAATTCAGGTGTGGAGACAACTTGGCATATGGAGATGATAGGGCAAGCCTATTTGGGGTTTTTTGTCCATTTGTTTGTTTGGGCATTTATTTATTTTTTAATTTATTTACAATCCATGGGCTATTATAGAAGGTCTACCTTATAGTATAAATGTTGTTTGTTGTTGTGTATCACAAAGTAGGAACCAACTCATAGCTGGTCCTTTGGTGAGACCCATAGCTGACCCTGTAGAACATAGAAGGAGATTGCCCATCCTTCTCTTGAGGAGCTGCTGGTGGCCTCAATCCACACGCTTATGGGATTGCAGTACAGCTCCTTGCCACTAGGCCACCAGAAATAGGCTAAGAAATATAGGACCTTCTGAACATTAAGTCTTAGTGTGCATACAGAACCACAAGCAGGGGAAATACTTTCTCAGCTTTCTGTAAGAGGGAAGACTGAATTGACACCCTCCTGCATAAGTAAGTTAGTGGCCCTGGTCTTGCACCACCCTAGAGACAAAGATAGACATTAAGCTTCAGGAAAGAAAATGCAGCAGGTGACACACTGTCATCAAGAGAGAGGCCTTTGGGATGCATGTGAGGAGAAGGAATTAAAACTTCTCTGGACTATGTCCCTCCATTTAGACATCCTTCCCTCCTCCATTGCTGGGCCATCAGAGGGATCAAACAGGACAACAGAATTTCAGAGACCGAACCAAAAGCAAGAGAAAGACTTTTTAAGCATTCTCAACTGGCACATTGAGCTGCAAAAAAAAGAGATGACTTAAAATCAAACACCTACCCAGAAAGAAATTGCTTGCATGGAGTGCCTATTTACATATCACTTGGCCACTCCATAGACAAAGGAGGACAATAGAGTTTAGGATGAGGGATTACATAAAGGCAAGATTCCTGGAGGGCTACAGTGCAAAGCAGAGAGAACTGGAAAGAACTTTAGAAAGGCAAATTACCCCAGAAAAGGCTTTCAGTAGAGTGAGCAATTCACCCCATAGACTGAACTTTTAGACCTGGAAAGTAATCAATAACTTCATGAAGATAAGAATTGCTAACAACTCATCCAGAAACAATAGAAATGGTCTAACACTTATTAAAAAAAAAAAAGCAAACAAAACAAAAAACCCAAAACTTCACATAATGTCAACAAAGCTGCAAGCAGATTCAAACACTGTGGGAGGGAAAAAACAAACAAACAAAAAAACAACCCAACAAATTAGGGCTCTCTAAAAAAGCAGAGAATATTGCAGACCCAATGACACATCAGAGTCAAGAAGGCAGATGATATATGTTGACATAGAGACATTTGAACAGCTATGAAAGAAAGTTCAAATGATGGAAGAAACAATAAAAACCACAAATAAAGGGAATACACAAGAGGTAGAGAAACAGAAGAAATATATAGATAAAGAGTTATTTGAACAGCCGTGGAAGATGGTGCAAACAATGGAAGAAACAATGGGAACTTAAAAACAAACACTCCAGGGACATGGAGTTAGAAAATTTACATTGATGAGAGGAACCTGCACAACATGCAAGAAAATGCAAAAGATGGGAGGAAAGAATTGAAACTATGGATAAAGATTTATAAGAACGTAACAAATCATCACAAAATAGAGAGGCTACAGCCAACACAGTACTGGAAATAGCAGAACTTCATGGCAATGCAATCCAGAATATTAAGAATGAAATGGTAGAAGTATCCAACATTCTGGAGGGATAAAAAAAGTAGAACAGAAGAGATGGAAGATAAGAACCTTCATGGAAACATAAGTCAAAGATGAGACATAAAGAAAATGTGAAAAAAAACCCTAAAAACCAAAATCAAGACACCACCCAAAAAACAACCCAACATTAAAATCATGTGGGCTGCATCAAAAAGAACAATATATGTATGATTGGAATTCTAAAATATGAGAAGGACAGAGACATCACTGAAAAAATTGTAGAACTGGTACTAGAAGAAAACTTCCCAAGAATTCTGTGTAGAATGAGAAAATCCACATTCAAGAAGCTCAGTAACCACCAAATAGATTAGACTAAAAAAAAAAAAATTAAAACATTCAAGACATAATATCTTGGTAAAATTTTTCAAAATGAAAGATAAGTACAGAATACTAAAAGCAGCATGAGAAAAACTGAGACTTACCAACAAAGGAAAAGCAATAA
>NW_006399775.1:6589243-6590497 GCF_000299155.1 Elephantulus edwardii
AAAAAGAGCAGCAGAATGGGTTAAAAAAAAGGTTCAACAATACTTTTTCTATAAGAAACATATCTAAGAAACAAAAAGGAAGATAGACTCAAAATCAAAGGATGGATAAAAAAAAAAAACATACCAAGCAAATGACATCCACAAAGAAAAAAAAAAAGAAAAGAAAACAAACAAGAATCAGGAGATGTAATATTAATCTCTGACAAGATACTTCAGAAGGAAAACCACCATAAAAATAAGGAAGGGCACTGTTTAATGATTAAAGGCATAGTAGATCAAGAAGACATAACACTGGTCAATATCTATGCAGCAAATACTAGACCTGCTAAACATATGAAACAACTGTTGATAGAATTGAAGAAAGAAACAGAGAGCACTACGATACTAATAGGAGAATTTAACACACTACTTTCTCCAAAGAGTAGGTCAACTCAAAAGAAACTTTAAAAAGAGGTTGGGGACCTCCTCTCCTGTCACTGCTGGCCCATGCCATGACCTCTCCTCCTGACGCCAATGCCCCATGGTGGGACCTTCTGACATGATTCACATTAGAGCAACACTGTAAATTTAGTGAGGTACTTTGTGGAGGGGGTCACTGCTGTTTGGCTAGATCATGTGGGGCCCCTTCAGTTCAATCAGAAGGGAGCTAGACAGCTAGAGCTTGTTCTTGAATGGAAAACCAAGGCTTCCTAGTTTTCCAATTATGTCTCCATGCTCTGCCTTATTTCTTTTTGTGTCCAGTCCATTAACTGCCTTTAGCCCACAGCACCTTAGGCTAGTTTAGGCAGCAGTTATCTGACAGAGGAGGCTGCTTTCACAGGACTTTTCTCTACCAAACTGAAACAGATCATGCCTTGGGTAAGAAGACAGAGAGAAATCCAAGCAGGGTAGCTACCCCACCATCTTTGGGAGTGATGACATCAGATTAAGAACCTGCTATTGGCTCAGATGTGAAAAACTACCACAGCAAAATCATGTAAGAAGCAGGCTACAATACCCCCTACACAAGCCCAAAACAAGATGTAACCATCATAGTATCAATAGATTTCTTGAAGCCAGAAAGTCTGATGAAACTTTCCAACACAGAATTTGAAAGAATAATGATGGAATATTTTCAATGAATGACAGACAAACTTGAAGAATTACAGGATACTGCAAGCAAAATCTGGAGGAGTTAAAATAACAATGCAAAATAAGACAGATAAAACAAACGAGGCATTAGAGGCTCTGGAAAAAACAAGAAACCACAATCCA
>NW_006399775.1:6592397-6593277 GCF_000299155.1 Elephantulus edwardii
AATAAGAGATAAAAAGGGCAATGTCACAAAGGATCCAACTAAAATAAAAAGGTTAAAAATAGAATATTATGAAAAACTACTCTCAAACAAATATGAAAATCTAGAGGAAAGGGAAAAATACTTATAAAATCACAAACTATCTAAACTGACACAAACTGAAATTCAACACGTAAACAGACCCATTACAAAAGAAGAAATTAAAAAGGTAATAAAACAACTTTGAGTCAAAAAAAATTTAAAAAATCCCTGGACCAGATGTTTTACAAGTGAATTTTATCAAACATTCAGAGAAGAATTGTCACCAATTCTACATAAACTATATAAAAAACAGAAAAAGATTAAATTCTCACAGGCTCCAAACATATACTTGATATCAAATCCAGGTAAAGATACAACAAAAATAGAAAAATATAAGACAATATCTCTCATGAACATAGATGAAAAAATCCTGAATAAAATCCTGGCCAAAAAATCCAATGATACATTAAAAAAAACATCACCACGATCAAGAGGGATTCACAACAGATATGCAAGAATGGTTCAACATAAGAAAAACAATCAGTGTAATTAATAATATTAAACAAAACAAAGAACAAGAACCACAGGGTCATATTAACAGATCCAGTAGAGGCCTTTGACAAAATCTAACACTCTTTCCTGATTAAAATGCTCAACAAAATAAGAATAAAAGGGAATTTCCTCAACATAGTAAAAAAGTATATGCACAAACCTGAGAGCCAATATTGTTCTTAATGGAGAGAGGTTAAATGCACTCCCTTTGAGAACAGGAACTAGTCAAGGGTGCCCACTATCACCTCTCCTATTCAACATTGTATTAGAAGTCTGAGTGGTAGCAATAAGACAAAGAAGGAAATAAGAG
>NW_006399775.1:6594687-6596361 GCF_000299155.1 Elephantulus edwardii
AAGAGAGCAGCAAACAACAAATGTTGATGAGGTTGTGGAGAAACCGAAACCCTTAATCACTATTGGTGGGATTGTAAAATGGTGCAACTACTATGGAAGGCAGGATGGTGCCTTCTAAAAAAATTTGGAAATAGAAATACCATTTGACCCAGCAGTTCCACTACTGAGAATTTACCCTAAAGAAACCAGAACTACCTCTCAAGCAGAAATATGCACACATCTGTATTTATTGTGGCTTTGTTTAAAATAGCAAAGAGTTGGAAACAGCCTAAGTGCCCATCAGCAAACAAATGGATAGAGAAGCTGTGTTATATTCACACAATGGAATATTATGCAGCACTGAAAAACAAAGAAGTCATGATATATTATACAAAATGGATCAACATGGAGGACATTATGCTGAGTGAAATATTTCAGTCACAAAAAGACAAATATTGCATAATGCCACTGTCATAAAATATGACTGACATGAGGGATGGGGGTAAACTAAGAAAAGAGGGATTAACAATGTACATGACATTGAAATAGACGAGGGGGAGAACTGTATAAATGGAACATATAATTAGGTACTACTGTCATGGTAAGAGTCCAGAATAAGAGCTGCATAACAAAGTGGACTGGGGGTGGGAGATTGTATAACAATGAAAAAATTTTTTTTCCAAACAAAAATAGGAACTGAAAGGGATGTGGGACAGGACGGAAAATGTGCAACAATGAATGAATGAATGAATGGAAACTCAAGTTCTCTGTAAACTTTCCTTAAAATCTCAATTTAAAAATATTTTTAAAGGTGCAGATAATCTAAACTACGTTTCAGCCAACTTGATCTTGTTGACGTATTCTGAGCTCTGCACCCAACTAATACTCAATTCACTTTCTTCTGAAGTGCACATGGGATGTTTTTCAGAGTTGATCACATATTAGGGCACAAAGCAGCCTCAACAAATGCAAAAGTTTTGAAGTAATACAAAGTATCTTTTCTGACAACAATGCCATAAAACCAGAAATTAACCACAAGAGGATAAAGCTTATAAAGCCACCACAGTGGAAGCTAAATAACACCCTACTACAGCATGCTTGGGTTATAGCAGTAATAAAGAATGAAAAAAACAAGTTCTTCAAAACAAATGATAATGAAAATACAAGGTACCCAAACATCTTCAATGGAGCTATTGCAGTCCTTAGAGAGCAGTTCATGGCAATAGGAAAACACATAAAAATCAAAGAGAGAAGTGAAAGTAATGATCTAACTCAACACCTACATCAAAAAGAACAACAACAATCTAACCTCACGGCTTCTAGAAGAAAGGAAATTATAAGAATAAGAGCTGAAATTCATATGATAGAAAAACAGTTGAAACTATCAGCAAAACCAGAAGCTCGTTTTTTGAAAGGATCAATAAAATTGAGAAACCATTGGCAAACTTAATAAAAGAAAAAAGAAGACACAAATAACTTGATTAAGAAATGGTAGAAGTGATATCACAATAGAACCAGAAAAATTAAATTTATAATATCAGAATATTATATAAAGCTATACTCTGATAAGTTTCAAAACACTCATGCCCTACCAAGATTGGCATGAACAGATGTTGAACACATGAAGAGACCCATCACAAAGAACAAATGGAGTAGATCATAAAAAGATTCCCCTACAAAAGTATCCTGGAGCAG
>NW_006399775.1:6598216-6601038 GCF_000299155.1 Elephantulus edwardii
TCCAACACCCCTTCCTGAATAAGACACTCAGCAAAATTGGAATAGAAGAAAATTTCCTCAACATAGTTAAGAGTATATATAGAAATCCCACAGTCAATATTTTTCTCAATGGAGAAAGATTAAAAGCATTTTCTCTGTAAACAGTGATCAGACAAGGATGCCCAATGTCACCACTTTTATTCAGTATTGTATTGGGAGTGCTTGCTAGGGAAATATGACAAGAGAAGGAAATAAAAATCATCCAGATCAGCAAAGAGATGGTTGAACTACTGCTATAAGCAAATTATATGATAGCGTACACAGAAAACCTGAAAAACTCAACAACAACAACAAAAACAAAAACTCTGTTAGAGCTAATAGGCCAATTTAGTAGAGTGGCAGGATAAAAGATCAATACCCAAAAATCAGTGGGATTCCTGTACAAAGAGAACTCAGAGAAGGAAACCAAGAAAGCAATACTGTTTCCATTAGCCAATCACAAATCAAGATACTTGGGAGTAAACTTAACTAGAGACACAAATTACTTGTACAAAGAAAACTATAGAACATTTTGTGAGATACAATATAAAACTAAATAAATGGAAATATATGCCCTGCTCATGGATAGGAAGACTAAATATTGTGAAAATGACAGTCTTACCAAAAGCAATTCACATATTCAACACAATCCCAAAGCAGATAACAAATTCATTTTTCAAGGACATAGAAAGAGAAATTTTCATGTTTAGTTAGAGAGAAAAAAAGAGAACTTGAATAAGCAAAGCACTTCTGGAAAACACAAATGAAGTGGGAGGCATAGCACTACTTGACCTCAAAACCTTCTACACAGCAATAGAACCAAAACAGCATGTACTTGTCCAATGACAGACACATAGACCAATGGAACAGAATTGAGAACAATAGACCCAGCTATTTTTTGTCAACTGATATTTTACAAGTAAATAAAGTCTATCTAATGGGGAAATAACAACTTTTTAAAAAAATGGTGCTGACAAAACTGAACAGCTACTTGTAAAAAGCTGAAGCAGGATCCACATCTCATACCATACTGAAAAATCAACTCAAGGTTGATCAGAGACCTTATGATGAGTGAACTGTCTCAGTCTCACAAGAACAAATATTGTATAAAACCATTATTATAGCATAAGTATGGGTATCCAAGGGGGAAGTTGTGGAAGCAGAGCAATGAGGATGTGCAGGTAAGAATATTATCTGAAAAACAATGTATTCTAATTTTGTAAATAAACTAGAATAATTATTAATTTTAAAAAACCCAACAAATAACCCAAACCATGAAGTTCTTAAGAGACAGACTGGGATGAAGCTTAGAAGACCTAGACTATAAAGAGACTGCCAAATTCAGCCAGAAATGTATAATTTGAAGATGACAGTCCTGATGAATGGGACATTCTAAAGATTAAATCTCTGTGCTCATCAATAACTTTCTTCATCAGGTTGAAAAGAAAATCCACTATCTGAAAACAAACATTTGACAATTCCACCTCAGACAAGGGTCTCATAAGAAAAGTTTACAGAATTCTCCTGGGCATCCAAAAGAGAAAGTCTGATTACCCAAAGGCAAAATGGTCAAATGACATGGAAAGACTTTTCACAAAGGAAGATACTCAGATGGCAAACAGACACATGAAGAAATGCTCAAAATCACTGGCAATAAGAGAGATACAAATCAAAACTACAATGAGGTACCAACTTACCCCATTAACAGTGGCAAGGTATATAGTAGGGCAGCAAGCAATAAATGTTGGAGAGGATTTGAAGAGGTGGGAATTCTCATGCACTGTTAATGGGATTGTAAAATGGTACAACCACTCTGGACGATAGTTTAGCTTTTCTTTAAGAAGTTAAACATAGAAACTTCAAATGATCCAGCTACCGCTGTACACTTATGTTCATAGAGCACTATTCACCATCACAATAACATTAAAACAGTCCAAATGTTCAAATACTGCTGAATGGATTGAGAAATAGTGGTACATTCATAAAATGGAATATTATGCAGCACTCAGGAACATCACATTCAAAAAATACTACATAAACTCCTGAGGGAACTAATTCAGTCTCATAAGGACAAATACTACATAACACTATTATTGTAAATAAAGAAGGATAAATAATAATACATGTATGGGGACACAAAAGAGAAAAGGGTGGATGCAGAAGAGTGAGCATGGGTAAAGGAGAAACCACAGGGTTGTGCTGTTTGGTGGATGCAAGGCAGGGTTGAAGAAAATGGGAAGGATCCTGCGGTGGCCTGAATAGATTGTGTAATGATAGGCAAGGTCAAATGGCTATTGATTTTATAAAATGCATGGGAAGGTGAAACACAATGTATAAGAACTCTGTGAGCAAACCAATATGAAATCTAAAAAAACTACAAAAAATTCTGAAGACATACTGCATTGAAAAAGCTTGTTGTCAATTTTCTGAAGTACAAAGGAGCAATGGTGTCAGTTTAAAGATGTATGTGTTTTAGACCATGGTCTTTTTAATCATTTGCTATGCATATGAGAGCTAGACAATTATTAAGAATAACAGAAGAATTGATACCTCTGAGTTGAGGTGTTGAAAAAAGAGTACTGAATATTCCATGGACCGCCAAAAGAGCAAAGAAATATATTTTGAAGGAAGTGCAACCAGGGTGCTCCTTAGAAACAAGAGTGGTAAACTTCATCTGACATACTTTGATATTTTGTTAGAGGGAGACATTTCTTGAAGAAGGACATGATACTTAGAAAGGTGGAGAGAGAAAAAGAGGAAGATCCTTAGTAAGATGAATTGATACAGTGACTTCAGTAATGATC
>NW_006399775.1:6601978-6602896 GCF_000299155.1 Elephantulus edwardii
ACAGCAAGCAACAAATGCTGGCAAGGTTGTGGAGAAACTGGAACCCTTATTCATTGTTGGTGGAAGTGTAAAATGGTGCAACCACTGTGGAAGACAGTATGGCGCTTTCTCAAAAAGCTGCAAATAGAGATACCATTTGATCCAGCAATTCCTCTACTGGAAATACACCAAAAAGACCATAACTGACATCCAAGCAGATATATGCACATCCATGTTTACTGTGGCTTTGTTCACAATAGCAAGGAGTTGAAAACAACCTAAGTGCCCGTCAACAAATGAATGGATAGAGAAGCTGTGGTATAGTCATACAATGGAAAACTATGCTGCATTGAAAAATGAGAAAATGTCTTTCATTTCACTAAAATCCTTGTCTGTCAGGTGTTGTTCCAAAGCTAAGCATCCAACTTAACACAGACTAGAAAAAAAGGATTGACCATCCACTTCCAAAATATAACAGGCCTTTGAAAATCCTTTGTACAATAGATCACACATAGAATAACAGATACGACAAATGAGGCTGAGCCCTCAAATTTGGAAACACAAAAGAGCAGGAACAGTTGTAAGCAGAAACAAATGATTGGAATGTGGAATGTGAGAAGCATGAATGTAGGAAAACTAAGCATCATGAAGGAAGAAATACCTAACATAGACATATTAGGTATTGGCTAAATGAGATGTATTGGTATGGACTTTTTGAATGAAACAAGTACATGACCTGCTACAATGGAGATGAAAAGATGAGGAAAAAAATGGGGTTGCTCTCATTACTAAAAAGTCCATTTCTAGACATATCTTGAATTACAATGTTATTAGTGACAGGATAATATCCATATGCTTACAAGGAAGACCTGTTTATACCACTGTCATTGAAATTTATGCACCAACAACCAGAGTCAAAAGGGAGGAAACAGATGATTT
>NW_006399775.1:6602996-6603919 GCF_000299155.1 Elephantulus edwardii
GGAGCAAAAAAGAAGGATCAATACTCGGAAAACACAGACTTGTTAACAGAAATGAGACTGAGGATAGAATGATAGAATTCTGCACAATAATTGATCTTTTCATAAAAATTTACTTTTTATAAGAAACATAAATACAGGCTATAAACGTAAATTTCCCCTGATGGTATGCACAGATTGATTACATCAGTGGCAGGAATCATTGTAGAAGTTCAATATCAGCAGGGCAAATTTGACCAGGTGTTGATTGTGGAACATATCATCAAGTACTCATAAGTTCCAATTAAAGCTAAAAAAGGTCAAATCAAATCCACAGAATCAAAATTTGACCTTGAGTCTGTCCCACCTGAATTTACAAAATAACTCAGGAATAGGTTTGAGGCCTTAAACATTAATGAACGAAGGCCAGATGAGTTGTGAGAGAATATCAAGAATACCATCCACACAGAATACAAAAGATCATTACAAAAACAGAAGAAGAATAGACCAAAATGGATGTCAGAAGAGACTCTGAATATTGCACTAGAATGTTGAAAAGCCTAAGCAAAAGGAAGAAATCAAGAAGTTAAGGAGTTGACTTGAAGACTTCAAAGAGCAGCACAGGAAGACAAAGCAAAGTATGATAATGAAGTGTGCAAAGAACTGGTGTCTGAAAATCAAAAGCACTGACTCAGTTGGCACTTCTGAAGGAACTAAAGCATAATTTCAAGCCTCAGTTGCAATACTTATGAATAATTAAGACAAATATTGAGTAATCCAGGAAGTATTTTTTAAAAAAAAAAGATGGAAGGAGTATAAAGAGTCACTGTACCAAAAAGAGTTAGATGACACAAAAAAAGTCATGAAACAACATATGATTAAGAGTCAATGGTGATGAAGCAGGAAGTTCAGGCTATCCTATAGGACTTGGCAAAAAAGATATGTAC
>NW_006399775.1:6605954-6606520 GCF_000299155.1 Elephantulus edwardii
ACATACATACATAAATGAAAATAAAGCCCCAGGAATTGATGGAATACCCACTGACTTGTTTTAACAAACAGATGCTCCCCTGGATGTGCTCACCAAATTGTGCCAAGTAATCTGGAGGACAAATGACTTGAAATGATCCATATTTATTCTCATTCCAAAAAAGGGTGATCCGATAGAGTGTGGAAATTATCAAACAATATCACTCATATCACACACGAGCAAAATTCTGCTGAAGATTATCCAGAAACGACTGGAACCACACATTGCAATTGTCAGAAATATAAGCTGTGTTTAAAAGAGAATATCTCCAATGTCTGATGGATTTTGGGAGAAAGCAAAGAGTATCAGAGGAATATCTATCTGTGTTTCATTGGTTATGCAAAGCTGTTTCACTATGTAGATCACAACAAATTGTGGTTAATCTAGAGGAGAATGGGAATCCAAAAACATTTGATTGTGCTTATGTGAAACCTCATAACAGAGCAAGGAAACACTACATGGCTCAAAATCAGGAAGGAAGTGTATCAAGGATGTATCCTGTCTCCATACCTGTTCAATGTATTTGC
>NW_006399775.1:6607670-6608720 GCF_000299155.1 Elephantulus edwardii
GGCACTTTCTATTGAAAACATTCCATTTGACTCAAGAGGGAGGGGTCAATAAATACAATGCAAGAATCTGGTAATCCTTAAGGATTGCCTTAGTGCCTCAGGGTGAACTCTGCTTTGAACCTTGCCTCCCCAACATCCTGAAATAGCATTTGATTTATTACAAATATTTAGTATTGGCTTCCCATAGTCAATATTAGTCCACCTCAGCCTAGGGTGTTGACTATTCAACATAGTATTGTTGAACATAATATTAAATTTTAATTTTTTTTACAACTTCAATTTTCATAGATCCATACTTCATACATTTAATGTTACAATTATTAATAGATATTTGTAACTGTTTCTTCTTAGTTTTTCAGTGCCTTCCAATCTAAGGGACTCCACTTTTTGTTGGTGGTGGTGGTGTAATTGTTGTTAAGGGCTGTCAAGTTGTCAAGACTCATGGTGATCCTACCAAAGGGTAAGATTTTGAAGCTCCATCTCACATATTTTGGGCATGTGGCCAGGAGGGACTGATGCACGGAGAGGCGACATCATGCTTGGAAGGGGTGGAAGGACAGTTTAGGAGAGGAAGGCCCCAGATGAAATGGATTGTTAGAGTAATAGTGGTGATGAAGATAGGTTTGAGACTGTCTCAGGACAAGGCAGGCTTCCGAGTTGTTGTACATAGGGTCACTATAAGTCACAGACGACTTGACAGCACTTAACAATAACAACAACAATAAATACAAGTGAGTATGAATTGTTTTTGAAACAGAACTGATCCAAAGCTGATCCTCCAACAGGTTTTCAGAGACTATAAATAAATCACATTAGAGCAGATTGCCCATCTTTCCCCGGTGGAGCAGCTTCTAATCATCTGCCTTTAGGTTGCCAAGCACAACTCTTTACCACCACCCCCCACCTCTGGGTGGTGCCACAGGACTGCTAGCTGAAAGGTTGTTGTTGTTATGTGCCATCGAGTTGCTTTAACTCATAGCGACCCTATGTAACAGCCCTAAACCTTGTTCTATCCTGTGCCAATCGCATTGTCTCTGCCACACCCATCCC
>NW_006399775.1:6609228-6621616 GCF_000299155.1 Elephantulus edwardii
CCTGGCTACTGGTGCAAAGAGTGTTGACTGTGGAGCCAAACAGATTAAAGTTGTTAACAATTTCCATCCCTTCACCATCCATCCTAATGCTGCCAACTGATCCAGTGGTAAGAATCTTTGTCTTCTTGACATTGAGCTTCACCACCATTACCCCAGATTTTGTATTGATCCATCTCATCTGCGATCTTCCTCTCCTAAGCTACTGCTCCTCCCTTCCAAGCATGTTGTCCTTCTCCAAGGACCAGTCCCTCCTGTCCACATGCCCAAAGTATGTGAGACGGAGCTTCAAAATCCTAGCCTCCAAGGAGAAACTTGGATTCATCCTAATTTTTCTTGGGTGGTCTGTGGTATATTCAAGACTCTCCTCCAGCACCACAACTCAAAGGCATTGATTCTTTTTCTGTGTCACCCTCATTTTCCTCACTTTCAGTCAGAATAGACTTTATGGCAAACAACAACAAATGCTGTAAACAATTGCCAGAGAGAGAAATTGACAACAGATATCTTCCTTTGATTTTGATGTTTTTATATCAACAAACCCAGATTTTCACTTTAATAAATTCCAGATCACCAATGTTCACAACATCATTGTTCACCATTGCAAGAACATGGAAACAGCCCAGATGTCCAACCACAAATGACTGGATTGAGAAATCATGGTGCATTTGCACAATAGAATACTATGCAGCATGCAGGAGCAATGATTTTGTAAATTATTATCTAACTTGGAAAGGACTGGAGAGCATTATGCTGAGTGAACTAACTCAGTCCCACAAGGATAAATATTGTATAAAACCATTATTGTATAATGAGTATAAGGATCCAGGAGAGGTGGGAGAGGTGGGAAGCAGAGGGATGAGAATGTTCAGGGGTGGGAGGAATAATAATTGGGTTGTACAATTTGATGGGGGAGGGAAAATGAAGAATTTGTTCTTGGCAACAATGTCTTCAAATTTTGTTAATAAACTAGTTGTTGTTAAATGCCCTCAAGTTGTAGACGACTCATAGCCACCCTATGAATGAAAGATCTAAACACTTGTATAACTTTTGTTGTTTCTCCAGGTTAATAGAGTTTCTGAAGGCAAGCAATTTCAGAAGCAAGCCATTTCAGAAGTGGATGCCACTCCTGCTTCCAAGCTTGTTTTAAGCAAGGAGTGCCACCAAACACTGTCCATGATGGGTAACCTTTGTCACATTTGACACATCAGTGTCACAGGGTTTAGCATCACAGCAACCACGAGTTACCTCTGTACAGCAAATGGACAGGGCAGTGCTATACCACTTAGAAGAATGTTTGACCAAAAACAATTAATATCAAGCCTTGGGGCTGCAGATTAAAATCACCCACCTTTGGCTTGGTAGCATAAGTTTCTACCCACTACGAACATTTAAAATAAATAAATACCATACATTCCAGATCAAAATTTATCTGCCAGGATTTTCTTTCACCTTAAAGTGTCAATCTTTTCTTTCCTTTTTAAATTCAACCTTCTTAAATTTGACTTTCAAAAGATGTGACTTGAAGAGACACTATCAAACAAATTAAGATTAGGTAGACATTGTCTAACATATATTGCAGCTAACCCCTGGAATGCTAACCTTCCGTTTAACTGTAACTCCCAAAAAGGACGTTTATGTTAGGAAATTGCTGAAGTCCTTCCTCTAAAATGCATGTACTATCTCTTGCTCTTACAATGAATACTACAAAAGCTGCCATTACAGCTCAAGGCAAGTCACTGAGATGCTGTTCCTTTCTGTGACTAATTCAGTTTAGTCCCTTTGTCCTGTGTGCCAAATTCAATGGTAACGTAGATCTGGTATTTCTCCTCCATATGTTTAAGTTGAGTATGTGATTAAAATATTACTGAGATAAATGCAATTTTGAAGAGAAGAAAAGCAGACTGTAATTTTGGGGAAATAAGGGAGAATGAATTCTAAGAATACAATAAGTAAAAAATCTTTTCTAAAGCAAATTATCTTTCCAACTTATCTCTTTTAAAATCTTCACATTCCATTTCAAAATTGTTGTTAAAAGTAGATGCTACTAGTCAATACACAACAGGAAGTGCACTTGTACTGAAAAAAAAAACCCACAAACAAACAAACAAAAACAAAAACCGTGACAAAGTATAATATATTGGTAAATACATTCAGGTCTAGTCTAGGATTTTTTTTAACCTCTGTTCTGCTTTTAGTTTATAATTTTCTGAAACATGTGGACAAAAATTGTAACCTTACTTCCACCAGTGTATTCTTTCTATGATAGTGGAAAAAAAAAAAAAACCCAAACAAACAAATGAGAAAATAAATGAACCATGAAACAAAAAGACATGAATATCATGCAGACAGAAAATTAGTACAAATAAGATTTTCAGATTCTTCCACCCTGCCCTTTCGTTCTTTATCAAGCCACAACTCATATATCTGATTTTATATTCTCCCAGCAATTTTGTGTTGCCTTAGGGTTAAAGCAATATTTTAAATTCTTCAGGCTTTTTACCCTGGAGGAGAACATATACATTTTTCTCCTAAGAAATGTAAGGCATACATGGTCCTATATGTGTATAACTACAATGGTATTTGCTAAAAACTAGTTATATATTACCGTTTGCACACTAACAAGTCTATCTGTTATAATAGGTTCATTAATGACTACTAGAAAACAAAAAACAAAAATTAAGCCTTCTGAATCAGAGACAAAGGACTGAATTCATCACAATAACAGATATAGTAGAGTATCATACTTTTATTTTCCTAGTTCCCTGAAGTCTAATTCGTACAGGGCTCCACAATGAGACCTAAGTGACATCTACACATATAGTCTGTTGTGTACAGGAGAGGATTCCCTGTTAAGGAATAGGTAATAATTTATAGTAGGCTGAAAGTAAACCTTTACAACCTATGTGTTGGAAAGAGACATTGTCTTTATTGTATTGGTCAGCAATAAACTTCCCCTGTAGGCAGATGCTATTTCTAGCCTCCAAGGCTATTCTCTGTGAAAGTGTACTTGAAAAGACATCTCTGTGAAAATATCCTTGAAAAGATATTCTAGCAAAGAAAGCTTTTATAATTATCTTTATTAGTTAAAGTCATTAAAAGTAAAGAATTTTTTGTTGTTGTTTCTGGTTTGTACACTATTGTAAAGGGTCTAGAAAGAGAAAGATAGGTTAATGTCAAATTCTTATGCAGTATAATGTTAATGAGGTTTCTGGTAAAAGAATGTTTCCCTTGGCTACTAAATTTCCAAACCATTCTGTATAAAACCACAGTGATACAAGGTCAAATTTGGAGAGAGTTAAAAACAAAACAAAACAGAAAAAATTTCTTTTGAAAATATTAATTCGAACCACCACAACTACATATACTGGCAATAAACTATGATGAAATCCTAAAGGCAGATGGTTCAAATCCACCAACTGATCCATGGGACAAGTAAAGACAATATTAGATATTTGGTTTTGTTTCTTTGAAAAAGCATTGTTGTTTATAACCTCCAACTGAAGTATCTAATTCTCAAATGTGTTTTTCATATTCTCTACAATGTTTGTAATGCCTAGAACAGAGCACCTTGACACAAGAGAATCAATGACTGTCATTGAATAAATGAGGGAGTGGGATATTCTTTTCTACTTTCTTTTTAAAAAGTAAAATAGATAAACATTTGACTGCTAACAGAAAGATTGGTGTCTAAGACCCAAAAGTCTCTCTGCAAAAAGAATATTGTGCAGTCTGCTTCCATAACGATCACAGGATTGCAAACCATGGGGCAGTTCTATTGTGTTTTATCATTTTGCTATGAATTAGAATTTACTTAATCATGCACAACAGAACACTTTCTTTACTATTTTATACTGAAACTTCTGTTAAATATGTCATACTGAAAAAAAAATTTAAAAAAATATGTCATACTCTTGAATTTAGTGGCCTGTTCAAAGTGATAACGAGTAAATAATGCCAGTTCGAAGCCTAAAATATACCTGATCCAAGCCATGGTATTTTCAATTGTTTCATGTTCAACTGAAAGTTAGACAGTGACTAAGAATGTCAAAAGTAATGATGTCTTGAATTCTGATGTTGGAAGAGTACCAAAGGGACTGCTAAAAGAACTAACAAATCTGTCTTGGAGGAAATGAATACTGGGTGTTCTTTAAAAGCAAAGATAGTAAACGTCATCTTACATACTAACGGTATATTACCAGAGAGATTGTGCCAGTTCTTGGAAAAAGACATCAGACTAGGAAAGATGGAGGATTAGAGAAAGAGGATTAGAGGATTAGAGAAAGCGACCCTCTACACAATGGATTGACATAGTGGCTTTAACAATGGGCTCTCCTACAGCAGAGACAGTAAGGAGGGCATAAGAGGGGGAAAGACTTAGATCTGTTATTCATTGGGTCCTATGACTTGATGGTACCCAGCAACAACAGCAAGCTCTTTCTATTTCTGAGGTCTGTCTCATTTCCCTCCAATCACTATAATGTGTCCAGGCAGAAAATGAGGGAAGAAGTTAACTAATGTTAATATGGAAGATCCAAAGGCTAAACAGACCTAACAGTTTTCCAGTTTACACAGTTCTTGATTAAGCTAAAAAGAGGTATTATTCTTTATAAAAGCTTTTATTACTCCTCCTCCTCCTCATATTTTCAATTTGGTCAGAATTTTGATGCAGTTTCTTACAAGACACAGCTTTTCACTATTTCCTAGAGGGATTCTGCTCTACTTTCAAAGCCCCAAGCCAAAGACCCTTTCCTTAATTCCCATCAGCACAGCAGGACAAGATTAAAGGCTGGAAGTTTACAAAGGGGGGGAAAGCACATGAAACAGCAGCACAGCTTTGCATAAACTGCCTTACAAGAAACTTAATCTCCTCCTTTTCTCCACAGGGGATGTTCCATCTTAATACCTGCTATTTCAGGAGTGTACATGTATACAGACATTTTCTTTGAACTATCCCTACAGACAGGAGAACAAAGTTACGTATTTTACCTTTTAAAAGCTCACTTACTAAATTTCTATTTCTTTTCTTTAGTATCTCCCCAGGTTTTGGCCTCTACTTCTATCTTCACTGGGGTAAACATTTTGGAATACAATCCTTCTACTTAAGAGACAGCACCAAATGGGGGCCCACCTGTTCCTAGTTTTACATATTTAAACTATGTAGTTGTTTGTATCTTTTGACTCAAACTTTGGGCTTTAGTTTCAATCCTGGAGAAAAAGAACAAAATGTACCCTAAATTTTGGTAAACAGCTGTAGAATCCTGAAAGACAAAATAACTCTTTGCCATTGAATCTAAACCAACTCATAGTTGAGCATCAAGTAGATTTTCTGAGGCTCTAAAGAAGATTGTTCATCTTTCTCCCAACCACCCCTGTTGGATTAGAAATTCTACAGAGGTGCTACTTTGGATTCTTAGTGTAACTACCTATGGACAAGACCACTAAAGGACTAAAGAAAGGTAAAATAAATGATACAAAACCACATCAAAAATTTGCTTCTTTCTACTAATTTATGTATGCAGAGGGAAAATCGATAAAGGTATCACACTTAGGAACTGGAGAGAGAGAGAAAATGAGAGAGAGAATGTATGTGTGTGTTCACACCTCTGCTGTCTTAGTAGTAAGAAGTTACATTGCCAACCTAAAAGCAAGCAGTTTGAACACAACACCTCATCCATGAGAGAAAAAAATGGCCAATTTCTCTTGTGATTTATAGCCTCTGAAAATCCACTTGAAGGTTAGCTATAAGTGCATTCCAACTCAACCGCACATAATAACTACATATCTCTATATCTCTATCTCCCTCATCTCTAACTCTATGAACAGAGGCAAGCAGAGCTGAACACCTCAATAAACTGGCTGTAGTAATATGTTCTTATTCTGAGCTCCTTCATATTATCCTTACAGATTTCCATAATATATATTTTTATTGTATCATTTCATGTTCTTAATGCTTACTCTTGATACTCAGTTATTTTATTTCTTTGCAACTAAATTCATTGCTACTGCTAATCATCTTTTCATATCCATTTCTGAGAATTACATATCTGCCTCTTAGTATTCTTATATCATCTTTTTTTCTCTATACTATCTATAGTGAGGATTTCATATGGAATTATCTGAATAAGAAATGATAATTAAAGTGCTATTGAGATGGGTTAAAATCACAGAAGCACTTTTAGAAGATACAGAAACTAGAACTATTTCAAGATGATAAGTAAAAAGTTTGGTTCTGGCTTGAATATGGTGAATGAAGAAAAGTGTAATGTTTCTGACAATTGGACAAAAACAGTAACAGGAAGATTAAGAAAAATAAAAAGGCAATGAAGCGTTAAGTTGTACTGAACGCAGAGTTTGCCCCATGTACTACAATAAAATAGTATAAAGTAGGTAATACTTAATTCATCATTTGTTTGTTGTTGTTATGTGTGGTCAAGTTGCCTGTGACTCATAGCAACCCTATGTACAACAGTTCTGAAACCTGTTTATCTTGACCCAGCCTTAATATCTCTGATACACCTACTCCCATTACCCTAGTCACTGAGTCAACCCATCTCATCAAAGGTCTTCCTCTTTTGTGTTGGCCCTCTACTCTCCCTCTTCAAGGACTGGTCCTATCTTGCAGCATGCCTGAAGTATGTCAGATGGAGCTTCAAACTTTTTGTCTCCAAGGAGCAGCCTGATTTCACCCTTTTCAGAAAGAACCTGTTTGTTTTCTTAGCAGTCCATGGTATATTCAATACTCTTCTCTAGCACCACAATTCAAAGGCATCAATTCTCCTGTCATTCCTAGTCATTTTTCAGCTTTCTGATGCATAGCATGTAATTATGAAAACCATGGCCTGGATCCAATGCACATTAGTCTTCAGAATGACATCGTTACTCTTCAGTACTCTGGAGAGGTGCCTGACAGCAGACTTACCCAATACAATTTGTCTTTTGATTTCCTGGTTACTGGTGCCAAGAGTGTTGATTGTGGAGTCAAGCAACCTACAGCTGTTAACAATTTTAATCTCTTCACCATCTATCATGATGCTGCAAATTGGCCCAATGGTGAGAATCTCTGTTTTCTTGATATTGTACTTTAATCCATATTGGAGGCTACAGTCCTTGACCTTTTCTAGCAAATGTCTCAAGTCCCCCTCAGTTTTTGGCAAGCAAGTTTGTGTCATCTGCATAATGCAGCTTGTTGATGAGTCTTTCTTCAATGCTGATGCCACATTCCTCCTCACAGAGCCCAGCCTCCCAGATGATCTGTTCTGCATATAGATTGAAGAGGTATGGAGATAGAATACACCTTGGCACACACCTTTCTCAATGTTAAGTAATGCAGTGTTCCCTTGTTCTGTTCTGATGACTGCTTCCTGGTCCAAGTATAGGTTTCACACAAGTACAATCAAGTCTTCTCATAATTTATAAATGAGAAAATATAAAAACCCCTGTTCTATGACACATAGTAATCCATGAAGAATTTATGATAAACCACATAATCTGAATCTATCCACATATCAAGCCTTGATCATATGCAATCCAATGAAGAGATACTTTTCTCATGGTCTCTTTTCTCTCTTCCTCTCCTCTATCCCTCTCTCCCTTTCTCTTTCTCCCTCCTTTCCTCCCTTCTCTTATTCTCTCTCTGCCCTTTCCTCCCTCCCTCTTTCTCATTATTTCTCTTTCTCCTCTCTCCCACCTTCTTTCCCTCTATCTCTCTTTCTTTCTGTATTTCAGCCCCAAGTCTTTATTTTTCCTTGCTTGTATAGTTCTGGCATGATGGTTTTTTGTGCCTATTGCCAAATTGACTAAAGTGGGGTTAAAGTTCACTTGTTACCTTGGATCAAACTGCTTTTTAGGCCTTCCAGACTTGGTGGTAATCTTAGTCCTCCTAACGTAGCCATATTTCCTTGTACACATTCCTGGAAAGTTTTTAATCTGAGAACAAAATGTTAAGTCTGCACAGAACTGTTCATTTTGACAAAAAGTAGCCAAGAAGCTCATTTTAATAATAAAATCTCCAACTAAGGAGTTAATTCAGAATTTCTCTGATAATATAATGTGGGGAAAAGCTAGATCAAGATTACTCACTGTTATATAGGAATGAATATTCATGTGAATATGCATAACCTCCCTTTTCTCACCTGTTTAAAAATGCTTCTTTCCTTCCCCCTTGGGGAGACAGCTGCTTATATGGCTCAGTCTACACTGTCTCCTTTTACTTGTTGCAAGTAAAATAAAAAATTCGCTAATAAAAATGTTAAGCCCTATCTCTGTGTATTCTTTTTCTCTCTCTCCCTTTCTCATTGCTGTCAGAACTGACTCATAGCTAAGTTGATATGTTTAGGATCAATTTTCACAATGAAAATATATTTGAAATGCAGATATGAATATCACAGCTAAATAACTGAGAATAAATGGATATTGATTTAATTTCAAAGAAAATTTTGCTTTATTGGGAGCTATATATAAAAATTGTCTTATAAAGCAAAACATAACAAAAATACCAGTAGAGAGAAATCATATTTTTTCAATTCAAGTAGTAGAGTCTCTTTATCTCTGATGTAGCTCAAGTCTTAAAAATTACATTTTTACTAATTTTTAGAAAGTATCCCTCAACTTTTTTCTAAACTCTCTTGCCTTCCTGATACAACATATATTCTTTAGTATTAGAGGCAAAAAACACTTATCAACTCTTCTGCACTTACATACAATCAAAGTTTTTTCTATCATAGCTCTGACTACAGAGTAAGGTTAATAATAATGAGAACTAGTGAGAACAATTCACATCAACAAGTAATTGAATGATTGCTAAATTTAATAGTTTAGAATTTTAAAAAAATTTATATTTTAAAGGAAAAAAAATTTTCTTAAAATAGTATATCTTGAATGATCTTAGATATAAAGAAACTCTAAATTAAGAAACTCATGCTAGAGTCAGGATTAGAGAAGAGAAGGCTGGTTACAAGGGTTTATTTAGAAAGTGTAGTAAGTAGCCTCTGGAGCCTTCCTTCATGAGAGAGAAAAAAAATTAAAAAAAAAAATTCTCAAATTAAATGAAGGTCTCCAGAGTTACAAAATATGTATCCTAGTGATTGAAGACACACATGGATTAATGTTTCACCCCTTTCTGGAAATGACTGAAGATAATAATCTAAAGAGAAAATTTGACAGCAGAGTTAGTGAAAGGATTTACAAAGGAAGCAAGCTCTCCCTCTCTTAAGCACAGGACAAAGAGTCATACTTTTTTATAAATCAGTACTATTAAAAGTAATTTAACTTTTGGAGGGGTGACCTCTTTTGGTCAAGATGGAGGATGGCTGTGGCCTGGTTGGTCAGTGGTAAGAGAGGGCTGGGAGATTCCTGTTGGAGCCAATGAGAGACTAGTGCAGGAGCTGGGCTTTTATAAAGTCATTCAACTTTTGGATGGGTGAGCTCTTTTGCACAAGATGGAGGTTGGCTCTGGCCTGGTTGGTCTGTGGTAAGAGTGGTCTGAGATCCTCTTGTTGGAGATGATGAGAGACTGGAGTGGAAGCTGGGCCTTTTAAGAAGTCATTTGGAACCTCGGGCCTGTGGCCTTTGGTCCTGATTTTAATTGTGTTTGAAATGGTACAACACTTTTCTGTCATTTCTCTGTACTGAGATAACTTGGGATGGCATGCCAGTGGTGTGTCAAACACCATAATGGCTATACATGTTTGACAACGTTTGGTAGAGCTCACAGATTAAGACAGGCTCGGAAGAAGGAGTGGCATCCACTTCTCCAACATACCTGGGGATGCTCGATGAACTTAGAAAGAGGACATTAGTTATAAAACAGGGTTAGGGTCTTTTGTTTATAGGATCACTACTTGACTACAATTAAGAACAACATAAAAAGCCAGGCACTTGTCTTCATTTTGAAGTTGGGTGAAATGACTGGACTCTGTAAGATGGTGCTCTTGTTTTGTTTGAGGGTCTGTGTGGATTGTGTGGTTGTTTTTTATTTAAGCCTCTTGTTTAGAATCAAGCTCCTGGAGGGCCCTTATATTTAAAAGTTGTGCCAGAGGGATTGTATTTCAATCCCCTGTTACTATATTTTGGAGGAATACATACATACAGCACTCTGGTCACTTTGTTGTGCAGAGGTAATCTGGATTTGCTGTGACACTGAACCTTGTGCCATTGGAGTCTCAAATGTCATAATGGAACAACTATGCCATAGATGTGCCAAACACCATAATGTCTACCAATCGTGGGCAGTGTTTGGTGGAGCTTCAAGATTGATTAATGTTTGGAAGAAGGAGTAGCATCCACTTCTTAAACCACATGCCTCTGGAAATTCACTGAACTTGGAGAAACGAAGATAGTTATGGAAAGGCTTCAGGCATTTTTTTCATAGGGGTCGCTATGAGTTGTGCTCCACTCAACAGCAATCAACAGCAAAACAACAACAACTGTTTCAAAAGAGCAAGGGGGATGGCCATATCTGACCTTTACCAATTTGACAAAAGGGGATTGTCCCTTTCAACAACATTAAAAATACAAAACAAATTCCCATGTGGTCAAATATGTTCCCTGTGCTCCCCCACCTCTTTCTATTCATCCCAACTCCAATCTTACTCCTCTACTGAGTCCAAAATTCAATGTAATACCTCACAGAGTATACAAAATATTGTCTGTAAAGTAAAAAGTGCTCTAATTCAGATTAGTGTCAGACTACAGCCAAGACATCTTCTGAAATGTGTCCATCATTCATCATTGCCTCACCTTTGAGCCTTGGGCTTCAGACCAGTGATACATCATTCTTGGTCCTACCAGTGTTGGCTTTCCCTCTGATAGTCCTCTAACAAACTTGGGCAAAAAGTTTTTAGCTGTAGTTTAATAGTGTAGCAGTCTCAAGGTCTACTCCAAGTCATGTCCTGTCTCTGGTTCTCTGTTACAGCTGTTGCTCTAAGTGTAGTTTTCACAAGTGTCTCTGGCACTGAAGAACATGCACTGCATGGTTGTTTCCTCTTTGCTGGTGGTGAGACTCTCCTACACTGCTGCTAGATCCCCTCAATTTAATGACGAACCTAACAGATCCCCTGTGGATTGGTGAGATTAAGCAATCCCCTTGTGGATAGGCTATCATATCCTATTTCCATATTCCTGCCTACATGCATGACAAAGCAAGTTAATGGATAGAGAAAACAATTTTAACAATAAACTCTTATTACCACAAGGACAAACACTAGCAAGGCATTGTTGTGTGGAAAAGAATGATATACAAGAAAACAAGTTTTAGTGGTATGCTGACTATATAATAGGGTTATTGGTACTCCTTAAAGACTTGAGGTTGGTTGAATTCCTTAAAAAAGTTGACAGATGACAAACCTCTTATACGAGGAAATATCTCAAAAGATTTCAGGGAGATAGGGTCTTCAAAGCATCTACACAAAAGTACCTTATAAAAGAAAGCTCTAATGTGTGTGTGTGTCGGGGGCGGGGGGTTGTCACAGAGATCATAACCATAAAATTTATTTAAGACATTACACCTTCCCCTAACCTCATATATGTCAGATGCTGGAAGTCCAGAAATAGAAACAGAAAACTGTTAAATGGAAGAAGCAAACTGGAACAAAAAATTATCATACTCACAGAGCACTTTGACCCCATTCTATAACCTCAAAAGTCTTAAATCTAAGTCAAATACAAATCCTATGCTGAAACAAAAATATTCTTCATCTGTGAATCTATAATGCAAGTTATCTCCTTACAAAGTACAATGAAGACATAGTAAAAAAGTTGGTATTTCGATTACAATGGAAGAACTTGGAGTGAAAGAAAGGACAGCAGGTACAACTTAAACATCCAGAAGTACAATTTGCATTAGCTCAAAAGTCTTAAAAACAATAATCTATTCTCTCAGATCACTAGGAATTGGCTTTACCCCTCAGACTCTAGGTACTGGCCATTTCCTCTGTGTTTTAGGTGGAGGTCCCCTCGCCCTGGACATCAGCTCCCTCTGCCACATTCAGTAACTACCAAGTTCAACATGTTTTATTATTCAGAATGAAGTTTATTCGGTCCTATTCACATTTTATTAAAATAGAATGTTGTTATTGTAAAGTATACATCTTTTTTTCTTCTTAAATATCAAGGCAGAAAAAAGTTATCCTTTCTATGTATCTTTTAATAGTCTCATTTCATTATCTCTTTTATTTTCTCTCCTCATATTATGAAAACTTATCTATTGCCTATTCTATGTAAATTCATTCTTAAACTCTGTGTAATTGAATTCTCTGATTTAGGTGTCTCGGTGAAGATACACATAATATATAAACTTTTTTTTATGTTATCTCCAGGTTCCACCATAAGAAATAAAGTAGGAGTACACATATGTCAATGAAAAACAAAGAAATACTTGAAAAGTCACATA
>NW_006399775.1:6631015-6639405 GCF_000299155.1 Elephantulus edwardii
AAAGCCTGATCTAAAAATCTTGTGTACAATACCAAGGATAAACACAAATGCATTGATTTTGCCTAGAAAATATTTATGATTCCATGATGTGATTAAGGTCCTTGAGTGCTGCAACCAGTTTGAGCTTGAATACTAACTTTAAGGTTGGCACTTTGAACCTGCATGGTAATACTACAGAAGCAAAGATTTGAGGGTCTGCTTCCATAAAGATTATGTCCAGGAAAACTTTATGGAACAGTTTTATCCTGTAACACATGCAATCATTATGCATTGACATCAATACAACAACAATAATAAATTATTTTATTGAGTTATAAAAAAAAAAAAGCAAACTGTACGAATGAGTTCTGGAAGCCATGGAGACTAACTTAGTAAAAGCGCAATTTTGAGGCCGAATTCGATTGTGACGCAGTTGAAATTGGACTCTCGTACGTGTCCCCCCACCCCCCCGGACACCCCCCCAATACCCGCTGCCGTTCTGACGCAAGTGCGCTGCTGCCTTCCTCACTCTGGAATCATTTTTGTAAAATTACAGTTAAATGGTTGGGGTAAAACTCTGTGAATTATAAGCCGTTATGTTTCTGTACTAGAACTTCCCTTTAGGGTTTATTTTTGCTTATAACAATAAACCTCTCTCCCTATCCTACCATAGAAATTTCAAACATGTTTAATGTAATTACTTTTAGTGCAAAAATAGACAGATTATTAAAACCTTATATTCTAATAGCACATCAGAAAAATGATCTCTGTATATTCTATTTATATTTAATGTTGAGAATCAACTAATTATTAGTTTTCAGAATGACTTTATTTCTTATTTCTGTCTCAAAAGAATTAGAGTTGGAGAAGTTCTGAATGTACTAACTAATCTTCCCTCTGCTAAGCTTGTGGGGAAAAAAATATGAGGGAAGGGTGTGAAACCTCAAAAACAACAGTTGCTATTATGTCCCATTGAATCAAAACTGACCTAAAGCTGACCCTCTCCAGTGGTTTTACAGAGGCTGTAAATCTCATGGGGAGGAGGTTACCCATCTTTCTTCCACAGAGTAGCTGGTGGATTTGAGTCATAAGCCATTGTTTTGGCAGCATAACTCCTTACATAAACTGTTGTTGTTGTTGTGCACCATCTAGTTGCAACCGGAGTCAACCCATAGCTGATTCTGCAGTGAGTTTTCAGAGGTAATTTCATGGGAAGAGATTGCATGTCTTTCTCCCACCCGAGTAGCTGGTGGATCCAAATTGCATAACTTCAGGGTTGCAATACAGCTTTTGACTACTATGCCACCAGAGCTCACTACATAAACCACTACTTCTTAAAACAAACAAAAAACTCAAAATAAAAATAAGTGCCTCCATTTTCATAGCTCTAAAGATATTTTTAACATTTGCCTAGGAGAAGAAAACACAAATCCACAGAATATTTATACATAATCAAAATAGTTTTGTTCATAATAAAGCTAAACTGGCAAACAAAAACCAATCAAACAAATGCATGAATTTAATGAATAGGTGAGTCGAAGACCAAAATGTGATGTATTCACATAATAAAGAATATTGAATAGCATAGGAGCACAAATGTATCTAAACAGCACAGTAATATGGAGAAAACCTAGAAATAGGTGTTCATAAAATATGATTTAATTTGTATGATGTTATGAAACAGGCAAAGCAAATCAATAGTGATAAAAGAAAAGAAAATCATTCCCTTGGCCACAGAGTAGGATGTATAGAATGAAAAGATACTTTAAGAAGCTTCCTGGAGTTATGGAAATGTTTTGTATCTCCTTTATGGCAGTTCTTAAACAGGTGTGCACATTTGTCAAAGCTCACCCAAATATACATATAAAATATATGAATTTTATATGTCAATTTTAACCCAATAAATTTATTTCATTGAAAACATTTTCAATTGGTCTAATCAGATAGAATTCTTTGTGTTATTGTTTTTATTTTGCTCCCATTCTCAATATCAGTATCACGCTTCTCAGGTCTATAATAATATTTCGAGAAATTGTTTGACTTGAAAGTTTATTTGAAGTCAACTAATTGAATAAAAATGAAGTTAGAGTGTTTCTGAACCAAGTCATGGTTCAGTTATTTTAATCTGATGTGAAAGCTGAGTAATGGATACATGCAGAGTGGGCAAAGAGCATTGAATACACCACAGAGTATCAAAAGTACAAATAAACCTGTCTTGGAAGAAGAACAAGCAGAATGCTCCATAAAATTAAAAATGACAAGGCTTTGTCTCAAATATTTGGACATGTCATTAAAGAAGCATTAGTCCCTGGTAAAGGACACAGTGTTTGGTGAAGTCATCAAAAAAGAGAAAGATTCTGAACAAGATGGATAGCCACAGTGGCTGAAATAATGGACTCAGACCTATAATTGCAGAGATGGACCAAGCAATGTTTCATTCTGTTAATAGAGGATTTAGTTGAAATGTACTCAATGACTCTAAGAAACAATGCTGCATTTGTTATGTGCCATAGATTTGTAGACAACTCATAAAGACCCTACGAATGAAAATATTTTTTAAATAAAATTTTATTTTAATTGTAATTTTCATGAACATTTACAGAGAAGTTAGATTTTTATTGATTCACTGTTGCACATTTTATCCCCTTACCCTTTATTCACCCTCCCATGGTTCACTTTATTTTTTTTTAATATTACTTCATTGTTTCACAATTATCTACCTCCCCCCACCCCAAGTCCTTTATTTTTTTGTTTTCTTCTCTTCTAGGTGGTATAGCACTGGTTTGTGCATTGCTGTACAGAGGTAACTCGTGGTTGCTGTGATGCTGAACAATGTGACACTGATGTGCCAAACGTGGTGTGGTAGTGGTTACCCATGGTAGACAGTGTTTGCTGGAGCTTACCAACTAAAACAAGCCTGGAAGTAGGAGCATCATCTACTTACGAAATGTTATACAATATTTTTTAAAACTTTTAAAAAATATTGTATAAAAACATTATTGTAGAATAAGGATCCAGAAGGGGTGGGAGAGTTATCTTGAAAACAAAACTTTCATCTTTTCTCCAAGTTCATAGAGTTTCCAGACCTTTCATATATTAATTCCTTAAACATATATTCAATCTGTGCCTATATTGAAACAGATACTCTTCTGACTTTGGAAATAGATATACCAGTGAATAAAACTTACAATAATACTGTTTCTACAAGCTCTTATATTTAAAAAAAATGGCAAACAGGTAATTAAAATACGGGATAAAATGAAACTTTAAAGACGGTATCTTCAACTATTGTTGTTGTGTACCATAGAGTTGGAACTGACCCATACCTGGCCCTCCCAGCGGGTTTCCAGAGGCAATTAATCACAAGGGAGGATATTGTCCATTCTTTTCCCATGGAGCAGCTTGTGGCCTTGAACCACATGCCTTCAGGATTGAAGCACAGGTCCTTGGCACTAGGCCGCCAGAGCTTCTTGTTGTTGTTGTTTTTAAGTGTCATCAAATCAGGTCTGACTTAGCGACCCTATGAATGAAATATTTGAACCCATTTTGACCCTGTGCTCATATTACAACTCTTGACACAGTCACTGCATCAGTCCCCCTGTTTGAGGGTCTCTCTCTCCTTCGCTGAACCTCCACCTTTCTTAGCATTATATCCCTCTCCAAGCAATAGCCCTTCCTAGAAACATGCCGCATTCAAAAGAATAGCCCCTCCTAGCAACATGCCCAAAGTATGTGAGGCAAAGCCTCATTATTCTTGCCTCCAAAGAGCACCCTGTCCAAGATATCTCTGTTCTTTTGGCCTCCATAGGACATTCAATGCTTTTCTCCAACACCACACATCAAAGGTATCAATTCTTCTGTCATTAGTCACTGTTCAGCTCTCAGATGCATAGAAAGTGATTAGAAATACTATGGCCTGAATAAGATGCAGTTTAGTCCTCAAACTGGCATCACTACTTAATAGTTTTGAAAGGTCCCAAAGGTGGGTGATTTTAATCTGTGGCCCTTGAGGACTGGTTTTACTTGTTTTTTGTCAAAAAACTTGGGAGTATAGCACTGGTCTGTCCATTTGCTGTACAGAGGTAACTCATGGTTGCTGTGATGCTAAACACCATGACACTGTGTCAAATATAATAATGGTTGCCCATGGTGGACAGTGTTTGCTGGAGCTCCCAGATTAAAACAGGCTTGGAAGCAGGAATGTCATCCACTTCCATAATAGCTTGCTTTCAGAAACTCTATGAACTTGGAGAAATGACAAAAGTTATACAGTGTACAGGTCTTTTGTTCATAGGGTAGCTATGAGTTGTCTATGACTCAATAACACTTAACAACAACAATAACAACATGTGTCTCCTTCTTTCCTTACTGCTGGTAAAAAGGG
This sequence comes from Elephantulus edwardii, assembly GCF_000299155.1. Taxonomy (NCBI): domain Eukaryota; kingdom Metazoa; phylum Chordata; class Mammalia; order Macroscelidea; family Macroscelididae; genus Elephantulus; species Elephantulus edwardii. Next base: position 6,635,379 of record NW_006399775.1, read on the forward strand.
TATTGATCGTGAATACCAGCAAGATGAAGCTGTTGAGAGTTTCAATCTTATTTCCATCCATCGTGATGTTTGCCTATCAGTCCAGGTATAAGAATATTATTTTTTTCTAGATATTGAGATGCAATCCATACTGATCATTGCATTCCTTGATCTTCTGCAATAAGTGTTGTGTCATCTGCATAATGCAGGTTACTGATGAGTCACCCTCTAATTCTGATTCTATATTTCTTTTTCTTAGAATCCAGATTCTCAATAATTTGCTCAGTACACATTAAATAGGTCTGGAAAGAGACTATGACACTGATAAATTCCCTTCTTGATTTTAAAACAGACAGTGTTCCCCTGCCCTGATAGGAAAGCAGCCTCCTGGTCTAGGTATAGGTTCCGAATGAGCACAAGTGTGTGCTCTGGGACTCCTATTCTTCTCAATGCCAGCCACAACTTCTTATGACACCAGCCTGAAAAGTCTCAGCTGTAAAAGACAACATATTGTATGACTCCACTATTTAAAAAAAAAACAAAAAAAGTACAGAAAATTTCCAAGGGCAAATTGAGAAGACAAAACATTATAATGGAATGCACAGAGAACTCGTTTGGAAAATAAAAAGAGAAGAACTCACTCTTTATTTCCCAAGCTGAGATAACTGAAAAACAAATTGAAACCTTAATTTGCAATATTGAAAGATACTATGAGCAATATATTGAATGGCCCAGGATGCATCGAAAGAAGACAAAGGAAGTACTTGAAATCACATTACTAAAAAGAACTCATTGACACTGAAAAATCTCAGGAAATACCATATGATCAGGAGGCAGTGGTAATGAAAGAGGAAGTTGAAGCTACACTGAAAGCATTGGCAACTACCCCATGAGATCACATTGATTAGATTCTTTGAAAAGAATGTATTTACCAATATTTTCACTGACTTTTTGAAAGTATATGTTTTTATTAGTATGTTTAAAAAGGATATTTATAAACATGTTTAAAGGAATTTAATTTTATGAGTCAGAACTCTTCTCCCTTAATGAAAACACTCTCTTGAAATGTATCACAAAAAGTTCTCTTTTGATTATAAATGAGCACTTTTGCCAGGCCCAGTTTGTATGTCTGTGTGTTCATAGGTCTTTATAGGCATGTGTATCTTATTTTCAACACATGCTGTTATTTCATTTTTACAGAATAAATGATATTATTTACCTCAATTTATTGAAAATTTGAGTAATTTTCCTCCAATGTCCAACATATCATAAAGTTTCACTAGAAATATATGTTTAAAATATTACACAATTAGGACAGAGTGATCGTGCCTCATAGATATTTCAAAACTTCCTTAGGGAAGTAGACTGCCATAGCTTTTTCCCTAAAGAGCACTGGAAGCTTAGAGCCATTAACATTTTCATAAGTAGTTTTAACCACCAGGGCTCCCATCCCTAAAATAGATATTGATAAAAATGCACAACACAAATGAATGAATAAATGGCACCAATTTCATTCTAGGTCCAAGTTGTTCCTCAGCTTCTTACAACCTCTAAGGGTTTTGCACTGGGAGATGTGCAGGTGAAACAGAACAGAATTACGAGTATACAAATCTATTTATGTTGTCATCAGTGGGATAGAAACTATTTGATAACTGTATAATTGAGTAGGTGGAATACTTTCTTGTGAACTAAAGAAATAATTCCTCAAGAGCAAGAACTGGTAGGTAAGTGGACAGAATAAATAGAGAAAGTAAAGGTTTGATAAGAATATATACTTCAAGATTGATGAAGCTAGGTGCTGTATGTATAGTGATTTATTCCATAATAAAGATAATAGTAGGTAAAGTAGAGGAACGTAGGTATTATTATTGTTCAGCTGCGGCATGTAAATATTTATCTTGAGTTTCAACAACAACAGCATCTCTTCATCATTAGCATCTTGACATATTCCTTATAATCAAATAGCCTTTCCTGATGATTTCCATAGTTTCCAGGTGATATACTGTCAAGCAGTCAAGGATAAGTTGGCTTCCTTTGTGTTATATAACCCTCCACCCCACTTTAGACATGTCCATAGTTCTGCTATGCATTTTGTGTGCAGGAAAAGAAAGGATGGTTAGAATCCTGCACAATCTGACAGTGAAACTCGCAGCCCTCATCTGAGCTTGTTGCAAGTTTGGGAGGAGGTGGGAGCAGGGAAATTCATGTTTATCTGGCAGGGGAGATTCCATGAAGGTAGTTTTCCCAGGACAAGGCTTATCCATTATACTCCGGGTATACGACCCCTGCGATTTCCCCAAATGTGGGAAATTCAGCTGCATAATTTGTGGTTTGGGGGACTGTGTTTGTACTTTCCCCTTTAAAAACATGAAGAAAGAAAAATAATAAAGCAAGCCAAATGATTACTATTGACTGCTATTAAATCTTTCGTTGTTGCTACTGCTATTAAAACTTTTAGTATGATAAAATGCAATTAGATGGTTTTCTTTCAACCCCAAAAAGGTTGTGACTATTGTCAAAGCATGAGCAAAGCCTAGACTTTCAATAGTGTTTGCTTCTGGAAGCGGGTCTTCCCTGAAGAAAAATTTTAGCACAAAACTTTAATGATTTACAATCACTTGCTCACTCACTCACACACTCACTCACTCAGTCAGTCACCCACTCACTCACTCATTCGATCACTCGTTCTCTCACTCACTAACGCATTCATTGGCATGAATAGATTCATAACTGAACTTCCAGTAATTTCCTGAGGCTGTAAATAGCATGACGTGAGAATGCCCAACTTTCTCCCACTAAGCTCAACCACCTGCCTTTGTGTTGGAAGCAAAACTACTTACTTCTTTACGTTAGACTAAATTAAATTAAATTTCACTAAAGATGAAAATTCAGTGACACAGGCTGTGTTTTCAAAGGATATAAAATTAAATAGAATTAAGAAAATTTTGGTGGTTATGATCAGAGCCCTTCAAAGATTATTCATTTTACAGTATTAAGCCTGGCTAGGACCAAGGGCAGTACTAAGGAGATATAAGTTTATGTGTCACCTCCATCATTCATGAGTCCTGTATCTTTTGATATGCCTGTTTTCTTCTAATATCTATTTTACTAGATCTTAGAAGAAAAGATCTTATTTTCCTTCTAAGATCTATTTTACTAAATCGTAAAATAGTACAATGAAGTGTGCAAGGAGTTGGAGTCAGGAAATTAAAAGGGCTGAACTCGCTCAGCACTTTTTTTTTAGACAAATTAACCTTTTTTATTTTATAATCACATTGCAAAGGGGAGAAGCAAACATATTTTGAGTCTTTCTCTTTTTCTTGTCTATTTTCTGATTCATAGATCTGTAAACAGGCAAATAAATTTTTGTTTCTGTGTAAACATGACTGAAATTCCTTAAAGAAAGCAGAATTTTTTTTTCCTTTTTATGATCCACCACTTAATGCATTAACTTATAGGAAGAATTATACTGGAAGTTATTGAATTATGTTGGTCAGTGAACCCAAAATAAAAGCATTAGTTGGTTACTATGAATACTCTCCTTTTCAGCTGTGCAGAAGATCTTGAGCTTACAAAAGAGCTGTCTGGATAGACTGTGGTATTCATGCACGAGAATGGATAGGTCCTGCATTTTGTCAATAGTTTCTAAAAGAACTAAGTTAAACCTTTTATACAATGTCCATTTGAGCTAGTCAGGGCTTTCCACGTGTTTTTATTCTGTTCAAAAAACAAACGTGGGAATGTGAAACCATTGATTCTCAATTGAATGCACTTCTTAAGCTCAAGGAACTGAAGAACAAATTCCAACCTCCAGTTGCTATAATCAAGTATGCTTTAGGCAGAATATTAAATGATCCAGGAAGTCTTAAAGAAGATGGAAAGAATATACTGAGTCACTGTATCGAAAGGAATTGGCAGACACATAAGAATTTCATGAAACAACATATGAGCAAGAGCCTGTGGAGATGAAGGAAGAAGTTCAGGCTGCTTTGAAGGAAATAACAAAAAAATGAGGCCCCAGGAATAGATGGTATACCAATTGACATAT
>NW_006399775.1:6639755-6655405 GCF_000299155.1 Elephantulus edwardii
TGGGAAGGGCGTACTCCAGGGATATGTCCTATCTCCATATCTTTTCAACCTGTATGCAGAACAGATTACCTGGGAGGCTGGGCTCTATGAGGAGAAATGTGGTGTCAGGATTGGTGGAAGGTCTATCAACAATTTGCCTTGTGCAGATGACAAAACCCTGCTTGCTGAAACTGAGGAGGACCTGAAACGCTTGCTGCAGAGGGTCGAGGACTGCAGGCTTTAATATGGATTAAGGCTCAATGTCAAGAAGACTAAGATTCTCACCACTGGGCCAATTGGCAGCATCAGGATGGATGAAGAGATTGAGATTGTGCACAGCTTTAGTTTGCTTGCATCCACAGTCAACACCCTTGATAACAATAGCCAGTAAATTAAAAGATGTATTGCTATGGGAAAGTCTGCTGTTAGGGAACTTTCCAAAGTACTGGAGAGCAATGGTGTCTCTCTGGAGACTAAGGTGTGTCTGATACAGGCTATGGTCTTCGCAATCACTTGTTATGCATCAGAGAGTTGGACAATGACTAGGGAGGATAGAAGGAGAATTGACGCCTTTGAGCTGTCGTGCTGGAGAAGAGTATTGAGGGTACCATGGACTGCTAGGAAAACAAACAGATTCATCCTTGAGAGGGTTAAACCAGGTGACCCCTTGGAAGCAAGGATTTTGAGGCTTCATCTAACATACTTTGGATATATTGTAAAGAGGGACCAGTCCTTGGAGAGGGACATCATACTTGGTAGGGTGGAGGGACAGCACAGGAGAGGAAGTCCCTCTATGAGGTGGATTGATTCAGTGACTGGGGTAACGTAATCAGGATGGGTGTGTCGGAAGCAGTGAGATTGGCACAGGATAGAGCTGACTTTAGGGCTGTTGTACATAGGGTTGCTATGAGTTGCAATCGACTCGACGACACATAACAAAAATAATAACAACATACACCTCCTTAAGGGTTTAGAGGAATATTTCTGCATGTACCATTTGACACTTAGAACTCTGTAGAAGTAGTACAAGATATGGAACAATTCAAATAACATTGAAAAGGAAAAAGCGATAGAGAGGGATAAAGGGAGTGAGGGATGGAATGGAGGGATGGAAACAAAAGGAGAGCGAGAAAGAGAGAGAGAGAGAGAGAGAGAGAGAGAAGAGAGAGAGAGATTATATAAATAAAATTAAGTTTCAGTAAAAAAATAAAATCATTGGAAATAAAAGTAGAAAGCAACAGCTTGAAAGAATTTCATCTCACTTTCTATATTGACTAGAGAATTTTTTTCATTGTGCTATGTGACTTCTTAGAGTACTTCATAAAATTACATATAACCTTAGAGTTCATGTGTGTTAAAACATACTATTTCCTATTTCAAATGTTGTTACTGTTGCTGCAAAGATACCAAATGTTATTAAAATAGATATTGTACTTTTAATAGAATCTTATCATTAATTTTCTCAGTCAGCAGGTACTAGATGTGGGATAATATTAATCAACTACCTGTGACATCTTTGGAATGTTGCAAAAGGCCCTGATAATTAAAAACATAGATAACAGTATTTCATTTTATATCTAAATTTATAGGATTATGTACTCATTTTTTCCAAAATGCACTACAGAGATCTATTTGCTTTTCTTTTACCCCCTAAGGATAACATTAATTTTTATATACACTTGAAGAGCATTATTTAATTTTATTTTAGTTTTTTCCTTTTGTGACGATGATTTGTGCACTCTACATAGCACTATTCACACAATAAATATAATTACTTTGGGAGTGAATTTATTTTAAAAAATGTGCGTTGTTATGTACCACAGTGGTGGAACTGACTCTTAAATGTACCTCTATTAGTGCAACAATGAATGAATGGAAACCCAAAATCTCTGTAAATGTTTATGAAAATTAATAAAATATAGGAAAAAAAAAGAAAAAAAATGTACCTCTATTGTGTTTTCAGAGTCTATAAATAGCGGAGGACTCCTCTACTGCACATCTTGTTTCCTTGGAGAAGCTGATAGAGTTGAAATATACTCTTTGGGTTAGCATGGGATTTTTTTATCACTAGGCCACCATAGTAGCTTTTTCAAAGACAATAGCAAATAAACAATTTAATACATTTGGAAGCTCACGTAAACTTGCCAGCAAGTACTCAGAAATTCTTGGGTTCATGAAGCATACACTAATATTGTTAGAGGGGTTTTGTTATGTACTATGGAGTCAAATATGACTCACATTGACCCTGTGAACAATGGCACTGAACCTTGTCCTATCCTTTATCATCTTCACCTTGTTCGAAACACTTGAATTCATTGGTATAGCCACAGTGCCGATTTATCCTATTGAAGATCTTCTTCTCTTACACTGACCCTCCACTTTCCAAGCATAATGTCCTTCTCCAAGATCTGGCTCCTCATTACAACATGCTCAAAATACATGAGACAGATTTCATCATTCTTTTCTCCAAGGAGTACCCTGATTTCACTTTCTCTAGGATGAATTTTTGTTCTCTTGGCTTCTGTTGTATATTCTACACAGTTCTCTAACCCCATGACTCAAAGATATTGATTCTTCTTCTGTCCTTCTTAGTCATTGTCCAACTTTCAAATATATAGCAAATAAAGGACCACTGCTTGAATCAGGCACACTTTAGTCTTTAAATTGACACTCTTGCTCTATAGTACTCCTGAGAAATCCTTGACAATAAAGTTTCCCTATGATATTGATCTTTTGATTTCATCCCTGCTAATATGAAAGGTATTGACTGTGGATTCAAGTACGATTAAATCATTAAGAAATTTAATCTTTTCCTCCATCTAAAATCATACTGTTGCTTACTTGTTCAAAATTGTTGTTGTTAGATGCTGCCAAGTTGAGTATGATTCATAGTGACCCTATGAAGAAAAGACATGAACCCTCTTCTCTCCTGTGCTACCCTCATACTTCCTGATACGCAAGAACCCATTGCAGCAGTCACAACATTAATACACCTGGTTGAGGGTCTTCTTCTTCACCTATCCTCCACCCTTCCTAGAGTCATGTCCTTCTCCAAGGAATAGCCCCTCCTAGCAACATGTTCAAGGCAAAGCCTCATATTTCTTGCCTCAAAAGAGGTATCTGATTGCACCCTATCTAAGATATATTTCTTTGTCCTTTTGACCATCCTTGGGATGTTCAGTACTCTTCTCCAACACCACAGCTCAAAGGCTTCAATTCTTCTTCTGTGATCCTTACTAATTGTTCAGGTTTCAGATGCATGGTAAATGATCAGAAAGACTATGGCCTGAATCAGACATACCTTAGTCCTCAAACTGACATCACTACTCCTCAATAATTTGGAGAAGCCCCTAATTGTAGATTTTCCCAATTCAATACATCTCCTTATTTCCTGACTGCTGATAATAAGAATGTTAATTGTGGATCCAAGAAAGATAAAGTTATTGACAGTTTCAATCACTTTTCCATCCACCATGATGTTGCCTATTGGTCCAGTGATAATATTTTTTTCTCTTGACACTGAGATGCAATACATACTGAAGGCTGCATTCCTTGATCTTCTGCAACAAGTGTTTCAGGTCCTCCTCACTTTCTGCAAGCAAAATTGTGTGTTCTGCATAACATAGGTTTTTGATGAATCACCTTACAATACACAAAATTGCTCCACCAGAAAGAATTAATTGACAGTGAAAAATTTTAGGAAGTACCAAATGAACAGGAGTCAGTTGTAATGAAGGAGGAAGTGGAAGTCGTATTGAAGGCATTGAGCAAATATAGAGCCCCAGGAACCTATGTAATATCAATTGACTTGCTTCCATTAGCAGATGCAGCCTTAGATGTGCTCACCAGTCTATGCCAGGATATTTAGAGGACAGCTATCTGGCCAATGGATTGGAAGAGATCCATATTTTTTTCCATCCTCAAGAAAGGTAATTCAACAAATGTGGAAACTATTGAACAATATTATCAATATCACATGCACACAAAATACTGCTGAAGATCGTTAAAAAATGGCTAGAATAGTACAGAGATATGGAACTGCCAGATGTTCAAGAAGGATTTAAAAGAGGCCATAGCACCAGGGATATCATTGCTGATGTCAGATGGATCCTGGCTGGAAGTGCAGAATGTTTTTGTTGTTGTTGTTGTTATGTGCTGTTGAGTCATCTGCAACTCATAACAACCTTATGTACAACAGCCCTAAACCCTGGTCTATCATGTACCAATCTCACTGTATCCAACACACTTACCCCCATTACCCCAGTCACTGAATCAATCCACCTCATAGAGGGTCTTCCCCGCCTGTGCTGTCCCTCTACTCTACCCAGCATGATGTTCCTCTCTAAAGACCTGTCTCTCCTTACAACACATCCAAAGTATGTCAGATAAAGCTTCAGAATCCTTGCCTCCAAGAGTAGCCTGGTTTAACCCTCTACTGGATAAACCTGTTCATTTTCTTAGCAGTCCATAGTATATTCAATACCCTTCTTCAATGCCACAGCTCAAAGGCATCAATTCTCCTTCTATCCTCCCTAGTCATTGTCCAGCTCTCTGACAAATAGCAAAGGATTGCAAGGACCATGTCCTGTATCAGGCACACCTTAGTCTCCAGAGTGACACCACTGTTCTTCAGTACTTTGGAGAGGTCCCTAACAGCAGACTTTCCCATTGTAATATGTTTTTTAATTTCCTGGCTGCTGGTGTCAAGAGTGTTGACTGTGAAGCCAAACAAACTAAAGCTGTTAACAATCTCAATCTCTTCACCATCCATCCTGATGTTGCCAATTGACCTAGTGGTGAGAATCTTTGTTTTCTTGTTATTGAGCCTCAATCCATGGTGAAGGCTGCAGTCCTTGACCTTCTGCAGCAAGCGCTTCAGGTCCTCCTCAGTTTCAGCAAGCAGGGTTGTTTCATCTGCATAACAGATTGTTGATGAATATTCCTCCAATCATGATGCCACATTTCTCATACAGCCCAACCTCCTGGATAATCTGTCCTGCATGTTGTTGTTGTTATGTGCCATCTAGTCGTTTGTGACTCATAGCGACGCTATCTATGTACAAGAGCCTTAAATGCCGTTCTATCCTGTGCCAACCTCGCTGTCTCAAACACATTCATTGCCACCACTCCACTTATAGAATCAATCCATCTCATCGAAGATTTTCCTCTCCTGCCCCGTCTCTCTCCCAAACATGATGTCTCTCTCCAAGGACCAGTCCCTCCTTGCAACATGCCCAAAGTATGTCAGATGAAGCTTCAGAATTCTTGACTCCAGGGAACATTCTGGCTTTACCTTCTCCAATACAAACCTATTTGTTCTCCTAGCAGTACATGGTATATTCAACACTTCTCCAGCACAACTCAAAGGCATCAATTCTCTTTCTGCCATCTCTATTTACTGTCCAACTCTCGGATGCATAGAGGTTGAAAATGTATGGAAATAGGACATATCCCTGGAGTACACCCTTCCCAATTTTGAACCTTGCAGTGTTTCATTGCTCTGTTCTGATGACTGTCTCCTGGTCCAAGTTTAGGTTTCACATTAACACAATCAAGTGAAGAATACAAGCAGAATATCTATTTGTGTTTTATTGACTATGCAAAGGTGTTTGACTGTGTGATTCATCATAAGGTATTACTGACATTGAGAAGAATAAGAGTCTCAAAGACTTAATTGTATTGTGCAAAACCTATACCTGAACCAGCAAGCTTTTGTGTGAACCTAACAGGGGAAAATTACATGGTTTAAAATTAAGAATGGTGTGCCAGGGTTGTATTCTCTCTGTGTATCTATTTAATATGTACACTGAGCAAATTATTTGAGAAGCTGGACTCTATGAAGAGAAATATGGTATTAGGATTGGAAGGAAACTCATAAATTGGTTCAATAGTGAGGATTTTTGTTTTCTTAATGTTGAGATGAGATCCATATATGTTGTAGTTCTTGATCTTCTATGGAAAATATTTTCATTTTTAGTGAGCAAGAGTTGAGTTATCACCATAACACAGGTTCTCAACCTGTCTTCTTCTGATTTTCTTCCTAGAGTTCGACTGCATACTCTTCAGTATACAGATTGAATGTTGTTATGGGCCATCGAGTTGCCTATGAACCATAGCGACACTCTGTATAACAACTCTGAAGCCTGCCCTGTCTTGAGCCAGTCTCGCTAACTCCAACACACCTACATCTATTGCTCTCGTTACTGTATCAATCCATCTCTTCTGTTATCCTTTCCTGTGCTATTCCTCCACCCTTCTGAGCATGATGCTCTTCTCCAATTATCAGCCTTTCCTGGACACATGCCCAAAGTATGTGAGATGGAGCTTGAAAATCCTAGCCTCCAAGGAGAAACTTGGTTTTACCCTCTTCAAGACAGATCTATTTGTTTTCTTGGCAGTCCAAGTTATGTTCAAGACTCTTCTCTGACACTACAACTCAAAGGCATCAATTCTTCTACTGCCATCCTTAGCCATTGTCTAGTTCTCTGATGCTTAGCAAATAATTGTGAAGACCATGGCCTGGATCAGGCGCACCTTAGTGTCTAGATTGAAATCGCTGATTCTCAGTACTCTGAAGAGGTCCCTGACAACAGATTTACCTAATACCTAAGTCTTTTGGTTTCCTGTATGCTGGTGTCAAAAGTGTTGATTGTGGAGCTGGGCAAGCTGTAGATATTAACACCATCAATATCTTCTCCATCCATGATGGTGCTGCCAATTGGCCCAGTGGTGAGAATCTTTGCCTTCCTGATGTTGAGCTTCAATTCATATTGAAGACTATAGTCCTTCACATTCTGAGTCAAGGAAGCACTTCAGGTCCTCTTCAGTTTTAGCAAGCAAGGTTGTGTCATCTGTGTAATGTTATTTGTAGACGAGTCTTCCTCCAATGATCTGTTCTGCATATAGATTGAAAAAAAATATGGAGACAGGACATATCCATTTTGTACTCCCTTCCTGATTTTGAACCATGTCTTGTTTCCCTGCTCTGTTCTGAGGTCAGCTTCCTGGTCTAAGTATGTTGTTAATTGCCTTCAAGTTGAACACCACTTATAACGACCCTATGAACAAAAAGGCCTGAAGCCCCTCTACAACGATAGACATTTACTAAAGTTCATAGAGTTTCCAACTATATGTTTCGTATAAGCACAATCTAGTCGAGTTGTAATACTTGAGGATGCTATAGACAGAATAATGAATATTTCAGAAAGTATTAAAAGAAAATGAAAGGATTATACAGAGTCACTGTACCAAAAAGTATTGACTGACACAGAAAAATTTTAAAATCAACATATGATCATGAGGCAATGGTGATGAAGGAGGAATTTCAGGCTTCTCTGAAGGACGTGGCAAAAAATAAAGCGCCAGAAATTGATAGAATACCAACCAACATATTTCAACAAACATATGCTGCCCTGGACATACCTGGCCAACTGACTGGAAGAGTTCATTTCTGTTCCCATTCCCAAAAAAAGGTTTACCAGAAAGAATGTGGAAATTATTGTATAAGCAAAATTCTGCTGAAGATTATCCAGAAATGACTGCAACAATACACTGACAGGGAACTAAAATAAATACAACCTGGATTTAGAAGAGACCGTGGTGCTAAAGACAATACCACCAATGTCAGATGAATCTTGGCAGAAAGCAGAGTACCAGAGGAATATCTATCTGTGTTTCATTTACTATGCAAAGGTATTTGACTATGTGGATCACAACAAATTGTGGTTAACCTTGAGGAGAATGAAAATTCAAGAACACTTGGGTTTGCTTTTGCGAAACAGCCTGAATAGGTATGAAGAACAGGACACATCTCTAATGCACACTTTTATTTTGAGCCGTGTAGTGTTTTTTTGCTCTGTTCGGAAAATAGTTTCTTCTTAGTATTATAGTAAACTAAAACCTATTGTGCTCAACATTCTTTAATCCATAATTTTTCTTGAGATAAAGTATAATGACTTATGTAAATTATAATCCTGTCATGCATAGAATAATTGATTCCTTGAATTGTGTTGTTGTTGAAGCATATTTGAATATACTATTACGAATATACTATTTGATTATTTTTGTTCTGTCTCACAAGAATGCATAATTTTTATCTCAAGTTTTTCTTAGGATAACTTATTTTTTGAATGCCCAAAGGAATGCTTCTCTGCATTTTCAGATGAGGATACAAAATCTAATATAATATTAAAAATCCTTGGTTTTCTTCAAATTTAAGATCTATTGATTGCATTGATGTTGAATAAGCTCTCGGTCATAATTTATTTTTTTATATCTTTAATAGTGCACAAATGTATCAAAGCTATTTCTTCATTCTGCTCTTGTCTTCCACCTCTCTAGGATACATATTTCCTCTTACTAAATTGATTATTAGAGGAAACTCCAAGAAATTTGTTTATGGGAAAATTTAAGTATCATTTAAGTTGTACTATTTTTTCTTTTATTCATGTTAATTGTAGAGTTGTAAGAAATGTTCCACATAACACATTTTTATACTTTTGAAGCTACTTTTCAGGAGATTTTCATCCTAAAGCTGTAGAAAGTAAATCTAACACACTTCTATGAATTGTAATTTTGTCCTTTAGTTATTAGTTTTTCCTTCAATTTATTTAAAAGTCACAACTGTAATCTGGGTTCACTTGTTAATGAAAATTGGTGTTAACATTTCAAATACAGGGTTTTCTGAAGGACAATGGCTAGAACTAAATACCCAGAACTCAATCTATCCTGGCATCTCATCCTAGAGTTAGCATCTATCCATTGTCTTCTCAGTATTCTTCTGCGGCCTATGCTAGGATGCAAGTAACAGCAACATTCTTTTATAGTTTGAAGCAGTGTTTCTTTACCTGGTCTATGGATCCCCAAGAGGTCTGTGTTTCAAATCCAGAGGTCCATGACCTGGATGAGGAAAAGAATTGAATTTTCATTTCCACTAACCTCCAACTGACATTTATTATATCCTTTCATAATGTAGGCCACAAACCACAAGAGTATTACCTGTAACTGTGACTTAGTCATCACAAAAACCATAGACAATCTTTCATACAGCTTTTTATATTGTCTTGATTTCCCCTCGATCAAGAAAATACATCTATTAATCTTCAGATTTAATGTTCAAATTGAAAACCTTTTTCTGCTTAAATCCAAAAGCACTATGTATATCTTAAAGCCTGAAGAAAAAGATGTTTTAAAAATGACATCTAATGTAGTAAATTATAGGAGAAAGATGGATAATATTTTCTCATTTCTTTATTTACAGCCTCTGAAAACCACAGGAAGGTCTAACAGTATAGAACAACAACACAATTCTATATATAACACTATGTTATTTAATATAGTAAATTACATCTCACATCTTGACCTTGATATTTTTAATTGACAGAAATTACTTATAAATTACTTAATTTTTTTAAACAAAGATTCTACCTGATTAATTTTTTTCATTTCTTCCCACTTTCTCTTTATGATTCTTATATCTTGTCAGTTATGCACCTTTCCCCCTTACCTTCTGAGTTTTACCCTTTATTAAATGTTGTCTTTTCAACTTTGGTTAACTGGGGTTTCTAAGTTCTGTATTTCTCCTTCATGTCTGTGTTCACCATATAAATATGTCTATTACTGGGTTCAAATTTGTGCCACAGGGTTGGATTGACTTCCAAACGGAAAAGGTGACTAAGGAACAGAATTTCAGGAGTTCTGGAAGTCTATATTAAGGCATTAAACTGGGCCTTTATTGTAATTTTGAGTCTTATTCTATACTTGTCTTCAACTTTGCCCAGGGAATCTTCTGATTTATTTCAGACTGATTAGCAGTGGTAGCTGGAAACCATCCAGTTCTTCTGGTTTCAATGTGATGCAGGTGGTCAATGGCAACATCCAGTGGTGCTGTGTATTGTGTTTTTTATTAATTTATTTTTATTTTATAGTGGTATACGTTATGTGTCACACAATCCTCAGTCAGATTGTGTTTCACATGATCATTCCCATATATTGTATTTTATAAAATTAATCTCCATTGATCTATTCCCATGGTTACCCCATTTTTTAAAGTTCCCACTGAATCTTTCCTAATCCTTCACCCTTTTTCTCTGCCCACCAAACCCTGTGACTTCATGATTTCTCACTTCCCAACCCTGAGTGCCCCTGCCCACCGCCTTCTCACTTTGGATTTTTGTAAATACCTTATTAGTTATCCTTGTATTTTTATGATAATGGTCTTATGCAGCATTTGTTCTTATGAGACTGAGTTCACTCAGTGTGATACTCTTCAGCCTCTTCAATGTTTCCAGTATTTTTCCAAATCGTTGCTCTTGAGGGCTGCTTTCATGATGTGAATATATCACAATTTTTTAATACATTCATATGTTGATGGACATTTTGGCTGTTCCCATGATCCTGCTATTGTGACTAACACTGCTATGAATATCAGTGTACAATCTCCATTTGTATCCCAGTTCTACTTTCTTTGGGGTATATTCCTAGCAGTGTAATTCCTACTTAGGTCACATAGAATTTCTATGTTCAGCTTTTTTTAGTAAATACCAAACTGTCTTCCAGAGTGGTTGTACCATTTTACAAAGCCACCAACAGGGTATGAGAGTACCAATCTTTCCATATCCTCTCCAATACTTACTGCTTACTGTCCTATTAAACTTGGCCACTACAAGTGGAGTGAGACTGTATTTCACTATGGCTTTGATTTGTATCTCTCTTATTGCTAGTGATTTTGAGTATTTCTTCATATGTGTGTTGCGCAGCCGAATATCTTCCTCTGTGAAAAGTCTTTCCATGTGTTGTTTTGTTGTTATGTGCCGTCGAGTCGTTTGCGACTCATAGCGACCCTATGTACAACAACCCTAAACCCTGCTCCATCCTGTGCCAATCTCATTGCCTCTGACAAACCCATCCCGAGTACCCCAGTCACTGAATCAATCCACCTCATAGAGGGTCTTCCCCTCCTGTGCTGTCCCTCCACTCTACCCAGCATTATGTCCCTCTCTAAAGACCTGTCTCTCCTTACAACATGTCCAAAGTATGTCAGATGAAGCCCCAGAATCCTTGCCTCCAATGAGCAGCCTGGTTTAATCCTCTCTATGATGAATCTGTTTGTTTTCTTGGCAGTCCATGGTACATTCAATACTCTTCTCCAGCACCACAGCTCAAAGGCATCAATTCTCCTTCTATCCTCCCTAGTCATTGTCCAACTCTCTGATGCATAACAAGTGATTGCAAAAACCATGGCCTGTATCAGGCAGACCTTAGTCTCCAGAGTCTTTCCATGTATTTTGTCCATTTTGTAGTTGGGTTCTTTGTCTTATGGAGACCCTGTAGAATTCTGTAATCTTTGTCATGAGACTATTGTCTGAGTTTTCATTGTTAAACGCTTTTTCCCAGTCATTAGGTTTTCTTTTCACACTATTGGAAAAATCTTTTTATGCATAGGAACTTTAGAAGGTCTCATTCATGAAGTTATTCTTTCCTGGTTATGTATGTCTGGCTGTATCTACCAGCCTATTTATTCCATAGGCTATCACCGATAACTCAACAGCAGATAGCAACAATAACATACTATGACAGGTTTTGGAAGCAGGAGTGGCATCCACTTCCTAAATAACATGCCTCCAGAAACTCTATGAACTTTGATGTATGTCAATAGTCGTAGAAGGGCTTTAGGTATTTTGTTCATAGGGTCACTATAAGTCATGCTTGACTCAAAGGCAATCAAGGACAACAACAGTCTAAGTTTTGTCTCTTTTTGTCCCTCATACTCTTTATGGTTTTGGGTTTTACCCGTAGGTTTCTTATCCCCCCTGAGTTGATTATTTATATATGGTATGAGATGTAGATCCTGCTTCAGCTTTCTACAGGTAGAAGTCCAGTTTTGCCAAAACCATTTTTTATTGTCAAATAGGTAGAGGGGTTGTGTCTGTCATTGTACCAATATCATGCTGTTTTGGTTATTACAGCTAAGTAGTATGTTTTCAGATCAGGGAGTGCTGTGCATCCAATTCATTCTTTGTTTATCAGAAATGCTTTGTTTATTCAGGTGCTCTTTCCTTTTCAAATAAACTTGCCTATTGACTTTTCTAGCTCTTTGAAAAATGAATTGGTTATCTATATGTGTTTTGGTAGAACTGTAATTTTCACCATATTGAGTCTTCCTATCCATAAGCAGAGAACGTGTATCCATTTATTTAGGTCTCTTCTTCTTCCTCACTAATGTTTTGCTGTTTTCTTTGTAAAGATCTTCTGTGTCTCTAGTTAGGTTTATCCAAATCTCAATTTATGAATGACTCTTATAAATGGTATTGCTTTCTTAGCTTTTTTATCTGTGCTTCCTTTTGTTCTATAGAGAAATCCCACTGATTTTTGTACATTGATCTTGTATGTTATCATCTGGAATCTCTAGTTGTCTAGTGGTAAGAAGCCGTACTGCAGTCCCAAGGACATGTGTTTCAAATTCACCAGCTGTTGTCCAGGAAAAAGATGGGCAAACACCTTCTGTGTGATTAACTATCTCTGAAAGCCCACCAGAGGGTCAGCTATGGGTCGGTTAAGACTTGACAGTACATGACAAAAGCACTGTTAGACCTAGTGGATCAATTTAGTAGAGTGACAAAATGCTGGTGGTGTGTACTCTTATACATTGTTGGTAGGATTGCAAAGATTTTTGAATTTATATTCATGAGAGATATTGCCCAGTAGCTTTCTTTTTAGGTAATATCTTTCTCTGGTTTTGATATTTGGGTTATGGCTCCTTCATAGAATTACTTTGGTTCTGTTCCTTCTATTTCTACTTTTTGAAATATTTTAAGTAGAATTGGTGATTGTTATTGTTGTTGTTGTTGTTATGTGCCGTCAAGTAGTTTGCGACTCATAGCAACCCTATGTACAACAGCCCTAAACCCTGCTCTATCCTGTGCCAATCTTATTGCCTCTGACACACCCATCCCGATTACCCCAGTCACTGAATCAAGCCACCTCATAGAGGGTCTTCCCCTCCTGCGCTGTCCCTCCACCCTCCCAAGCATGATGTCCCTCTCCAAGGACCCGTCCCTCCTGGCAACATGTCCAAAGTATGTTAGACGAAGCCCCAGAATCCTTGCCTCCAAGGAGTAGCCTGGTTTAACCCTCTCTAGGATGAATCTGTTTGTTTGCTTGCCAGTCCATGGTACCTTCAATACTCTTCTCCAGCACCACAGCTCAAAGGCGTCAATTCTCCTTCTGTCCTCCCTAGTCACTGTCTAACTCTGATGCATTACAATTGATTGCAAAGACCATAGCCTGTATCAGACGCACCTTTGTCTCCAAAGAGACACCATTGCTCTTGAGTACTTTAGAGAGGTCCCTAACAGCAGACTTTCCCATCACAATACGTTTTTTGATTTTCTGGCTGCTGGTGTCAAGAGTGTTGACTGTGCAGCCGAGATCTTCTCTTAATTCAGCTGTGAAGCCACCCAGGCCAGGATTTTTGTTTTGGGTGATCGGGGAATCTTTTTCTGGCCTGCTCAATTTCTTCTTTTGTGATACGTCTGTTGAAATGTTCTGCATCTATCTGTGTCATTCTGGAAAGGGTGCAAATGTTAAGGAATTTGTCTATTCTTACTTTTCAAATTTTTCAGAGTATAGCCTTTCATATTATTCTGATATTATCAATTTCATTTAACTAGTGTCCCTTGTGCTATCACACCTATCATTTCTTATTTAAGTTCTTTGTGTCTTCTCTTTCTTTTTTTTAAACTGTTTTCCAGTGATCTGTCTGTTTTATTAACCCTTTTGAAGAACCACTCCTGGTCTTGTTGATGGTTCCAATTGTTTTTTTCTGTTTTTATCTCTGATTTCAACTCTTATTTTTATAATTTCCTTTATTCTGGGTTTGGAGAGTTAGATTGTTCTTTTTCTACTTGACAGGAATGTTGAGTTAGATCATTAACTTTACTTCTTCTTTTCTTCTTTGAGTGTTTGTCTATTGCTATGATCTCCCTCCTCAGAACAGCCTTAGCTATATCCCAGAGGCTTTGGCACGTTGTATTTTCATTATCATTTGTTTTGATGAGAATTTTTATTTCATGTTTTATTTCTTCTATAATTCAATCATGTTCCAGTAGGGTGTTATTTAGCTTCCAGTTGGGTGGTTTTGTAAGCTTTACTCTCTTGTCCTTAATTCATAGTTTCATGGCAGTGTAGTCTTAAAAAATAATTTGTATCATTTCATTTTTTTAATCTATTGAAGCTTGTGTTGTGTCCTAATACATGATTAATTCTAGAGAATGTAGCTTATGCATTTGAGAAAAAAATTAAGGTGAGTTTTAGCTGAGTGAGGTACCCTGAATACATCCACAAGGCCAAGTTGTTGATTACATAGTTTAGATCTTCTGCATCTTTGTTAAATTTATTTTGAGTTTGTCTATCCCTTGGTGAGAGTGAGGTGTTAGAGCCTCCTACCACTACTGTGATTCTATTTTTTTTTCTTCAAATAACTTTACCATTCTTTTATGTATTTTACAGGTCTATCATTTAGAAACTGAAGAAAATATGAAGTGCTTGCTGTACAAGGTCAAGAACTGTAGTCTTCAATATGGATTGAAGCTCAACACCAAGAAGAGAAATATTTTCATCAGTGGGCCAATTGGCAACACCATGGTAGATGGAGAGAGATTGACTTTGTTAACAATTATATTTTGCTCAACTCCACAATCAGCACTCTTGGAACCAGCAGTCAGGAAATCAAAAGACGGATTCCATTGGGAAAATCTGCTGTCAGGGACCTCTTCAGAGTGCTAAAAAGTAATGATGTCATTGTAGAGGCGAAGGTTTACCTAATCCATGCCATGGTCTTCACAATTATTTACTATACTTCAGAGAGCTTGACAAGGACTAAGAATGATAGAAGAAGAAGAAGAATCAATGCCTTTGAGTTGCAGTGCTGGAGAGGAGTCTTGAACATATTATGAACTGCCAAGAAAACAAATCGGTCTGCCTTGGAGAGGGAGAAACCAAGTCTCTCCTTGAAGGCTAGTATTTTGAAGCTCCATCTCAACAACTTGGGGCATGTGGCCAGGAGAGACCGGTACTCAGAGAAGGACATTATGCTTGGAAGGGTGGAAGGGCAGGGCAGGAGAGGAAGACCACAGATTAGATGGATTAGTACAGTGACTGGGGCAATGGAGTTTAGAGTGTTGGAATTAATGAAACTGGCTCAAGACAGAGAAGGGTTCAGAGCTGCTCTACATAGGGTCAACACTATGAGTCACAGGCAACTGATGGCACAAAATAACGACAATATCATTTAATGCTATGATATTTATCTAGGTTATATTTTCTTGGGCTATGCCCTTCCTTATATTTTATGGTAATTTTAATCTTAAAGTTTATTTTATCAAAGATTTGTATTGCTACTCCTGCTGTTTTTTTGTTTTTTAGTTTTTTAGTTTTTAAAATTTTTTATAGGTGACATTTACTTTGATTTTTACTATACTTTGGTTTTTAGTATATCTTCTCCCTAGTTTCTCAGATGTATCTCTTATAGGTAATATATTATGGGCTTTAATTTTTTTACTTATGGATAATTTCTTTCTACTAGAATTAATCACAATTTTGTATGGTGATGCATTTTCTTGTATCTTATTAAAGTTTAGGAACATTTATGAGCAGTGCTTGAATAAAACATT
>NW_006399775.1:6655505-6663125 GCF_000299155.1 Elephantulus edwardii
TATATATATTTGTTGTTGTTGTTATGTGCCATCAAGTTGAGTGTGACTCATAATGACCCTATGAACAAAAGATCTGAATACTGTTCTATCCTCCCTCATGCTCACACTTCCAGATGCATAAGAGCCCATTGCTGCAGTCACCATGTCAATCCACTCAGCTGAATCAGGTGCACCTTAGTCACTAGACTGTCATCGATGTTCTTTAGCTTGTTTAATAAAACCATAAATTGAGATTTTATTGGGTGGAGTATGCTGAATGTGTCAATGAAGTTGATTTGATTAATTGTATAGTTTAGTTCTTCTGCATCTTTCTAAGTTTCTTTCTCACCACCCTGTCTTTCATTGAGAGTAGTGTGTGTTAAAGTATCCTACTATTATTTTGATGTTGTTTATTTCTTTTTTAAATTCTATTAGCATTTGTTTTCTATATTTTTCACCTCTATCATTCATTGCATAGATAAAAATTAAGGTTATGTCTTCTTTTCTTCCACCATATCAATAAAATAAAGAATCCATGATCATCTCAATTGACACAGAAAAGGCTTTTGATAATATACAGCACTCCTTCCTGATCAAAATGCTCAACAAAATAGGAATAGAGAGAAATTTCCTCAACACTATCAGCTTTTATGCAAAATCATAAGCAACATCATCCTCACTGGAGAAAGATTAAAATAATTCTCTTGTGAATAGGGACTCAGGGGATACTTACTATCACCACTCATATTCAATGTTTTATTGGATGTCCAAGATAGAATACTAAAGCAAGAGAAGGAAATAAAAAGTATCTAAATTGATAAAGTACAGGAACAAAATTAACTAGCTACATAAAAGCCTTTTATAAAAAAATCACCAAACAAAGTTATCGAATATGGAGGAGATAGAAAAGATAATTATCAATTTTGTTGGGCAAAGAGATTCAAAGTGAGCAAAGCTCTTAGGCAAGTTGAAGATAAAGTTGAGGAAAATTAAATCAAGTCCACGGGAACCAAAATTTGACCTTAAGTCAGTCCCACTGGAATTTCAAAACCATCTCAGGAACAGGTTTGAGGCCTTGAGCACCAATGAGCATACACCAACTGAGCTCTGGAAGGATATCAAGAAAATCATCCATGAAGAATGCAAAAGTTCAATACAAAGGCTGAAAAAGAGGAAAAGATCAATATGGATGTCATATGAGACTCTGAGTATTGCACTAGAGTGTTGAGAATCCAAAGCTAAAGGAAGAAATCAAGAAACCAAAGAGCTGAACAGAAAATTTCAAAAGGCATCTCTGGACGACAAAGCAAGATACTATAATGAAATGTGCAGAGAGCTTGAGTCGGAAAATCAAAAAGGCCGAACTCGCTCAGATTTTCTTAAGCTGAAGGTGCTGAAACACAAATTCAAGCCACTGGTGGCAATACTTAAGTATACTTTGGGTAGAATGTTAAATGAGCCAGGAAGTATCAAAAGAAGATGGAGGGGGAGTACACAGAGTCACTGTATCAGAAGGAATTGACTGACACAGAAGAATTTCATGAAATGACGTATGAGCAAGAGCCTATGGTGATGAAGGAGGAAGTTCAAATTGCTCTGAAGGAATTGGCAAAAAACAAGGCTCCAGGAGCTGACGACATACCAATTGACATGATTCAACAAACAGACACTGCTCTGGATGTGGTCACTAAGTTGTGCCAAGAAATCTGGAGGACAGCCAGCTGGCCGACTGACTGGAAAAGATCGATATTTGTTCCCATTCCAAAGAAAGGTGACCCAACAGAGTGTGGAAATTAGCGAACAATATCATTAATATCACATTCAAGCAAGATTCTGCTAAACATTATCCAAAAACATTTAGAAAAATATGTCAACAGGGAACTTCCAGATTTGCAGGCTGGATTTAGGAGAGAGGTTGTGGTACTAGGGATATTGTAGCTAATGTTAGATTGATCTTGGCAGAAAGCAGAGAATACCAGAGGAATGTGTATCTGTGCTTCATTGACTATGCAAAGGCTTTTGACTGTGTGGATCACAACAAGCTGTGGCTGACTCTGAGAAGAATGGGAGTCCCAGAACATTTGATTGTGATAATGTGAAACCTATACTTGGACCAAGAGGCAGTCATCAGAGAAAGGGAGACACTACATAGTTCAAGATCCAGAAGGGGGTCCATGAGGGATGTATTCTGTCTCCATATCTTTTCAATCAGTCTGCAGAACAGATCATCTGAGATGCTGGGCTGTATGAGGAGGAACGTGTCATAAGGATTGGTGGAAGAGTCATCAACAACCTGCGTTATGCAGATGATACAACCCTGCTTGCTGAAAATGAGGAGGACCTGAAGTGCTTGCTGCAGAAAGAAGGTCAAGGACTGCAGCCTCCTATATGGATTGAAGCGCAACATCAAGAAAACAAAGATTCTCACCACTGAGGCAGTTGGCAGCATCAGTATCGATGATGAAGAGATGGAGGTAGTTAACAGCTTTAGTTTACTTGACTCGACAATCAACACGCTTCGTAATAGAAGCCAGGAAATCAAGAGATGAATTGCATTGGGGAAGTCTGCTGTGAGCGACCTCTCAAGAGTACTGAAGAGCAATGACATCAGGCTGGAGACTAAGGTGTGCCTGATCTGGGCTATAGTCTTCACAATTATGTGCTATGCATCAGAAAGTTGGACAGTGAATAGGAATGATAGAGAATTGATGCCTTTGAGCTGTGGTGTTGGAGAAGAGTATTAAATATACCATGGACTGCTAGGAGAACAAACAGGTTTGTCCTGGAGAAGGTGAAGCCAGAATGCTCCTTGGAGTCAAGGATTCTGCAGCTTTGTCTGACATACTTTGGGCATGTTCCAAGGAGGGACTGGTCCTTGGAAAGGGACAGCATGTTTGGCAGAGTGAGGGGGGAGGCATAGGAGAGGAAGACCTCCGATGAGACGGATTGATTCTGTGAGTGGAGTGGTGGCAATGAGTGCATCTGAAATGGCGCTAGGTTGGCACAGGATAGAATGGCTTTTGGAGCTCTTGTACATAGAGTTGCTATGAGTCGCAAGTGACTCAGTGGCACATTAAGAACAAACAACAACTACTGAAAAAGAAAAAAGTAGGAGCCATCATACTCCCCGATCTCAAAACCTACTCTATAATGTAAATAAAAGATTATATAAAATATAATGTACATGAATGAAATACAATGTAAATGGACTATTGTATGCAAACTAAAAATAGAGCCAAAAACCCACAAAAAAGAAAACCTACAAAAAACTTGCTACACAGTTATAGTAATAAACAACCTGAAACTGCTTAAATGACATAACAGATGCATAGACCACTGTGAGATTGAACCAATTAAGGAAATAACATCCTTTTATAAATGTTGAAAAAGCAGAGGTTCAGGGAAAGAAAGCAAGACCATCAATTTTATGGTTTAACACAGTGACTGAAACAGTACACTTACATATCAGGGCAGAGTGTCAGGAAGGCACAAGATTGGGCAAAATTTTGATCTGTTGTTCACAGAGTTACTATGAACTGTAATTGACCTAAGGACACCTAAGAACAGCAACTTTTTTTTATCCTTACTATTAATTAATTACATTTTAGACTAATAAGTTAATATTTATAGATTATAGCAATTAATGGAAAAATGTCAACTATTATATAATGTTTGTACCACAGTAGCAGTTTTATTCTTTTTTGTATCCAAAAGAAGATGTTTATATTCATCAATTAAAATTAAATTATGCATGTTGTTGTTGTTGTTGTTGTTAAGTGCTATCGAGTCGCAGGCAACTCATAAGGACCCTATGAAGGAGAGTCCTTGATGCTCAGGTGCCTTTCATCCTCTCTCCAAGTTCATAGGGTTTCTGGAGGCAAGCTATTATGGAAGTGGATGCCACTCCTCCTTCCACACTTGTTCAATCGGGGAGCTCCACCCCACTCTCTGTCTGCATTGGGTAACCAGCCATTAACACATTTGACACATCAGTGTCACAGTGTTCAGCCTCACAGCAATCACAAGTGACCGCGGGACGGCAACTTGTACACCAGGGCTATATGACCTATTAAAGAGTAGATCGGGGACTCAAAAATACTAGCATTTTGTTTGAACTCTGCAGAAATTGGTCAGTTTTATAACAGTCTGAGAGTTCTCAAATTATTACAATACCAATTCTCATTCATTTTTAAGATTCTTAAATGGAAAATAGATTTTAAAAATCATCTTTTCAATTAGATGGCTTCCTCTAGAAATGTGATGGTAGAAGCTTCAGAAGTGTCCTTATTTGTAAGCTTTGAAAGTCATTGAATTTTTTTTGTCTAATTCTCTGACATGTTTTATTAGGGCAGTAATAATAGAGTCTAACAGCTGGAGGCCCTACATGAAGCAATTATTTCTGGTATAAAAAGGAAATGTGAGTAATTTTGACGTTAAGTAAAAAAGAAAGAAAGAAATCATGAAACCATTTTCAGTCCTGAAATAACAAAATAAAGAGATAATACTTTTTTTCTTATTGTTATGACTAACCATAATTCTTTTCAAAATAGAAATATGAGATACAAAAAATAGCAAAACATCAGAATTGTATGAATCTGTTATTAATAAATATAATATTAAATTAATATAATAACAATTGAGTAATCACTATAATAATCTGTTAATAATGAAATAACAGGAATTAAACAATATATAAGTACTGAAGAAATTAGCTTTTTAAAATTTCGCTTTGTCAGAGCAATTCTAATTATTTATCATACCCTTACAATGCCACTAAAGGATAGTTTTAAATGCTTGTTTTAATTTCTCTATGATCTAATTAAGATATTCTTTGTTGAAACAACTTTTTAGTTAGAACTATAAAACCTAGGAGGTCTTTTACTTACATGAATTTTATAAATACTTCTACATGTTAGAAGATACTGTTGTGGGGGGATCTGTAAACACTTCCCTCCATTTTTTTATAATCACACCAGTTACTGAAAATCAAGAAAAGGTAGTTTATTCTGGAATGCTGTAGGAAAGGAAAAAGATGGATTGACCCAGCGATTTGGGTATAGAGCAGGGTTCAATCTGTTGTACATATAGGGTCACTATGAGTCACAAGTGACTTGATGGCACTTAACAACAATGTATGAGTTCAGAATCAGCTCAATATTCAACAGCTATTGTTTTCAGGAAGTGTGCATGACTGTTATACACTAAAGCAAAACTTCTACATGATACTTTTATCATGAATGCCGAAGAATCTGAAATACTTTGATTTATTATCTTGTTATAGAATTAACTGCAGTTGTTGTGGTTAGGTGCCATCAAGTCAACTTGGACTCATAGTGGCCTTAAGAACAATGAATCTGAACCTTGTCCTATCCTGCTGCCATTCCCACAATATCTGATATGCTCAAACCCATTGTTACAGTAACCGTATCTATTTCGTTGAGAGTCATTCTCTCTTTTGCTGATCCTTTACTTTTCCAAGCATAATGTCTTACCCAAGGACTGGCCTTGAAAATATAACTAACTATATAAAATAAAGGGAAGAAGCTACGCTGTATTCTGTAAGGCATGCAGTTCTAATCCAGCAGTTGCTCTGTGAGGAAATATGGACAGTATCCTCCCATGTGAATAACTGTCTCTGAAAACCTGCCAGAAGGTCAGCTATGGGTCATTTCAGACTCTATGGTGCATGACAACAATATAAAATAAAGTGCAGGATGGAAATCTAATTATTGCTTTTATTAACATATGAAATGCTAATTTAAAATAAAGGTAGACCTTAGATCACAAGTATACATGCCATTGATTGCTTTTCTTTTTCTCACTGATAGTCTCTGTCCATATTTACAGCCTTGGGATCCTGAGAGAAGGTTACCATGAGTCAGATAAAAGTAATAGATTTGGTTTGGCTTTTGGTTTAAAAACATTGAACAAGCACCTATTCATAACAAATTCCTGAATAAAACCACCTTTAACTGTTCCATTTTACATCAATTAAAAAGGTTTCAAGAAGTTTTCTGCACTAAACTATGCTAAATAAGAACCTAAACTCTTTGTTCCAACATACTTGCATAGAGAAATGCTTTAGAGCAGACCTCATTCCCAGTGCAGGACTGCCTGTAGAGAGAACAAGGCACAAATTCACCAGCTACTCTGCAGGTGAAAGATGGGAAATCCCCTTTGGTGTGAATTACTGCGTCTGAAAACTTACTGGAGGATCTGTTATAAATCCTTTCTGACTGGACAGTACAATAACAATAATAGATAAACATTGACTGCCCGTTTGTTCTGGGATGGTTGGTCGATTGCACTGAGAAGTACATTCCTCTCCCATATTGTTATCAACATTATGGCCTGAAAATTTATTCCAAGGAGCAGGTTCATTACAAAGTTTGAAGAGTATTAAAGGGACCAGTATTCTCTACATTATTCCCAGATAGCATTGTTGTTATATTCCATCAAGTGAACTACCACTCATAGTGATCCTATAAATAATAACTCCGAACCCTCCCTTATCCTGAGCCAATCTCACTGTCTCTGACAGATCTGTCCCGTTATCCAGTCACTGTGTCAATCCATCTCATCCAGAGTCTTCCTCTCCTATGTTCATCCTCCACCCTTCCAAGCGTGGTGTTCTCCTCCAAAGACTGGTCCATCTTGACAATATGCCCAAAGGATGTGAAACAGAGTTTCAAAATCCTTGTCTCCAAAGAGGAACCTGATTTCACCCTTTCCAGGACAGACCTGTTTGTTCTTTTGTCAGTCCATGTTATGTTCAATAGTCTTCTCCAGAACCACAACTTAAAAGCCTCAATTCTTCTTCTGTTATTCTTAGGCACAGTCCAGCTCTCTGGTGTATAGCAAGTAATTGGAAAGAACATGGCCTGGATTAGGCACACCTTAGTCTGTAGACTGACATCATTGTTCTTCAGCATTCTGGAGAGGTCCCTGATAGCAGACATTCCCAATGTGGCTAATCTTTTGATTCCTTGACTATTGGTAGCAAGGATGTTGATAGTAGATCCAAGTTAAGATGAAATTGTTAACAATCTCTAAAGGCTTCTCCCTGAAATTATAAAGGCTAAAAGGTAAATTACAGCCTCTAAGTATATTTTGAGAAGTATTAAGCAATCAGTTTTAATTGCAAATAGTGCATTTTAAAGTCACAGGTTGTTAATGATTACTCTGCATAGTGTTTCTTATAAGTAATAGCAGTTAACATTAAGATTTGCATTAGGATAATGGTCTGATGCAGCCAGCGTTGCATATTTTTGCACTGACATTTTTCATGATAGCACTGGCAGCCTTAGTAAATTAGTCTGAACATTCCAATCAATTAGATAATATAGCCCTTCTGACTAGTCTTTGTGACTCTTTAATAGAATTGTTTATGGCTATGTGAGTAAGGTGTTATGATACAACAAAAGGATTGGAAAGCTTACAGTAATACAAATATACTACATGGGATTTGTGATGGTTAAAGTTATGTGTCAAATTGGTTGGGTCATGATTTTCACATTAGGCAATAACATAATTT
This sequence comes from Elephantulus edwardii, assembly GCF_000299155.1. Taxonomy (NCBI): domain Eukaryota; kingdom Metazoa; phylum Chordata; class Mammalia; order Macroscelidea; family Macroscelididae; genus Elephantulus; species Elephantulus edwardii. Next base: position 6,663,019 of record NW_006399775.1, read on the forward strand.
GTCAATTACATAATCACATATTCGTCTCCTATTCTGTGGTTTGATGTAACAATTCTACAATTAATTGTGATGGTTTATAAACTGTTGTTGTTTTTGTTTAATGCTGT
>NW_006399775.1:6665079-6665587 GCF_000299155.1 Elephantulus edwardii
AAGGTTGGCACTTTGAACCTGCATGGTAATACTACAGAAGCAAAGATTTGAGGGTCTGCTTCCATAAAGATTATGTCCAGGAAAACTTTATGGAAGAGTTTTATCCTGTAACACATGCAATCATCATGCATTGACATCAATTCAACAACAATAATAAATTATTTTGTTGAGGTATAAAAAAAAAGCAAACTGTATGAATGAGATCTGGAAGCCATGGAGACTAACTTAGTAAAAGCGCAATTTTGAGGCCGAATTCGATTGTGACGCAGTTGAAATTGGACTCTCATACGTGTCCCCCTCCCCCCCCAGCCCCTGTTGCCGTTCTGACGCAAGTTCCCTGCTGCCTTCCTCACTCTGGAATCATTTTTGTAAAATCACAGTTAAATGATTGGGGTAAAACTGTGAATTATAATCCGTTATGTTTCTGTACTAGAACTTCCCTTTAGGGTTTATTTTTGCTTATAACAATAAACCTCTCTCCCTATCCTACCATAGAAATTTCAAACAT
>NW_006399775.1:6665687-6670215 GCF_000299155.1 Elephantulus edwardii
GATTGGCACATCACTGTCACAGGCTTCAGCATCACAGCAACCACGAGTTAACTCTGTACAGCAACGCACAGACCAGTGCTATACCACCTAGAAGAATGTCTTTTGGACCCAAAGATCCAATACTGGGAAGCTCCTAGAACCAGAATGCAGAGAGCTAAAACACTATGGGTGGCAAGAGACAGTAAAAATCAGTGGCAGCACAGGTAACAGAACAAAGGGACCAATGCAAAATGGTGTAGTGGGCTTCCTGAACCACAGGGTGCAAAAGCTTAGTGTCTTCTGGCAGAAGCCCTTCTGAATCTCCAGTTGCTAGATGGAGCTAGGTTCACTTATTCACAAAGAGAGAAAGGGAATTCTTTTGAACAAGAAGCTTGCTAGTAGATTGTGTGACTTGAGGAACTAATTTTCTGTGTTTGTGGAGCTAAAGATCTTTGCATCATGTTCTGGGGTAGAACAGTGGCGAGACCAACCTAATGGGTCAAGGGATTGAGAGCTATGAGACTCCTGCCTATAGGCATATCTGAGAAGATGATATCTTTACTGAAAAACTATATACTATGTGTTTGCTGATCCTGAATTGTAACTTATTCTAAATTAATACACCCCAAATCATAGTTATTGATTTGGAACCAAGTCATAGCTATCCCTTCATTGGGTTTTTAAGGCTATATGTATGTATGCGACACAACAACAGAGAGAGAGCTCTACTGGCCTAGTAGAGAGAAAGATATGCTACCAAGCCAAAGATGGTTGATCTTAATCTGTGTCCCTCAGGTCTGATTTTAATTGTCTTTGGTCAAACATTCTTCTAAGTGGTATAGACCTATTCTGTTCATTTGCTTTACAGAGGTAAAGCGTGGTTACTGTGATGCTAAACACTGTGACACTGATGTGTCAAATGTAATAATAGTTACCCAGGGTGAACAGTCTTTGGTGGAGCTCCCTGATTAAAACAAGCTTGGAAGCAGGAGTGGCATCTACTTCCAAAATATCTTGCCTCCGAAAACCCTATGAACTTGGAGAAATAGTAAACATTATATAATTGTTCAGGTCTTTTGTTCATAGGTTTGCTATGAGTTCTCTATGACTCGATGATACTAACATGTATGTATGCATGTTAGGAGATTGAACTTTGAACCACTGGTGGATTCGAAGTGCCAGAGAGGAGTGGCTTTTGAGTTAGTTATACAGCTTCTTAACAACTGTTATTCTAGTAAACCCTGTAAGTATTTTTAAAAAAAGAGGCGGCGGGGGGGCTGGAGGGGGAGGAGAGAAAAATCCAGTTAATTTAGATAATGAAAGGAAGAAGAAAATTTCTGAATATAGACTTTATTAGAGAAAGGAGACAAGATCGCTGGATGAGGTAAATGGTTTTATTTATCTATTATTCTAAAGGGTTGTGGTTTAAACCAGCTATCCCTGCAGTTTGGAAGGAGGAGAGGCATCCACTTCCATAATAGCTTGCCTCCGGAAACCCTATGAACCTGGAGAGAGGATGAAAGGCACCCAAGCGTCGAGGACTCTCCTTCATAGGGTCGCTATGAGTCGCCTGCGACTCGACAGCACTTAACAACAACAACCCCTACAGTGGAAAAAAAGGCCTGGAAATCTGCTTCAATAAAGATTTAACTACTTCTAAAACAAATCTAAAAATGACTTTTGTCATTGGGTTGTTTCTGACTAAAGACGACCTCATATGCTTCAGAGTAGATCTATGCTCCAGAGTTTCCTTCGTTATACTCTCAGGAAAGCAGATCATTGGAACTTACTTGCCTGGTGCCATTCCCATGGATAGATGTGAACCACTAACCTTTATTTTAGAAGATGAGAGTAAATTTTTTGCAATACCAAAGGAACTCTATAGATATTGTTGTTGTTGTTTCGATGTGCTGTCGAACCACCTGTGACTCATTGTGACCCTATGCACAGCAGCTCTGAATCCTGCCCTATCCTAACTAATCTCACCCTATTCAATAGTTGAAGCTGAAGAGATTGACTCAAGTTCATAAGAACCAAATTTGACCTTGAGTCCATCCCCTCTGTATTTAAGAGCCATCTCAGGGACGGATTTGAGGACTTAACCACTAATGAACAAAAATCAGATGAACTTTTGGGAGGATATCAAGAACATCATCCATAATCATTACAAAGTCAAAGGAAGAAGAAAAGACTATGATGGATGTCAGAAGAGACTCTGACTATTAAACTAGAGCTAATAATAAACTAGGGATAATTTGCTGAAAGCCAAAACAAAGAGAAAAAATCAGGAAATTATGGAGCCAACAGAAGATTTCAAAGGGCATTTCAGGAAGACAAAGCAAAGTATTATAATGAAAAGTGCAAAGAGCTGGAGTCAAAATCAAAAGGGATGATCTTGTTTGACAATTTTTAAGCAGAAGGAACTGAAGAATAAATTAAGCCCCAAATGGCAGTACTTAAGAATGCTATGGTCATAATATTTAATGATCAAGAAAGCATCAAAAGAAGATGGAAGGAGTACACAGAGTCACTAAACCAGAAAGAATTGACTGACACAAAAGAATTTTATGAAACAGTATATGATTAAGAGTCAGTGATGATGAAGGAGAAATTTCAAGCTTCTCTGGAGAAGCTGACAAAAAAAAAAAAAAGCAACCGGACTTGATTAAATACCAATTAAAATATTTCAATAACCAGATACTTCCATGGATATACTCATCAGGTTGTGCCAAGAAGTCTAGTTGTCCAGTCTGACTGGAAGAGATCCTTATTTATACCTTTTCCAAAAAAAAAAAAAGGTGATCCAACAGAGTGCCGAAATTATCAAACAATATCCCCAATATCACACACAAGTAAGATCCTACTGAATATTATCCAAAACCGACGGGACCAGTACATTGAGGGAGAACTGTAAATACTACAGCCTGGAAGACTATAGAGCAGTCCGACTTTGTGAAAACCTGAGTTTTCAAACAAGCCTTTTTGAGGTAAAATTGACTGTCTTGGAACAAGTTTCACATATTCTGTGTGATGAAACGATACTTTGGAAAATATACTTGGGAGCCCATAGATGTATGAAAACGTGTATGGGAAAGAATTAAGAAATATTGTCCAATTTTGAAACTTTATTCTTTGGGAAGCATTGTACATTTATATACTCTTTACATTACATGTTTTGTTCATTTTCTTTGGTTGTTTATTTCTTCCAATTTTTTTACACAAGTGACATTGCTTTAAAATATGACAGTGATCATAACAGATCAGTCCACATTGTTTCCAAGAAAGCATAAAGTTTATAGAAATTTCCAAGTTCAACATGTTATGTTATTCAGAATGGAGTTTATTCTGTCCTATTCACATTTTATTATAATAGAATGTTGTTATTGTTAATTATACATCTTTTTCTTGTTAAATATCAAGGCAGAAAAAAAATTATCCTTTCTATGTATCTTTTAATCGTCTCATTTCATTTTCTCCTTTATTTTCTCTTCTCATATTATGAAAACTTATCTATTTTCTATTCTATGTAAATTCATTCTTAAACTCTATGTAATTGAATTGTCTGATTTAGGTGTCTCAGTGAAGATACACATAATATATAAATTTTTTTTTATGTTATGTCCAGGTTCCACCATAAGAAATAAAGTAGGAGTACACACATGTTAATGAAAAACAAATATTTGAAAAGTCACATATATTGTTTTGAAAGGGAATGTAGTTTGATCCAGTTATCTTTCTTTAATAGGAAAATTAATCTATATAAAACAATTCCTTTTTAGAGGGGAGGGATAATAGCTTCCTATTTTTGTATTTATATTTTTCTTTTTTTAATTTGAGAAAAACTCACAAATCATAGTGGTTTTTAACTTGATCATTCATACACATTTTGTTTTATAGCAGTGAGATTCTAGTTTCATTTACCTCATTCATACACGTTTTCTGCTTTGGTTTTCCTCCCCCATTTTATATTAGTTTCCTTTTCTTCCCTCTAATTTGGCTTCTTGGCACTCTAGTGCAATATTCAGAGTCTCATCTGACATTCATTTTGGTCTTTTCTGGTACTTGCTCATTGGTGTTCAAGTCCTCAAACCTGTTCCTGAGACGGTTTTTGAAACTCAGGTGGGATAGACTCAGGGTCATCTCAGGGTCATATTTTGGTTCCCGTGGATTTGATACAATTTTAAATTTTCCTTAGCTTCAGCTTGAATTTGCATAGGAGTAGTTGATGATCTGTTCCACAATCAACACCTGGCCTAGTTTTCACAGCTGATATTGAGCTTCTCCAGAGGTTCTTTCCACAGATGTAATCAATCTGATTCCTATGGATACCATCAGGTGAAATCCATGTAAAACCTGCATTTATGTTTCTTTTTTTTAATATTTATTTTTATTATTTTTGTGTGTGTACCGTCAAATCAGATCTGACTGGTACAGGAGGAGATTGCCCCTCCCTCTCCGACAGAGTTTCTGGTGGATTTGAACCGCATATCTCTGGGATTCCAGTGTGCATTTATGTTTCTTATAAAATGTATTCGAAATGAATAAATCA
>NW_006399775.1:6681499-6682600 GCF_000299155.1 Elephantulus edwardii
TTTTCAGAATGACTTTATTTCTTATTTCTGTCTCAAAAGAATTAGAGTTGGAGAAGTTCTGAATGTACTAACTAATCTTCCCTCTGCTAAGCTTGTGGGGAAAAAAAATATGAGGGAAGGGTGTGAAACCTCAAAAACAACAGTTGCTGTTATGTCCCATTGAATCAAAACTGACATAAAGTTGACCCTCCAATGGTTTTACAGAGGCTGTAAATCTCATGGGAGCATCTTTCTCCCACAGAGTAGCTGGTGGATTTGAGCCATAAGCCATTGTGTTGACAGCATAACTCCTTACATAAACTGTTGTTGTTGTTGTTGTGTACCATCTAGTTGCAACCGGAGTCAACCCATAGCTGACTCTGCAGTGAGTTTTCAGAAGTTATTTCATGGGAAGAGATTGCCTATCTTTCTCCCACCCGAGTAACTGGTGGATCCAAATTGCATAACTTCAGGGTTGCAATACAGCTTCTGACTACTATGCCACAAGAGCTCACTACATAAACCACTAGTTCTTAAAACAAACAAAAAACTCAAAATAAAAATAAGTGCCTCCATTTTCATAGCTCTAAAGATATTTTTAACATTTGCCTAGGAAAAGAAAACACAAATCCATAGAATATTTATACATAATCAAAATAGTTTTGTTCATAATAAAGCTAAACTGACAATCAAAAACATGCATGAATTTAATGAATAGGTGAGCCAAAGACCAAATGTGATGTATTCACATAATAAAGAATACTGAATAGCATAGGAGCATAGATGTATCTAAACAGCACAGTAATATGGAGAAAACCTAGAAATAGGTGTTCATAAAATATCATTTAATTTGTATGATGTTATGAAACAGGCAAAGCAATTCAATAGTGATAAGAGAAAACAAAATCATTCCCTTGGGCAGAGAGTAGGATGTATAGAATGAAAATATAATTTAAGAAGCTTCCTGGAGTTATGTAAATATTTTATATCTCCATTATGGCAGTTCTGAAACAGGTGTGCACATTTGTCAAAGCTCACCCAAATATACATATAAAATATATGAATTTTATATGTCAATTTTAACCCAATAAATTTATTTCATTGAAAACATTTTCAATTGGT
>NW_006399775.1:6683312-6686904 GCF_000299155.1 Elephantulus edwardii
ATTGATTCATTGTTGCACATTTTATCCCCTTACCCTTTATTCCCCCTCCCATGGTTCAATTTATTTTTTTTTAATATTCATTCATTGTTTCACAATTATCTACCTGCCCCCACCCTAAGTCCTTTTTCCCCCCTCTCTTTTAGGTGGTATAGCACTGGTTTGTGCATTGCTGTACAGAGGTAACTCGTGGTTGCTGTGATGCTGAACACTGTGACACTGATGTGCCAAACGTGGTGTGGTAGTGGTTACCCATGGTGGACAGTGTTTGCTGGAGCTTCCAAACTAAAACAATCCTGGAAGCAGGAGCATCATCTACTTACAAAATGGCTTGCCTCTGGAAACTCTAGGAAGTGTGCTGAGGCCTTTCGTTCATACGGTCGCTAAGAGCCATTTATGACTCGATGGCACCTAACAACAACAGTTTATTTACAGTAGTAGAATACAAATTTTAACAAATTCTTTCCATTTCCCCCACCCATCAAATTGTACAATCTTATGATTAATCCTCCCTCCCCCTGCACTTCCACATCCCTCTGCTTCCAAACTCTTCCACCCCTCCTGGATCCTTAAACTCATTCTAAAACAATGCTTTTATACAATATTTTTTAAAAAATTTTGTATAAAAGCATTATTGTAGAATGAGTTTAAGGATCAAGGAGGGGTGGGAGAGTTATCTTGAACACAAAACTTTCATCTTTTCTCCAAGTTCATAGAGTTTCCAGACCTTTCATATATTAATTCCTTAAACATATATTCAATCTGTGCCTATACTGAAACAGATACTCTTCTGGCTTTGGAAATAGTTATACCAGTGAATAAAACTTACAATAATAATGTTCCTACAGGCTCTTATATTCCAAAAAATGGCAAACAGGTAATTAAAATGCGGGATAAAATGAAACTTTAAAGAAGGTATCTTCAACTATTGTTGCTGTGTACCATAGAGGTGGAACTGACCCATACCTGGCCCTCCTAGTGGGTTTCCAGAGGCAATTAATCACAAGGGAGGATATTGTCCATTCTTTTCCCATGGAGCAGCTTGTGGCCTTGAACCACATGCCTTCAGGATTGAAGCACAGGTTCTTGGCACTAGGCCGCCAGAGCTCCTTGTTGTTGTTGTTTTTAAGTGTCATCAAATCTGGTCTGACTTAGCGACCCTATGAATGAAATATATGAACCCATTTCGATCATGTGCCTTTCTTACAATTCCTGACACACAAGAGCCCATTGAGTCAGTCACTGCATCAATCCCCCTGTTTGAGGGTCTCTTTCTCCTTTGCTGAACCTCCACTTTCTTAGCACTCTATCCCTCTCCAAGTAATAGCCCTTCCTAGAAACATGTCCCTTTCAAAAGAATAGCCCCTTCTAGCAACATGCCCAAAGTATGTGAGGCAAAGCCTCATTATTCTTGCCTCCAAAGAGCACCCTGTCCAAGATATCTCTGTTTGTTCTTTTGGCCCCCATAGGACATTCAGTGCTTTTTTCCAACACCACACATCAAAGGTATCAATTCTTCTGTCATTCTTAGTCACTGTCCAGCTCTCAGATGCATAGAAAGTATTTAGAAAGACTATGGCCTGAATAAGATGCACCTTAGTCCTCAAACTGGCATCGCTACTCCTCAATAGTTTTGAAAGGTCCCAAAGGTGGGTGATTTTAATCTGTGGCCCTGAGGACTGGTTTTACTTTGTTTTTGTCAAAAAACTTGGTAGTATAGCACTGGTATGTCCATTTGCTGTACAGAGGTAACTCATGGTTGCTGTGATGCTAAACACTTAGACACTGTGTCAAATATAATAATGGTTGCCCATGGTGGACAGTGTTTGCTGGAGCTCCCAGATTAAAACAAGCTTGGAAGCACGAATGGCATCCACTTCCATAATAGCTTGCTTTCAGAAACTCTATGAACTTGGAGAAACGACAAAAGTTATACCGTGTACAGGTCTTTTGTTCTTAGGGTAGCTATGAGTTGTCTATGACTCAATAACACTTAACAACAACAATAACAACATGTGTCTCCTTCTTTCCTTACTGCTGGTACAAAGGGTATTGATCGTGAATACCAGCAAGATGAAGCTGTTGAGAGTTTCAATCTTATTTCCATCCATCGTGATGTTTGCCTATCAGTCCAGGTATAAGAATATCATTTTTTTCTAGATATTGAGATGCAATCCATACTGACCATTGCATTCCTTGATTTTCTGCAACAAGTGTTGTGTCATCTGCATAATGCAGGTTACTGATGAGTCACCCTCTAATTCTGATGCTATATTTATTTTTCTTAGAATCCAGATTCTCAATAATTTGCTCAGTACACATTAAATAGGTATGGAAAGAGAATACGACACTGATGAACTCCCTTCTTGATTTTAATACAGTGTTCCCCTGCTCTGATAGGAAAACAGTCTCCTAGTCTAGGTATAGGTTCCGAATAAGCACAAGTGTGTGCTCTGGGACTCCCATTCTTCTCAATGCCAGCTGCAACTTCTTATGACACCAGCCTGAAAAGTCTTGGCTGTAAAAAACAACATATTGTATGACTCCACTATTTAAAAAAAACAAAAAAAGTACAGAAAATTTCCAAGGGCAAATTGAGAAGACAAAACATTATAATGGAATGCACAGAGAACTCGTTTGGAGAATAAAAAGAGAAGAACTCACTCTTTATTTCTCAAGCTGAAATAACTGAAAAACAAATTTAAACCTCAATTTGCAATATTGAAAGATACTATGAGCAATATATTGAATGGCCCAGGATGCATCGAAAGAAGACAAAGGAAATACTTGAAATCACATTACTAAAAAGAACTCATTGACACTGAAAAATCTCAGGAAATACCGTATGATCGGGAGGCAGTGGTAATGAAAGAGGAAGTTGAAGCTACACTGAAAGCATTGGCATTAAATAAGACCTAAAGAATCAGTGGTATACCAACGGACTTGTTTCAATTCACAGCTGCAGCGTTGGATGTGCTCTCCAGTCTACACCACGAAATTTGGAGGACACTAGTCTGGCAAATGGATTGGAAGAGGTCCATATTTGTATCCATCCCCAAGAAAGGTAATTCAATAGAAATTGGAAATTATCAAACAATATCACTAATATGCTATGCCAGAAAAATATTGCTGAAAATTATTAAAAAATGGCTAGAACAGTACATATATAGGAAAATTTAGAAATTTAAGCAGGATTTGAAAGAGGCTGTGGCACTAGGTATGTCATTTTTGATGTCAGATGAATCCTAGGTAAATGTAAAGAATACCAAAAGAATGTCTATTTAAGCTTTATTAACTTTGCAAAGACATTTGACTGTGTGGGTCATAATTTGTGGCTAATATTGAGAAGTCTGGGAATCCCAGATCACTTAATTGTGCTCATGCAAAATTTATGTCTAGACCTAAAGACATGTATGAACAGAGCAAGGTAACACTACGTGGTTTAAGATTGAGAAGAGAGTATGTCAAGGTGGTAGTTTCTCTCCATAGCTACTCAAGCTGTATGTTGTTGTTGTTATGTGCCGTCGAGTCATTTGCAACTCATAGCGACCCTATGCACAACAGCCCTAAACCCTGCTCTATCCTGCGCCAACCG
>NW_006399775.1:6688088-6696258 GCF_000299155.1 Elephantulus edwardii
GGACTCTATGAAGAGGAATGTGCTGTCAAAATTGGAAGAAGACTCATTAATGACCTGAATTATGCAGATGACACAACCTTGCTTGCTGAAAATAAGGCAGAGTTTAAGCACTTGTTGCAGAAGAACAAAGAATACAGCTTTCAATATAAATTGCATCTCAACATCACTGGATGAATAAGCAATATCATGATAGATGGGAGGCGGGAAGATTAAAACAGTCGATAACTTCATCTTACTTGGATCCATCAGTACCCTTGGTACCAGCAGTCAGGAAATAAGAAGATGCATTGAGCTTGTAAAGTCTACAATTAGGAACCTCTTAAAATTATTGAGGAGTAATTATGTCAGTTTGAGGACTAAGGTCTGATTCAGGCCATAGGGTTTCTTTTACTTTTCAAAGAGAAGAGTGAACTGGGGTGGAGGTCTGTGTAGAGAGAAAAGTGCAACAATGAATGAATGGAAATACAAAATCTTTGTAAATATTCATTAAAATTAATAAATCAAATTAAAAAAAATTGTGGAGGGTTAGTGAAGGAGAGGAAGGCCCTCTACCAGGTGGACTAACACAGTGACTGCCTGAATGGGGTCTAGTGTTTCAGGAAGTGTGATGATGCCACAGAATAGGATAAGATTTATATATGTTGTTTTTAGGGTCACTATAGGACATACTCGGCTGAACAGCACTTAACAACAACAACAACAATGGTATTAAAAACAGCTAAAGAAATTATTGTTACTGTTGTATGCTGTTGAGTCAGAATTGATGCATAGTAAGTACTTGAGAAAACCATGGCTTCAATCAGGCACACCTTAGTCTTCAAACTGACATCACTGCTCCTCTTTATTTTGGAAAGATCCCTAATAATAGTCTAGCTCCAAACAATATGTATCCTAATCTTCTGATTGTACCGAGTGTTGTTGACTGTGGATCTAAGAAGGTGAAATTATTAATAGTTTCACCTATTTTTCCATCTATCATTATGTTGCTTACTGGTCCAGTGTTAAGAACCTTTGTCTCCTTGGCAGTCAAGATGCAATTCATATTGAAGGCTGTAGTCCTTGATAGTCTGCAACAAGGGAGGCCCCCTTTGCTTTCAGCTAGTAATGTTGTGTCATTAGCACAGGGCTTTGATGAGTCTTCCTTTGATCTTTTGCCTTATTCTTCTTCATAAATTCCAACTTCATGAATATTTGCTCAGCATACAGTTGAATAGGTATGTAAAAAAGATACACCACTGACATTCACCCTTCCCAATTTTAAATCAAAGAGTGTTTCCTAGTTCCAGTTAAATAACAGCTCCTTGGTTGAGATAGTTTTCTCAAAAGCACAATTAAGTATTTTGGAATTCCCATTCTTCTCAATGTTAGTCATATTTTGTTGTGATCCACACAGTCAAATGATTTTGCATAGTCAATAAAACAGACATTTCTTCTGCTATTCTCTGCTTTTAACCAGGATCCACCTGACAATAGTAATAATCTGCCTGGTGCCACTGCCTATTTTAAATAGAGTTTTAATTTTTGGGATTTGCCTGGTTATGTTCTGTTCCAGTCTTTTTTTTTTTTATGATCTTGAGCAGTCTTTTGCTTGTAAATAGCTAATTTTATTGTTCTTTTTATGTGCCATTAAGTTGCCTGAAATTCATAGCAACTCTATGTATACCGCTCTGTAGTCGGCTGGTTCCTGAGCCAGTTTCACTTACTCCAACACATCTACCCCCACTGCTCTAGTAGCCTTCAAGGAAAAACTTATTTTCACTCGCTCCAACACAGACCTATTTGTTTCTTTGGAAGTCCATGGTATGTTCAAGATTCTTCTCCAACACCACAACTCAAGCACATCAATTCTTTTCTGTAATCCTTAGTCATTGTCCAGATATCTGATTCATAACAAGTAATTGCAAAGACTATGGCCTGAATAAGGCACACCTTAGTCTCTAGACTGATATCATTGCTTCTCAGTACTCTGGAGAGATTCTGACAACACATTTACCTAATGCAACTTGTCTTTTGATTTTCTGACTGCTGGTTGCAAGAGTGTTTATCGTGGAGTTGAGCAAGCTGTAACTGTTAACAACCATAATCTCTTCTCTATCCATCATAGTTCTGTCAATTGCTCCAGTGATGAGAATCTTATTAGCTAATAGACAAATCAAAACCACTACTCTCTCTTTCTAAGGCTATCAATGTTCATTGGAGACTACCCATTTTTCTTCACCTAGTGGTTGATGGATTTGAACCAATGACCTTTCAGTTTGCAGTCTGATACTTTGCAAACTATACACTAGGACTTCTTACAATGTTGTTTATTAATTGTAATGTGCCTTTATTTCTAGTATGATTCATAGCATCCAGGTGGACAACAGATCTGAACTCTGCTCTATCCTGTTCCAGCTTCATCATATTTGACATACTTAAGGCCATTACTACGGTCACTATGTGAATTCTTCTCATTGATAGTCTTTCTGTCTTTCAGAGACCCTCCCCCTTTCCAAGCATGATGTTGTATTCCAAACAATAGTTTCTCTTATCAACATGATCAGTGTATGTGAAATGAAGTTTTACCATTCCTGCCTTCAAGGAACACTCTGGCCATACTTTCTCTGAGATATCTGTTTACTCATTTACAGTCCGTGAAATATTAAATATTCTCCATCACTACAGTTCAAAGACATCAATTCTTCTCCTGTAATCATTACCTAGTTCTAAGATGTATAGCAAGTGATTAAAAAGACCATGGCTCAATCAGACACACCATAATCTCTAAACTGACACCATTGATCCTCAGTCCTTTGGAGAGGCCTATGACAGCAGATTTTTCCATTGCAACACATTTTTTAAAAAAAAATTTCTTGACTTCTGGTGTCAAGGGTGTTGATTATTTATTTCAGTAAGACAAAATTATTGATATCTTCAATATTTTATACACCTATCATGAGACTGTCTGTTAGTCTAATGGTGAGAATTTTTGTGTTCTTGATATTCAGATGTAATCCAGATTGTAGAAGGTAGTCTTTGAACTTCTGCAGCAAGTGCTTCAAGTCTTCTTCACTTTCAGAAAGCAAGGTTGTTTTATCTGCATAAAACAGGTTGTTGATAAGTCTTTTCCAAATTCTGATACCACATTCTTCTACACAAAGTACAGTTTCTCAAATGATTGTCTTACTGTGTAGACTGACTATGCAAATTATTAACAAGTAATGATTCAGTTTGAGGACTAAGGTGTGTCTATTTCAGGCCACATTGTTTCCAATCACTTGCTATGCATCTGAGAGCTGAGCAGTGAAAAAGGATGACAGAAGAATAGATACCACTGAAATGTGGTGTTGCAGAAGAGCAGTGAATATCCCATGGATGGCCAAAAGAACAAATAAGTCTTGGACAGAGTGTGCAGCCAGGGTGCTCTTTGGAGGCAAGAATGTCTTACATACTTTGGGCATATTGCTAGGAGAGGCTGTTCTTTGGAGAGGGATGTGATGCTAGGAAGGGTGGAAGGTTCGTGAATAAGAGGAACACCTTCAACAAGGTTGATTGACTTGGTGACTTGCTGCAATGAGCTCTTGTGTGTCAGGCAGTGTGAAGAAGGCACAGGCTAGAACAGGGATCAGAACTTTTATTCATAGGGTTCTTGTGAGTTGTACTTGACTTTATGGCACCTAACAATAAAAAAAAAAAGTAGACTGAATAAATATGGAGAAAGCATACAGATTTAATAAATTTTTTTTCTTGATTTTAAACTGTGACAAGTTCCCCTGCTCTGTTCATAAAATAGCTTCTTGGCCTAGGTATAGGTTTCATATGAGCATGATTAAATGTTTGAGAATCCCCATTCTTCTCAATGTTAGCCATAGTTTATTGTGATCCACACAGTACTTTTTCATAATTAATATTATCAACGTAGACATTCTTCTGGAATTTCCTGTTTTCTTTTAAGATCCATCTGATATCAGTAATGATATCTGTGAAGCCATACTCTCTTCTAAACCCAGTCTGAACTTCTGACAATTCTCTGTTAATGTACTGTTCTAGCTATTTTTGAATAATCTTCAACAATATTTTGTTTGCATGTAATATTAATGACATTCTTTGACAATTCCACATTCTGTTGTAACATATTTCTTGGAAATGGGAACAAATATGGATCCTTTCCAATTATTTGGCTAGGTATCTCTTCCAAATTTCCTGTGGCAGATAGGTGCAGGTCTGCATCTTTTAGTTGAAACATGTCTATTGGTATTCCATGGATGCTTATGGCCTGATTGTTTGCCAATGTCTTCAGCATAACTTGAAATTCTTTCTTAATTACCACTGGTTCTTGTTCATATATTGCTTCTTGAAATATTTCACTCCTAAGTCATTCTTTTTGGTATAGTGTTTCTGTGTATTCCTTGTATCTTCTTTTGATGCTTTCTGCATCATTCAAGATTTTGCCTATTAATATCTCTTAATATTATAACTCAAGGTTTGAATTTGTGTTTCAGTTCTTTCAGGTTGTAAAATTCCAGCAAGTTCTTCCTATTTACTTCGCTGCCTCTAGTTTTGTGTACCTACCATTACATCACTTGCTTTGTCTTCATTAGCTGTGCTTTGAAATCTTCTGTGTAACTATTTTAATTTGCCATTTCATCTTTTTGTTTTGCTTCTTACTGTTGCTAATGTAATTTTCAGAGTCTTTTCTGCCATTCATTTTTATCTTTTCTTTCTTTGCTGTGTTTATAATAACCTTTGTGAATGAGACCCTTGATAATATCCCACAATTTATCTGTTCATTGGTGAAAAGAACATTGGTATTCAATACCTCAAACCTATCAAGAAGGTTTCTAAATTCAGGTAAGATAGACTCATGGTCATATTTTTGTTCTTGTGGAGTTGTTTTGATTTACTTCTGTTGCAATTTGAACTTTCATGTGAGAAGTTAATGGTTTGTTCTAGTCAGCATCTGGTTTACTTTTGACTACTAATATTGAACTTTTACAATGAATCTTTTCACAGATATTGTCAATCTGATTCCTGTGGCTAAAGTGAAATCCATGTTTAGAGTCACTATTTGTAATCATTGAACATACAAAATTAAGTTATTCATTGTCCAGTCTCAATACGGTCCTCAAGTCCTCAAAATAGAAAATGGCATATTGTTGTTGTTATTTGCCTCAAGTTGCTTCCAACTCATAGTGACCCTATCTATAACAGCTCTCAATTCTGCTCTATCCTGAGCCAACTTCATCCTCTCAGACACACCCACAAACATTACCCCAGTCACTGAGTCAATCCATCTCATCCAGGGTCTTCCTCTCTTCCACTCTCCCCCCACCCTCCCAAACATGATGTCCCTCTCCAAGGACTGGTCCCTCCTTGCAACATGCCCAAAATATGTCAGATGGAGCTTAAGAATCCTTGCATCCAAGGAGCAGCCTCATTTTATATGTACTTGCTGTTGCTGTTCTTACGTATCACTGAGTTGGAACTGCCTCATAGATGATCTTCCAGGAGATTTTCAGAAACTATAAATTGCACAGGTGGAGATTTTCCATACTTTAACGACTATATGTTAATATCTTATTAACATAAAATGCATTCAGAATTGACAATACTGTGAAAAGCACAACTATTAGAAGATTTTTTTAAAAAAGACTTTTAAAAAATATTGAATGATAAACTCTTCATAGAAATCTACTCTTTTTAAAGAGACTTATTTCTCTGTGTCTTCTAATAATTTGAGATAATCAGGAAGAAAAAAAAATCATAAATACCAAGCCACATTATTGTTGTTATGTGCTGTTGAGTCTCCTTCGATTTATAGTCACCCTATGTACAACAGCTCTGAACCCTGCCCTATCTTGAGCCAATTTCACTCTCCCTGACACAACTACTCCCATTACCCATATCATCTTGGGTCTTTCTCTCTTACACTGTCCCTCCATTCTTCTAAGCATGATGTCTCTTTCTTTGCAACATACCCAAAGTATGTTAGACATAGCTTCAAAAACCCTTACCTCCAAGGGTTTCACCCTCTCCAGGACAAACATGGAGAGGTTTTATTCTCCTAACAGTCCATGGTATATTAAATATTTTTCTTCAACACCACAACACAAAGATTATTTTCCTATTATCCTTAGTCATTGTGCAGATCTCTGATGCGTGGCAAGTAATTGCAAAAAATATGGCCTGGATCAGATTCACTTTCATCTCTAGATCTTCAGCACTCTGGAGAGGTCCCTGACTTGATTTTCAAAATGCAATTCGTCCTTTGATTTGCTGGCTTCTGGTACCAAGAGTGTTAATTGTGGAGCCAAGCTAACTAAAGCTATTAACAATCTTAATCTCTTCACTATCTATCATGATGCTGTCAATCAGCCCAGGGGTAAGAATCTTTGTTATCTTGATGATGCAGTAAATGACTCAGGTCCCCTTCAGTTTCAGCAACAAAGTTGTGTCATGTGTATAGCATAGGTTGTTGATGAGTCTTGTTCCAATTCTGATGTCACACTCTTCCTAAAAGAGCCCAGCCTCACAAATGATCTTATGTGCATACAGTTTGAAAAGGTATGGAAACAGGACCGATATCCTGATTTAGAGCCATACAGTTTTTTCTTGCTTTGTTCTGAGGACTGCTTCCTAGTTCAACTTTAGGTTTCCCAAGAGCACAATCAAGTATTCTGGGACTCCCATTCTCCTGAAGGTTAACCACAATTTATTGTGGTCCACACAGTCAAATGCCTTTGCATAGTCAATGAAACACAGATAGTCATTATTCTGATATCTTTACTTTCTGCCAAAAGCTGTCTGACACTGGCAATGATATCTCTAGTGTCATGACTTCTAAACCCAGCTTTTATTTCTAGTAGTGCTCTGTCAATGTACGATTCTAGTAATTTTTTAATGATCTTCAGCAAGATTTTTGCTTGTGCATAATGTTAGGGATATTGTTCAATGATTTCCACACACTGTTGGGTCACCTTTTTTTTGGAATGGGAATAAATATGGATCTCTTCTAGTCCATGTAGTTGTTCTCCAGATTTCTTGGTTCAAGCTAGTGAGCATGTTCAGGGCAGTGTCTGTTTGTTGAAATATGTCAACTATATTTTATCAATTTCTGGGCCTTATTTTTTTCAAAGTCCTTCAGGTCAGTCTGCACTTCCTCCTTTATCACCATTGCCTCTTGATTATATGTTGTTTCACAAAATTCTTCTGTGTCAGCTGATTCTTTTTGGTACGGTGGCTCTATATACTTCTTCCATCTTCTTTTAATGCTTCCTAGATAATTTAATAGTCTTCCCATAGCATCCTTAAGCATGGCAACTCAAGGCTTGCATTTGTTCTTTAGTTCTTTTAGCTTAAGAAATGCTGAGTGAGTTCAGCCCTTTTGATTTTCTGACTCCAGCTCTTTGCACATTTCATTATAATAATTTGTTTTGTTTTCTCACATTGCTCTTTGAAATTTTCCATTCAGCTACTTAATGTCTGATTTTCTGCCTGTGTTTTTGGCTTATCAGTGGTCTAGTGCAATATTCAAAGTCTCTTCTGATGTACATTTTGATCTTTTCTTCTTCCTCTGTCTTTGTAATGACCGTTTGCATTCTTCCTGGATGATATTCTTGGTATCTTCCTACAGCTCATCAGTCTTCACTCCTTAATGTTCAAGTCCTCAAACTTGTTTATGAATTGGTTTTTAAATTCAGGTGGCATAGACTAAAAATAAAATTTTTACTTCTGTAGATTTGGTTTTACCTTCTGTAGCTTTAATTTGAACTTGTATATGAGTAGTTGATTGTTCCACAATCAGCACCTGATTGTGGCCTAGTTTTCACTGCTGATACTGAACTTCTCCAATGATTCCCTCCACAGATATAATTTTCTTGTGCATACCATCAGGTGAAATCCATGTGTACAGCTTGTTTTTATGTTTCTTATAAAATGTATTTTCTATGAATAAATCATTGTATTGAATTCTATCATTCTGTTCCCAGCCCCATTTCTGTCATCAAGTTCATGTTTTTCCAAGTACTGATTCTTCTTCTTGGTTCCCAACTTTTGAATTCCAGCCACCAATTACAATTAATTCATCTTGTTTGCATGTTTGACAAATTTCTTGCAGCGAAGTTCGTAAAAATCATCCCTTTCTTCCTCTTTGCCTCTGGTTGTTGGTGCATAAATTTGAATGATAAATATA
>NW_006399775.1:6696419-6700406 GCF_000299155.1 Elephantulus edwardii
TTATATGTGTACAAACAAAAAACCTTTGTCCTGCCCTGCATCATCTCTATAATCTCCACCAAAATCTCCACCAGAATCTCCACCTTGCTCAAGATCTTTGCTGCAGTCATTAAGTCAAACCATAGTTCTCAAGAACTTCCACTCTTGCTGGCTCTTTATTTTTCTCAGATGGTATATTTTCCCCCAATGATTAGACACTTAATGTAATTCAGAAAACACGCCAAAGTGGAAGAGCTGAATAAGAAGGTTTCAAAGGGAAGATGGAGAAGATGAAGCTAAGTATAATGAAATGTGCAGAGAGCTGGAATTGAAGAGTAAAAAGGGAAGAAATTTCTCTGCAATTCTTAAGCTGACAGACTTAAAAAAAAGCAAACAAACAAAATTGAAAAACAAAGTTAAGCATTGAGTCATATGGAAATATGGATGCTAAAAGCAATGTATTGAATGACCCAGAAAGCATCAAAAGACTATGGATGGACTACATAGAACCTCTGAACCAAAAAGAACTGAATGACACTGGAAAAATTTCATGAAGTGCCATATGAACAGGAGTCAATAGTAATACAAAGGAAGTAGAAGATGCATTGAAGACACTGACAAAAAATAAGTCCCAGGAATCAATGAAATACCAATTGACTTGTTTCATTTAATATATGCAGCCCTGGATGTGCTCATCAGTCTATGCCAGAAAATCTGGATGATAGCTGCCTGGCCAATGGATTGGAAAAGGTCCATATTTATTCCAATTTCCAAGAAAAGTGCTCCAAAAGAATGTAGAAACTATTGAACAATATCCTTGATATAACATGCAAGCAAAATACTGCTGAAGATCTTTAAAATAGCTAGAACAGTATATAGATATAGAACTGACAGATGTTCAAGCAGAATTCAGAAGAGGCTGTGAACCCAGCAGGATCATTTCTGATGTCAGATGGACCCTGGGTGATAGTGAAGAATACCAGAAGAATGTCTGGTTGTGCTTTATTGACTACACAAAGACATTCGACTCCATGGATCATAACAAGTTATGGCTAACATTGAGAAGAATTGGAAAAAGATAGACACAAATAAAAACCACATTGAGATACCATCTCACTTCAGTAACAGTGGCAAAGTTTAACAGGACACCAAGTAATAAATGTTGGAAAACATGTGGAGAGATAGGAACTCTTATATACTACTGATGGAATTGTAAAATGGTACAACCATTCTGGAAGGCAGTTTGGCACTTCCTCAGAATGCTGAACACAGAAATTCCCTATGACACAGCTATTCCACTCTTTGGATTATGTCCCAAGAAAATGAGAATTGAGGCACAAATGGAGACTTGTACATCAGTGTTCATAGAAACACTATTCATCATCACAAGAACATGAAAATAACCCAAATGTCCAACTACATTGGAATGGATTGAGAAATTATGAAACATTGATGTGATGAAATATTACAGAAAACACAGAAGCAATGATTTTATAAATCACTACCTAACTTGAGCCAAAGGTGGGTGACTTTTAATCTTCGGCCCTCAGGTCTGTCTTTCATTGTTTTTGTTCAGACATTCCTCTAGGTCTTATAGCCCTGGTGTACAAGTTGCCATACAGCAGTCACTTGTGGTTGCTGTGAGGCTGAACACTGACACTGATGCATCAAATGCGTTAATGGTTGGCTACCCAATGCGGACAGAGAGTGGGGTGGAGTTCCCCGATTAAACCAAGCTTAGAAGAAGGAGTGGCATCCACTTCCATAATAGCTTGTCTCCAGAAACCCTATGAACCTGCAGAGAGGATGAAAGACACCCAAACATTGAGTACTCTCCTTGATAGGGTCGCTATGAGTGGCCTGTGACTCGATGGCACTTAACAACAACAACAACAACAACAGCCTAACTTGGGAGGGACTGGAAATCATAATGCTAAGTGAACTCATTTAGTCCCATAAGGAGAAATGCTGTATAAGACTATTATCGTAGAAATAGATAACTAATAAAATGTATATGAGGATCTAAGGGGGAAGAGTGAAAGCAGAGAGGTGAGGATGGGTGTAGAAGTAATTATTGGATCACACAATTTGATGGGTGGAGGAAGGGGTGGGTTAAGGAAATGAGAAATAGCTGGTGTGAAAAACAATGTATATGGACTTTGTAAGTAAATCAGTATAAAATAAAAATGTTATATTAAAAATAAAAAGCATAGGAATCTCAGAACACTCATTTGTGCTCATGTGAAACTTATGCCTAGAACAAAAGACTGTTGTGTGAACAGAGCAAAGGAACACTACACAGTTTAAGATTAAAAAGGGAGTGTGTGAGCATTGTATTTTCTATCCATAACTATTCAATCTGTATACTGAGCAAATCATTTGAGAAGCTGGACTCTATGAAGAGGAATGTAGCATCAAGATCAGAGGGAGACTCATCAATGACCTGTGTTGTGCAAATGACACAGTCTTCTTTGCTGAAAGTGAGGAGTACTTGAAGCACTTGTTGCAGAAGATCAAATAATACAGCCTTCAATGTCGATTTCAGTGTCAAGAAAACAGTAAGTCTTAGTACTTGACCCAGAGGCAACATCATGACAGATTAAGACAAAATTGAAACTGTCAACAGCTTAATCTTATCTGATTCTATTATCAACACCCTTGGTGCCAGCATTCAGGAAATCTGGAGTTATTTTTACGGGGGATGTATACAGTTAGGCGACATCTCCAAATTATTGAGAGCAGAGATGTCAGTTTGAAGACTAAGGTGAGTCTAATTAAGGCTATAATCTTTCTGATTACTTGTTATGCATTTGAGAGCTGGACAATGAATAAGGATGACAGAATAATTGATACATTTGAGCTGTGATATTGAAGAGTACTGCATGTCCCATATTCTGCCAAAAGAACAAATAGATACGTCTTGGAGTGGGTGCAGCCAGAGTGTTCTTTGGAGGAAAAGATGACAAGGCTTCACCTCACATACTTTAGACATGCTGCTAGAAGGGGCTATTCCTTGGAGAGGGATAAGATGCTGGGGAGGATAGAGAGTTGGCAAAGAGAAGAAGAACTTCTTCAAGGTAGACTGCCACAGGCTCTCATGTGTAAGAAAGTGTGAGGATGGCACAGGCTTAAGATTTGTTGTTATGGGGTCTCTATGGATCATACTCAATTTGACAGCACCTAACAACAACAACAGACCCTTTTTGACAACATGCTCAGAGTGTGTAAGATGAAGTTTCACCCCCTAGTCCTTCTAGGAGCACCCTGGTTGCACTTTTCCCATGACAGAATCATCTGTTTGAGCTCTCTTTAACTGAAATTTTAACCCTTACTCACCTTTCAAACTTGAAACAAAAACCTAATCCTTGTGGGTCAACTGTCAGCTACACCATAGCTAGACTAAGGAGATATCAATAAGGGATGCTTTCACTCCTGAGAATGATCAGCCACATAAGATCCAAAGGGTGACATTTAAGTAGGAATAACTTTCAGGTGGCAGGAAGGAGTAGGGGACAAGGATTAATGGGGGTGCGGAGATTGAAGCAAAAGTGGGAAGAACGTGGTTACATTTTGGATATAGTAACTAAAATCATAAAACAAAATATGAAAAAATGGTTAAATGGTTGAGCAGAAAAGGGATGTAGTTTGTAAATTTTCATGCAAGTCATATAAACAGAAAAAGCAATGCCATGCTTAAAATAAAATTGGCAAACATGTTCAGGGACCCAATATATGAGGACCTTAATTATGCTTACTTACTAATTTTATATTTTTGTCTTCCTGAAACCTAGATGAAATTGTTCATTAAAGTTCCTTAAATTAGTCCAATTAAGCCAATATATATTTTGGTTACTGGCTAATTTGCCCCTGGGCATGTTAGATACGAAAGTTAATTCAATATTTACAACAAAGGTAGATTTTTTTTTATTATGCTAGAAAAATAAGCATACATTTTTGTTTTACAAGTATGCAACCATTCATTGTGAAAACCAATACACATGAATAAAA
>NW_006399775.1:6700506-6704558 GCF_000299155.1 Elephantulus edwardii
TTTTTTTTGTGCATGTCCCGTCAAATCAGATCTGACAGGTACAGGAGGAGATTGTCCCTCCTTCTCTGGCAGAGCATCTGGTGGATTCGAACAGTGTACCTTTGGGATTGCAGTACAACTTCTTGCCACTAGGCCACCAGAGCTCCCCTAAAATATATTTTTTTAAAAAATTCATCCTTATATCCAAAATAACATAATATCAAGTTATGTTGTTATGAGTGTAGCAGTATAGGGATTGGGATACATGAACCAGTTATTTGATACACTCAATCTTATTTTTATTTTGACTATCATTCAGGAGAAAATTGATTTTTAAAAAATTCCATCTTTGTTTTGAGACTAGGCAGGCATATGATTTTAAATAAGACAAGCAGCTTCCTGAACCTGCTTTTTTAATGTTAAAATAAAAGCAGCATCCTAAATAGCTTCTTTTTAATATCATCTCTTCCTCCAAAAGCATAAGATTACTGATTTCCTTTTTTTCACTCTTACTGAGGGAGATTGAGCAGTTACTATGTGTTCGATATTGTACTAAGCATTTTCATGAAATAGCCATATCTTCATGAAAACTAAGTTACCCTCAGAAATTTTGGAGAGGGGAAAATTATTTAGGCAAATAACTAACAAGGGTAGGAAATCAGACAGAAATCTAGGCTCTCAGAATCTACATGTTATGCCTTAGTCAAACGGTCCACATTAAGTGTACTAGATGCTTTGGACTTTTTTAGGTTCTGAAAGTAAAGCATTCATGGCAGGAAACTCATACATAGTTATTTTCCTAGAGGAGTCTTTATGTTCCAATACCTAAGCACTATCTTTTGTCTTTTTATTCCATTACCAAGTTTCATTCCATTCCATGTTATAACAATTTACAAAATTCTCTGACTACTAAACTTAATGCATCTCTAATGTTTCTTAGCACTTGATTTTAACTGTAATGTTCTCAAATTGTCTCTGGTTTTGAATATTATAAGCTTTTTAGGAAATTAATTTGCTCATTATGTGTAAGAAAGAGCTAGAGATATGGGATTATGAGACAGAATTTAAGTGCAAGGAGTCACTTGTAGATTGATGTGTTAATAAAGAAGTTACATATTAAAGCATTTTATTTTTTTTTTTCCGAATTAACAAAATTTATGTCGAGTTCGAACCCGGGCTCCCGCGTGCTGACACGGCAGCATCCAGCGGAGAGCCCCGAATTGATGTCTGCCCCTCCTTTTATACCTCTGTTACTCCCCTGCCCAACCATACACACCATGCATGATTGGCCATCCACAGTAGTTGGGGTATTTGTCCACCTTCAATTGGCTAGCCATAGCTCAGGGAAACAGTTTGGAAACCTATTTGAATCTTATCGGTTACTTCAGATACAGGAATGTGGAAAAATCCCTTGTGCCTTAAAAAGAAGAAGAATTCCACTTTATGGCAGTTGATCAATCAGGGTGGGATTTACCACAGGTGGGGGTTGTTTGTTTGCTAAAAAACACTCAAGCGGGTGGGGTGGGATTAACTGTACTTTACCAGAAACCAAGTCTCTGATAACTGGTCCTTTCATTCCCCAGTGGTTTTTCTTAATCAATCAAACCATTGATTTAACAGTTTCAGTGAGATACTGATAATGGTGTCTTAGGATCATGAGCAAGCCTCTTCCTTACCCGTCACTGGCTACACATCCTGCATTCGCTTGGGGAGGGCCTTAAGTTGAATTTTACCCAGCAATTCTTTATAACGCTTGGCGAATGTATGACCAACACAAGGGAGGATCCATAGTATACGTATTATAACAATACAAAGCAATAAATCGTAAAAAGAAGATTTCTAAATGAAGTTACAGAAGGAAACCAGTTTTTCAGATTTTTTAAAAAATTAGCTATAATTCTTTGGTGCAAATCAAGAGAATCATTATTAGACATCCAAACTCCTTTTAAACGAGATACTATTTTGTCCAATTATCTGAGCTATTATATTTCAATTTAGTAACACAAATAGAGTCATATGCCGCATGACATCTTTTCTTTCATTCTAAATTGTTGCACCATGTTTCCTAATACATTTACCATATCATATAAAGCATTTAATTTCTGTGCCATAACTTCATCCACATCTTCTTGCTCTACCCAATTTTTTGTCACATTATGCATTAACCCATTTACAAACTTCATAGAGATAAGAGAAACAATTTCTACAATAACAAGTCCTACAGCTCTCTTGGTTCTTAATGATAACTCATATAACTCTTTTAAAATTTGCAAGCATTATAATCATACCAAATATCATTTAACTTTACCAATGTCATAACAAGAGGAAGATTCTTTAGAATAACAACTGAATCACCTTTGGTAACAGACCTAGCTAATATGGTTAGAAATTTTGTGGGAACAACTTACATTATTACCAATTAATAAGACATATGGTTCAGGTACACAAGACATAACTTTGGCATTTTTAACATTATCTCCCTTATATTTATCTTTTGGGATACAGGAAATATTTATCAAATCCATACTAGCAACCAATTTCCACAATTCAGTTTGAAAGTTCTTCATATCAATAGTCCACATTCCTCATACAAATCCTTTCATAGAAAGTCCGGGACCATATGTATGAAGAGGTGATCAGTCTCCAAGCGAGGTAGCATTCCAACCGTTGGTCCTTTAAAAATTGTATTACCAGTTAGATAAGAGAATGGCCATAGCGCTGTTATGACGACATTTTCTCCAAGGTGGATATTAAAGAATTTTAAAGTCAAGGAAAAAATTATCACTCTCATAGAACCCTTTCTATAAAGTTGATAAGCTACTGGATTCTCTATGATAAAAATCAATGTTAACATATTCATGAAAGAATACATCACTTTTAAGGAAAATTTCAAGAAGAGACAATCTGTGAGCAGATATGTTAAGTCAAAAAGATACAAAGAAACTAATTTTAAGAATCTGAGGAAAAATAGTTAATAGAAAAGACTGATACAAAAAGAAAAAAAATGAAAAAAAAAAAAAAAAAAAAGAAAACTAATTTTAAGAATCTGAGGAAAAATAGTTAATAGAAAAGACTGATACAAAAAGAAAAAAAATGAAAATTCAAAACAATGAAACAAAATTAATTCCAAAACTCAAGCAAAGCATATATATTTTTCCCACATATTAATTTTTAAATAAATACCTTGAAACTACTGTTTACTAAGATATATGCATGGAAAAATGAGTAAAGAGTGACAGAGATCTCTTCTAAAATTAATAGATTAAAAAAGAAACAAAATTTTTAAGTTTCCAGACAATAAAGCCAATAAGAAAACAGAAACTATGTCTTTTTTAAAAAGAAGACAATTAAGTAACACATTTGGGAATCTTTACTTAAGAGGCAAGAATATAATTCTCTCATGAACTGTGAATGTAAAGGTAAAGATAAAAAATGGGAAATATAATTGAGGATGAGCTTTAGGCACCAAAATGGCTAGACAGATATTGGCGTAAGAATTGGTAAACCACAATAAATATTTGCCTTTATGATTAAGATTATAGCATACATAATAATTATTTGCTCTAAATTGTTGAGGAAATTTATAATTAGTTGTTGTTGTTGTTGGTGTTGTTATGTGCCGTCGAGTTGCTTGCAACTCATGGCGACCCTATGTACAACAGCCCTAAACCCTGCTCTGTCCTGTGCCAATTGCACTGTCTCCGATACACCCATCCCAATTACCACAGTCACTGAATCAATCCACCTCATAGAGGGCCTGCCACTCTTGTGCTATCCCTCCAGCCTACCAAGCATGATGTCCTTCTCCAAGGACCGGTCCTTCCTTACAACACGTCCAAATCACATTAGATGGAGCCTCAGAATCCTTGCCTCCAAGGAACCGCCTGGTTTAACCCTTTCCAGGATGAATCTGTTTCATTTTCTAGCAGTCCATGGTACCCTCGATACTCTTTTCCAGCACCACAGCTCAAAAGCATCAATTCTTCTTCTATCGTCCTTAGTCATTGTCCAACTCTCTGATGCATAACAAGTGATAGCAAAAACCATGGCCTGTATCAGACTCACCTTAGTCT
>NW_006399775.1:6705513-6706948 GCF_000299155.1 Elephantulus edwardii
ACAACTTGGTAAGCACTTCCAGGGCAGCATCTGTTAGCTGAAATATGTCAATTGGTATACCATCTATTGACATTTAAACATTTTAAATGAGATGAGAATAGAAAGACTATATAAAAATAGAACAATTTTAATAATACCTTTATGAATATTAACTGAAATATAATGCAAATTTAAATAAACTATTGACAAAGACTAAAGATGATGTTCACATCTAATTTCAACATTACCAATGAATAAAACAAATGGAGATCCCTGCTGGAGGACAAATGTTTGAACAGACACTCAATTACTAGCAGAAAGGTCACCAGTTCAAATTAATGGAGATGTTCTTCAGGTGACCAACTTGACAATCTCCAGAAACATCACAGTCTTGCAAATTCTGTGGAGCAATTCTACTCTGTATGTGTGAGGTTAAGATGTGTCAGAATCAATTTGATGGCAACTAACAACAGCAGCAACAGTGAACTCAACAGAAAAAAACAAAGGGGGGAAAATGTGAACTAAACCATGATTAGTTTTCTAATTAGATTTTACTGCTGAAATCTTGTTTTCTGAGAATTCTTTTTTTTCCACAAAATTTTAAAAGCTTCATTTATAATTGTTATAAAGTTGAAGTGCTGAAACTTGTTCACAGGAACATTTTCTTTTGGACTTGCAGTAATACTTTATATTTCACATTTATATTGGAAATTTACACACAAATTAAAATGAGAAAAACTGCCAATCCCTGATTTCTGCCCCCAATGCATCCAACTGGCAGCATCAGTATGGATAGCGAAGAGATTGAGATTGTTAACAGGTTTTAGTTTCCTTAGCTCCACAGTCAACAATAGTTGGTAGCAGCAGCCAGGAAATAAAGAGATGAATTGCATTGGGAAAGTCAGTTATCAGGGACCTCTCCAGAGTACTGAAGAGCAATGACATCAATAGAGAGGCTAAGGTACACCTGACCCAGGCCATAGTCTTCACTATTGCTTCATAATTGCATCAGAGAGCTGGAGAATTCCTAGGATTGACAGAAATAGAATTGATGCCTTTGAGCTGTGGTGCTGGAGAAGAGTGTTGAATATACCATGGACTGCTAGGAGAACAAATAGGTTTGTCCTGGAGAGGATGAAAGCAGGTTGTTTCTTTGAGGCAAGGATTCTGGGGCTTCGTCTGACATACTTTGGACATGTTGCAAGACAGGACCAGTCCTTGTAGAGGGACGTCATATTTGGGAGGGTGGAGGGACAGCACAAGAGAGGAAGATCCTTGATGAGATGGATTAATTCAGTAACTGGGGTAATGGGTGTAGGTGTATCAGAGACAATACGGTTGGCACAGGATAGAGCGGGGTTTAGGGTTTTTGTACACAGGGTCACTATCAGTTTCAAGTGACTTTACAGCCCATAGCAACCACAACTTGCATCCATTCACAATTATATACTAAAGT
>NW_006399775.1:6707743-6708791 GCF_000299155.1 Elephantulus edwardii
TTGTACATTTTGTTTCATGCTATTCCTTATTTGTATTGTGTTTTAGACAAACATTTTCAGGAATATTATGGTTTTGGTTTATTTATTTATTTATTTATTTATTTATTTGTTCTTGTTGTTATGTGCCGTCGAGTCGCTTGTGACTCATAGACTCACAGCGACCGTATGTACAAGAGCCCTAAATGCTCCTCTATCCTTTGCCAACCTCGCTGTCTCCAACACACTCACTCTCACCACCCAATCACAAAATTGATCCATCTCATTGAGGGTCTTCCTCTCCTGCACCATCCCTCCACCCTCCCAAACATGTTGTCACTCTCCAAGGACCAGTCCTGGCTTGTAACGTGTCCAAAGCATGTCAGACGAAACTTCAGAATCCTTGCCTACCAGAAGCATTCTGGCTTCACCCTCCCTGGGACAAACTTGTTTGTTCTCCTAGCAGTCCATGGTATATTCAACACTCATCTCCGGCACCACAGTTCAAAGGCATCAATTCTCTTTCTATCATCCCTACTCACTGTCCAATTCTCTGATGTGTAGCACGTAATTGCATATAGCCTAGATCACGCACACATTAGTCTCCAGCCTGACGTCATTTGCTCTTCAGTACTCTTGAGAGGTCCCTCACAACTGACTTTCACAGTGCAATTCATCTCTTGATTTCCTGGCTGCTGTTACCAAGAGTGTTGACTGTGGATCCAAGTAATCTAAAACTGTTAACTATCTCAGTCCCTTCACCATTCATATGATTCATATGATGCTGCCAATTGGCTCAGGGGTGATAATCTTTGTTTTCTTAATGTTGAGCTTCATATTGGAGGCTGCAGTCCTTGACCTTCTGCAGCAAGTGCTTCAGGTCCTCCTCAATTTCAACAAGCAGGGTTGTGTCATCTGCATAACGCAGGTTATTGATGACTCTTCCACCAATCCTGATGCCACATTCTTCCTCATACAGCCCAGCATCTCGGATGATGTGTTCTGCATACAGATTTTAAAGGTATCGAGAAAAAATGCATCCATGATGGACCCCCTTCTTGCTTTTGAACCA
>NW_006399775.1:6711595-6713532 GCF_000299155.1 Elephantulus edwardii
CTAGTACCACAACCTCTTCTAAATCCAGCCTGCACATCTGGCAGTTCTCTTTTGACATATTGCTCCAATCATTTTTGGATAACTTTCATCAGAATCTTGCTTGCATGTGATATTAATGATATTGTTAGATAATTTCTACACTCCGTTGGGTCACCTTTCCTTGGAATGGGAACTAATATCAATCTTTTCCAGTCAGTTGGCCAGCTGGCTGTTCTCCAAATTTCTTGGCACAACTTAGTGAGCACAACCAGGGCAGTGTCTGTTAAAATGTGTCAGTTGATGTACTGTCAACTCCTGGAGCCTTGGTTTTTGCCAATTCCTTCAGAGATACTTGAACTTCCTCCTTCATCATCACAGGCTCTTGCTTATAAGTTATTTCATGAAATTCTTCTGTGTCAGCCAATTCATTCTGATACAGTAACTCTGTATACTCTTTCCATCTTCTTTTGATACTTTGTGCATCATTTAACATTCTACTCAAGTATTCTTAAGTATTGCCAGTCCTGGCTTGAATTTGTTTTTCAACTCTTTAAGCTTAAGAAACACTGAGCAAATTTGGCCCTTTTGATTTTCTGACTCCAGCTCTCTGCACATTTCATAATAGTATCTTGCTTTGTCGTCCCAAGCTGCCTTTTGAAATTTTCTGTTCAGCTCTTTGATTTCTTGGTTTCTTCCTTTAGCTTTGGCTTCTTGACTCTCTAATGCAATATTCAGAGTCTCATCTGACATCCATCTTGGTCTTTTCATCATCTTCAGCCGTTGTTAATGATCTTTTGCATTCTTAATGGATGATTTTCTCGATATCCTCCCAGAGCTCATTTGGTCTACGCTTATTTATTATTTATTTAGGTTGTTAGTTCTTTCTTTCTTTATTTATTTAATTCTCTCTCTCTCTCTCTCTCTCTCTTTTCTTCCTTTCTTTTCTTTCTTTCATTTTATTGAAAGTTTACAAAGACTTAGGGTTTCCAGTCATTCATTGTTTCACTCTCCCTGCCCACCTCCTCCCCCAATTCACTCTTCTTGAAAAGTAAAAGAAAAACTCTTTCACTTTTATTCAATCCTTTCCCCCAAGTCCACTCCACTGTGCAGCCTTCATTCTGGATTCCTGTCATGACACTAATACCCAATCATATATCCATTTTAAACAGTTCTCTCTCTTTTCTGTTTCTTGCGGGCAGCTTTTGTTGCCAGCTGCTTCCTGGGTGCTTTCCTACAGGTTGATCTTCAGGCAGTCAGCTTTGTATGAACCATGGAATGACCTCTTCACTTACCCCTCCTTGGTTGGCTGGTTTTGGAAAGCTGGGAATACAATCAAAGTCTGTTTTATGGTATTTATTTTCATTGCTGAGTCTCCTGGTGATGCAAATGTTTAGTGTGTTTGAATGATAAACAAAAAAATCAGAAGAAATCTTTCAGAAGAAAGTTATGGTGATTCCCTATGGAAAACTAGCCATTTACAAACTCTATGGAATGCAGTATTGCAACACAAGGCTTAAATTTGTTCTTTGGTTCCTTCAATTTAAGAAATGCTCAGCTAATTCACCCTTTCGGTTTTCCTGACTCTAGCTCTTTGCACATTTCATTGTGATATTTTACTTGTATTCTTGCACTGCCCTTTGGTATCTTCTGTCCAACTCCTTAATATCTTGATTTTTCACATTGCTTTGGCTTCTCAGCTCTATAGTGCAATATTCAGAGTTCCTTCTGAAATCCATCTTGGTCTTTTCTTCCTCCTTTGTCTTTGCAAAGACCTTTTGCTTTCTTCCTGGATCTGGTCTTTTCTCATTAGTGTTCAAGGCCTCAAACCTGTTCTTGAGATGGTTTTGAGATTCAGTCAGGATAGACTCAAGATATTGTAGCTGATGTCAGATGGATCTTAGCTGAAAGCAGAGAATACCAGAGGAATGTCTATCTGTGTTTCATTGACTATGCAAAGG
>NW_006399775.1:6714565-6733545 GCF_000299155.1 Elephantulus edwardii
CAGAGCAGAGTTTAGTGCTGTTGTACATAGGGGTCACTATGAGTCACAAGCGACTCGACAGCACATAACAACCACAACAACAACATGGATTTGATTTAATTTTCCTCAGCTTCACCTTGAACTTCCTCTCTAAAGTACTGAAGAACAACAATGTCATTCTGAGGACTAAGGTACACCTGATACAGGCGATGGACTTTGCAATTACTCGCTATGCATCAGAAAGTTGGACAATGACTGGGAATATCAGAGGGAGAAGTGATGCCTTTGAACTGTGGTGCTGGAAAAGAGTATTGAATATACAATGGATTGTTAGGAGAAAAAAACAGGCTCATCGTAGAGACAGTGAGACCAGGATGCTCCTTGGAAGCAAGAATTCTGAAGCTTTGTTTGACATATTTTGGGGATTTTGCAAGGACGGACCAGTCTTTGGAGAGGGATGTCATGCTTGGGAAGTTGGAGGGACAGTACAAGAGAGGAAGACCATGGATGAGGTGGATTGATTCAGTGACTGCTATATGGGGGTAGGTGTGTCAGAGACAGTAAGATTGGCACAGGATAGAGCAGGGTTTAGCACTGTTGTACATAGGGTCTCTATGAGTCACAGGTGACTCAGTGGCACATAACAACAGCATGGAACATAGTTCTACTCTGTCCTTTGTAAAGACCCTGAATAAGAATCAACTGCGGCTTCTTTTCACCTTTTTCTGACATTTTTAGTTTTGATTACTAAATTTTTAATTGCTGTGTGTGTGTGTGTGTGTGTGAAATTCCTGAAAGTGATTGTTTTTCCTTCCTTCATTCCTCCCCCCACCCCCCGCCTCCTTCCCTGGTTTTCCATTTTTTTTTAACTGCTACCCTTATTTTTAATTTTTAAAATTTATTTTTATTTGTAGTTTTAATTTCTATTCTTTTGGCTATTCTCTTATCTTTCTATTTTTCTTTTTTTAAACTGGCTGTCTGGTTGCCTAGTTGTAAGAAACTGCACTGCAATCCCAGAGGAATGCACTTCGACTTCACCGGTTGGTCCTCAAGAGGATTGGCAATCTTTTCCTTCGGTATTAACAGCCTCTGGAAAACCTGCTAGAGTGTCACCTATGAGTCATTTCCAACTTGATAGTACCTAATAACAATAAAATAATCCTTAAAATAGCCCTGCTAGTGCATTGGTTATGCAATTGGCCGCTAACCAAGAGATCTATTGTTAAAACTACTCACTAGCCACTTCATGGGAGAAAGATATCTGCTTCCATAAAGATTAAAGCTTTGGAAAATTTGTGGTTCTACCCTGTGCTATAGAGTTGTAATAAGTCATAATTGACTGGAAGGTTAACAGGGTTGGTTTTGTTTTTTTATCTTTAAAATGTCAGAAAACATAGTAAAATTATCTGTCTGAAATTTACAAATATTCACCCTTCATCTAAGAGTATACAGAGAACTTGTATTATTTTAATTTTTTTTAAATCTTGTTCATTTTACATAGTATTATGTTTGTTGTCGTTATGTACCATTGGGTTGACAGCAACTCTGAACCTTGCCTCGTCCTGAACCAACTTCAGTATCCCCAACACTCCTGACACCCGTGCCACTGTCACTGTGTCAAACCATCTCAGAGAAGGTCTTTCTCACTGCATTACAGTGGACTCTTCCAAGCATGAAATCCTCCTCCACGGTTTGGCTCTTCCAAACAACATGCCCAAAGTATGTGAGATGGAGTTTAATAATTCTTGCCTTCAAAGAACAACCAAAGGTCTCCCTCTTTCCAGTGCAGACATGTTTGTTCTTTTCACAATTGATGGCATGTTTCACATTCTTCTCCGGCACCACAACTAAAAGGCATCAATTCTTCTTCTGTCATCCTTACTCATTGTCCAGCTCTCAGATGCACAGCAAGCAACTGAAAAGATTATGGTTTGGATCAAGCTCGCCCTACCCTTTACTCTGACATCACTCCTCTTTCATACTCTGGAGAGGTCACTGACAACAGATTTCCCCCAAGATAATTTGTTCTTTGATTCCTGACTACTGGTGCCAAGGGTGTTTATTATGGAACAGAGCAAGATGAAATAGTTAGCAATATTTTCTCCATCCATCATGATGCTGCTTGTTGGCCTAGTGGTAAGGCTTTTTGTTTTTCTGATGTTGAGATGGAATCCACATTAAGTGCCTCAATTTCTCCACAGTTTTAGCAAGCAAGATATTGTCATCTTCAAATGCAGATTGTTGATGAATCTTCCTTCAATCCTGATACTATCTTTTTCTTTATAAAGTCCAGCCTCCCAAATGATCTGTTCTGCACATAGATTGTAAAGATATAAAAAGGGATATACCTCTGACACACTCATTTCTTGATTTTTAACAATGTAGTATTCTCTTGTTCTTTCTGGACAACAGTTTTTTTGGTCTAAGTATAGATTTCACATGAATACAGTATGAGTATGAAAAAAATATTTTCTTTTTCTCTTACTATTAACTCCCAGTGATGGTCTAGTGCTATGAAGCTATGCTATAATCCTAAAGGCACAAAGTTTGAATTCATTACATGTTCCATGGGAGATGGATGGAGATTTCATGCAATTTTCTGGCTCTGAAAACTTGCTGGAGGGTCAACTATGGATTGGTTTCAATTTGATGGCAAGCAACAACAATGACATATGAGTGGACATTAACAATGATGTAATTTGGCTGTCCTTGACTTTGTAAAAAAGTACACAATATAATGGAAATAACATTAAATGCCGAAAGAGATGTTGCAAACATGAGATTTAGTCCCAATTAAAAATAATTAGTTCTATGATTATGATGATACCAAGGAATTTTAATTCTTCCAATACACACAACAGTAAAATGAATTGATTGATACCACATTGTCCTTATATTCTCTAAATCATTTCTTAACTATCATATGAAATTTCAATTTATAGTAAATGTTTTATTTTTATGTATTGTTGTTGTTGTTGTTAGGTGTCTTTAGCATAGTAAGACTCATGATAACCCTATGAATAACAGATCTGAACTCTGTTGTATCCTGTGCCATCCTTCTCATCTCTGACACACTTAAGCCCATTACTATAGTCATTGTCCATTTCATTGGGATTCTTCTTGGGTTTTATTTTCCTGACCCTCCATGTTTTGCAGCATGATGTCCCTTTCCAAGGAATAGCCTCTGTTAGCAACATGCTCAAAGCATGAGAGATGGATTTTCTCCATCATTGTCTTCAAGGAGCACTCTGGCTGCACTTTTTCTGAAATACATATGTTGGTTTTTGTGTCAGTCCATCGAATATTTGTATTCATCTCCAAAACTGAAAGCTAAACACATCAGTATTTTTTATATTACTTATTCATTGTCTGGACCTCAGATGCATAGTAAGTGAGTGGAAAGATCATAGCTTCAATAAGGGGCACTTTTGTCTTTGGACTGACAGCATTACTCAATATTTAGGAGAGAATCGTGAGAGCAGAGCTACCCACTGCAATACATCTCCTGACTTCTTGATTGTTGATAGCAAGATTCCCCCCCCCCCGTTAGTTTATTTACAAAACTCAAATACAAATTTGAAGGAATTCTTTCCATTTCTCTCACCCCTCCAACCATGAAATTGTACAACCCAATGATTAATCACCCCTCCCCTGAACATCCCTCTTGGATCCTTATAGTCATTCTGCAGTAACGGTTTAGCAAGACTTTTGATTGTTGATTTAAGCACAGTGAGTCATGGACAACTTTAATTCTTTCTCCATTTATTACAATGTTGTCTTATACCAATTCCAGATGCATCTTGAAATACATGTTGTGAGTGACAGCATAATATCCATGTGCATACAAAGAACACCTGTTAATACCACTTCCTTGAAATATAAACACCAAAAACCAGAACCAAAGTAGAGGAAATAGATGATTTCTACCAATTTTTGCACTTAGAAATTGATCAAACATGCAATCATGTAACCAGGATGTAATAATAATGAGCGACTGGAATGTAAAAGTTGAGAATAGACAAAAAGCATCATTAGTCAGAAAACATGGGCTTGGTACCAGAAATGAGATAAGAGATAAAATGCTAGCATTTTTTACACTATTTTATTTATTCATTGCAAATAATTTTAATAAGAAACATAAATGGTGACTATACACATGGACTTCACCTGATGGTCTGCACAGAAATCAGATTGACTATGTCTGAGGAAAGAATCATAAGATAAGCTCAAGTTGAAGAAGCATCAGCTGTGCAAACAAGGCCTGGTACTGACTTGTGAAACAAATCATAAACTGCTCATAAGAAACTTCAAACTGAAGATAACAAAAATTAAGCCACAAGATGTGACCTTGACTCTAACTGACTTGAATTAAAAAAAAAAAATCTCAAGAATAGGTTTGAGCCCTTGAGCACTAATGAATGACTACCAGATAACTGGGAGATAACAAGAACATTATCCATTAAGAAAGCAAATGGTAATTCCAAAGAAAAACGAGGAAGACAAGTCTGAGATGGATGTCAGAAAAGATTAACTATTGCACTAAAGCACCGAGAAGCCAAAGCAAAGAGAAGAAACCAAGAAGTTAAGGAGCTGAACAAAAGATTATGCTGGAAGACACAGCAAAGTATTATAAAGAAATATGCAAGGAGCTGGAGACAGAAAATCAGTAGGGCTGAATTTGTTTGGTATTTCTCATGCTGAAGAAACTGAAGTAAAATTCAAGCCTTGAGTTATAATGCTTAAGGATGCTATGGAAAGAATTTTGAATGACCCAGGAAGCATCAAAAGAAGATATAAGGAGTACACAGAGTTACTTTACCAAAAAGAATTAGCAGACACAGAATAATTTTATGAAACAGCATACAACCAAGAGTCAATGCTGATGAAAGGGAAGTTCAAGGTGCATTGAAGAACCTGGCAAAATACAGGGACCCAGGAAATGATAGAATAATAATTGATGTATTTCAACCAACTGATGCAACTTTGGATGGGCTCTCCAGGCTGTGCCAATAAATCTAGAGGACAGCCACAAGGCCAACTGACAGAAAGAGAACCACAGTTATTTCCATGTCAAAGAAAGGGTGTTCCAATAGAATGTGGGAATTATCAAGTGATAAAACTAATAACATACACTAATAAAATCCTACTGAAGATTATCCAAAAAACAATTGCAATAGTATATTGACAGAGAACTACCAGAAATAAAGATGGTTTTAGAAGAGGCCATAGCACTATGGATATAATTTCAAATGTCAGATGGATCTTGGCTGAAAGTAGAGGACCAGATGAAAATCTATGTCCCATTGACTATGCAAAGACATTTGACTGTATGGATCACACCAAATTGTGGCTAACCTTGAAAAGAATAAGACTTCCAGAACATTTGATTGTAGTCATGCAAAAAAAAAAAAAAAAAAAAAGATCAAGAGGCAGTTCACAGAAAAGAAAAATGAAACACTGCTTGGTTAAAAATCAGGAAGAATGTGTCATAAATGTGTCCTATCTCCATACCTTTTCAATCTATATGCAGTAGAGATCATTCGTGAGACTGGGCTGGATGAGGAGGAATGTGATATCAGGATTGGAAGAAGACTCATCAGCAACGTAATTTATGCAGATGGCATATCCTTGGTTGCTAAAATTGAGGAGAGCCTGAACCATGGATTGAAGCTCAATATCAAGAAAATAAAGATTCTCATCACTGGGCAAATTGGCAGCATCATGATAGAAGAGAATTGAGATTGTTAACAATTTTAGCTTGCTTTGTTCTACACTCAACACTTTTAGCACTAAGCAGTAAGGAAATCAAGTCAAACTGCATTAGGAAAGTCTTCTGTCAGTGACCTATCCAGAGTTATTGCTAAAAAGCAGCAATGCTAGTCTAGATACTAACGTGCACCTGATTTAGTCTGTGGTCTTTAGAGTTATTTATTATGCATTAGAGAGCTTGACAGTGGCCAGGGAGGAGAGAGGAATTGGTTCCTTTTAATTGTGGTGCTGGAAAAGATTATTGAACATATATACCATGGACTTCCAAGGGAACTAACAGGTCTGTCCTGGAGAGGATGGAGCCAATCTGTTCCTTGCAGGCAGGATTGTGGGTTTCATCTCACATACTTTGGGCATATTGCCATGAGGAACAAATCCTGGTAGAAGAACATCATGCTTGGAAGGGTAATGAGACAACTCAGGAGAGA
Source organism: Elephantulus edwardii (assembly GCF_000299155.1). Classification (NCBI taxonomy): domain Eukaryota; kingdom Metazoa; phylum Chordata; class Mammalia; order Macroscelidea; family Macroscelididae; genus Elephantulus; species Elephantulus edwardii. The sequence goes on from NW_006399775.1 coordinate 6,720,742, forward strand.
GAGACACAGGATGAGATGGATTTACAAAGTAACTGGGATAAAGAGAGCAGATGTGTCAGACACAACACGATTGACCCAACAGGGTTTGGAGGTATTGTGCATAGGGTTACTGTGAGTTGTGGTTGACTTGATGACACGTAACAACAACAACAAAAACAACAATTACCCCAGTGATGAGGGACTTTGATTTTTGATGTTAAGATGATGACAACAATTATTTAGAACTTCAATCACACATTAGTTTCATACATCAATGACAATTTTCTCTAAATAGAAAATTCCAAAGCAATCTATTTTCACATGTATTACATGGTTTTAATTCTTCTCATGCTGATTTAAGAATAAGTCCAAATATATATTACTTTCAAGACAATAAGAGCATCCTTTTGTTTGAAAAGAGTTCTTGTTTTTTAAAAAATGGTACTACTAAAGGCAGTCTTCTGTAGATATTATTGAGTATGTTTCCACCCACAGACATGAAACACTATAATAGAACAAATTTACTTAATTGTTTATCTTCCTTAGAAGATCTAATAATAGACCTAACACAATATATTTTATTTTCAAGAACATGCATACTGCATATCCATACAAAGTTAGGAGTCTGAGAGTCTGAATTTGCAAAGAGATTTCTACGATGTCACATACCAACAATTCTTCTTCATAATCTTTAATAATAGATAGGTAAAAATTGTGAATTTTGTAGAGAGGAATGAAGAAAAAAATCTATTACTCAAATAGTTTACATTGTTCTCTACTATGTAAGTTGGTGGAAGATAATGTTCTAAAAAATAATTGCTGAGGTATTTCCTTCCTTGTACAGTGTCCACCCCCATTTCTGATAACACAGAGTACATGGGAACCAACCTTTTTCAACAGTACCGCTTGATGACTACAAGAAAGAGGAGAGTGCGCAAAACTAGGATAGCAAGCAGTAGTTTCAAAAGAGCAATAAGAATTGTGTTCAAATAAATACCACCCTCAAAATAACAATTGCAAAAAAGAAGGATCCTAGAGAAGCACTTTCTTACAATTATCCTACGCTAACAATAATATTATTAATAATGAGATACGCAGTTAATATGATAGTATACATAGAAAACCACAAGGACTCAACAAAAAAACCCTGGGAAACCTAATAAACCAATTTATTTGAATCAAGAACCCAGAAATGGGTTCAACTGACCAGCTGACCATATTCAATTAAAAACAAAATTTATAACGTGGGAAAATAACAACCTCTTCAACAGAGGGTGCTAACAATACTGGACATCTACCTGCAGAAAGCTGAAGCCGGATCTACATTTCATACCATACATAAAAATCAACTTAAGGTAGATCAGGGACCTTAGGGTAAAGCCTAAACCCATAAAGATCATACATGACAAGATATACCTAAATTTAGTGGTGATCCACTTCCTAAATCACATGCCTCCGGAAAACCTGTGAACTCTGATAAATGTCCATAGTTGTAGAGGGGCTTCAAGTCTTTTGTTCATAGGGTCGCTATGAGTTATGCTCTACTCGAAGGCAATCTACAGCAACAACAACCGAGAAAAGTATTGAATATACCATAGACTACTAGGAGAACAAACAAGTTCATCCTGGAGAGGGTGAAGACAGGATGGTCCTTGGAGGCAAGAATTCTGAAGCTTTGTCTGACATACTTTGGACATGTTGCAAGGAGGAGTCAGTCCTTGGAGAGGGACATCCTGCTTGGGAGGGTGGAGGGACAGCTCAAGAGAGGAAGACCCTCCATGAGATTGATTGAATCAGTCACTGGGGTAATGGGGGTAGGTGTGTTGGAGACAATAATATTGGCAAAGGATAGAGCAGATTTCAGGGCCATTGTACATAGGGTCACCATAAGTTGCAGGCGACTCAACAGCACATAACAACAACAACCCATGACATAAAAGGGTTGACAAGCACAGCCAGAAATATACAACCAGAAGAGCACATGATAGGATGAATGGGACCTTTTAAAATTAAGTTCCTGTGTGCTTAAAAAAAAAACCCCAAACAACCTTTTTTTTTCCCCTAAAGGAGAAAAAGAAAATAGAAACACTAGGATAAAGACCTTTGGCAATGACATCTCAGACAAGGGTCTCATAATAAAAGTTTACACAGAATACTGCAAGACCTTCACCAGAAAAAGAATAACCCAATCACAAAAAGGGCAAAAGAAATGGAAGGACATAAGTAAATGATCAAAATAAGGGATGAAAATAAAAATCACAATGAGACACCATCTCACTACAATAACAGAAGCAAAGTTTCATAGGATAAAAAGCAATAAATATTTGAGAGGATGTGAAGAGATCAGAGCCCTCATGCATTGCTGGGGGTGGTATTGTAAAATAGTAAAACTAACCTGGAAGGCAGTTTGATGTCTCCTCAAAAAAAGCTGAAATAGAAATCTCATATGACCCAGCTATTCTACTGCTAGGAATATACCCCGAAGAAAATTGAACCAAGACTGTCGCTGTCCGTTTGCCAGCAGTGAACAGTGACATCTTGAGGGGGGCAAGCATGATGGAGACACACCACTTTGGGAGCTGTTCAGATAGTCAATCCAGTTCAATTTTTTATCCACGCCAATAAGAAACACATGTACTTCAGAGCTAGTGTCACACTGATCACACAATACCTTGCATCCCACTGATCATACAACATCCCAGCCCAAGAATTTTCTGTTTCTTCATTGCCTTCTCTGTATTTTCCCCACATGCTTTCTTTGTTTTCTTACTTCTCGGGAGTCTAGGGTAAAGAAGAGATGGTGCAATCATCTTCTCTAAATTCTTTAGGGCTGTTTTTAGATCTCCTGCCATAACACTTTATCTTTTGTTAGCTGGGAATGGGGTTTAAACAGCTGATGGTGCCTTTCTTCTAATGGTGCTGCAGTCTTCCTCAAAACCAGTTCTGATTTATCTCCTTTGTCAGCATATCCTTTGCTGTTTCCCTGTCATTTCCCCCCTGAGAGATCGATTTCACCCTGATTCATTAGGAAAGGGGGTGTCCCATCCCCTTAGCTACTTACTACTGGAAAAAGGCGTTGTAGTTACCGGGGTGAAAAATCTTCTCTCACTACTCTAAAGGGCCCAGGTTTGCACACTGAAGATGTGAGCAGCAGTAATAGAAGGGATGATATCAACAACTACTGTCCAAAAGGAGGAAGTTTGAGATTGTCTAAGTTTGATGTCCCTACTTTCTAAAAAAGACATTAAACACTTTACTTGAGGAACTTTTAAATTGCTTTCTGAATTACCCATGATAAAGCAAGGGAGCACTTGTCTGATAAGATGGACCTGTGTCAAGTTCCCTGCTCCCTGACAGAGGCAAGCATGAAAGAAAGAGAGAAGAAGAAAGAATAGCTTGCTGAATTACCCTTGCTAAAGCTGCAAGATAGTGCTTACCCAATAATCTAGACCTATGTCAGGTCCCTTCTACCTGCGTCAAGTCCCTAAGCCTACCTCATGTCCCTATTCCCTGATGGGAGTGAGCATGGAAAGAGGTGCTCTCCCTATTTCTGATGGGAGTGAGCTCAGAGAATACTCACCGAAACCCCTGATGGGACTGAGGACAGAGGGTACACACCTGATAAGGCTACATCAGCTCCGTCACTGTTCAGGTGCCATATGTCGTTGTCTGTTCACTGGCAACAAACAGTGACACCCTGGTGGGAATAAGCACAATGGATACACACCACTCCAGGAGCTGTTCAGAGAATCAATCCAGCTCAATTTTATTGGGGGCTGCAGTGCACTTACATTCAAGTAAGTAAACAGGAAGACAGGGTAGGGTGGGCTTGCAGATGTGAGACATGTGGATTGGATAGGAGAACCTCAGCCTCGTGCAGATCACTCTCAGCTCAACACATGCAGCAGCCATCTTCCCAGGTGGTGAGCTTTCTCAAGCTGGTACAGTGAAACACAACAGAGCTTTCTTTACCTCATATTAAAAGTCATTGGGAGGCTTGCATTTATCCGGATCCAGGCAATCTGTTCTGGTCAGAGGCCCTCCCTTACTACCCAACATTACCCAACACAAGACAAAAATAGGAATTTGTATACTTATGTTAGTAGCAGTGGTATTCACAATAGCAATAAAATGGAAACAGTGCAAATGTCCATCAGCAAACAAATGGATTGAGAAATTATGGTACACATACAGACTGAAATAATATATAGGACTAAGAAGTAACAATTTTGCAAAATACTATACTACATGGGATAATATAGACAGCATTATTCAGAATGAACTAACTCAGTCTCATAAGGACAAATAATGCATTAGACTCTTATTATATATTAGAACTATAACTAGTAAAATGTAGATAAAAGTCCGAAAGGGGAAGAGGAGGGAGGCAGAGAGATAGGAGGTAGAGAGGGGAAGAAATCACTAGGATATCAGAGTTTGGTGAGTGGAGAGGGTGATGGTGAAAAAATTAGGAAAGATCTACTAGTATCCTGAAAAGATGACACAATAAGAGGCTTAAATCAATGGTGAGTAATTTTATAAGACACAATACACATGAGCGACTGGTTGAAACACAATGTGAAGGAATGTGTGAAATACAGTGTACATTAATGATGCATAATATGGATGACTCTTATATGTAAACCAATATAAAATAAAAATAAACTGGAGAAAAGAAAATAAATTGGTTAAAAATAAAAGAAATAATGGGGTAAATGTATGTTTTTATGGTAGACTAGTGGTAGAGAACAAGAGAGTAATACAGAATAAGAGAGAGTAAGATGTATGGAGTTTTTCAGACTGCTTGGGATTTTTTGAATGTTTTTACAAATTACAGGGATGGCAGTGAAGTAAATATGTGAAGGTAATCCTGAGAAAATTTTCTGCAGAGAGAGAAGAGAATGGTTTTATAACTATCAACTGCTAACTAAGAAAGACAACTTTACTGATACATTCTACATCATAAATTTGGGAGTAAACTAAGACAGTTGTGCTCGGGAAAATGGAGCATTATATAAAACTGTGAATTTCCCAGGTGCCTGTTAAGGGCGAAGAGGATAAATCCAAGTTCTGTATGTGCACAAAATGTAGATTTTTTTTTTATGTTTACCATTATATATGTGTGCTTTCTTTCCTTAATGTCTAAGTTCAATTCACATTATGATATTCGTGACTATAAATCAATATGAAAGCAAGACAGTGGTGTTTTTTCATAATTTTGATGAAATTATTCTCACCTGGAAGCAAATAATTCATTTATGACAACATTTAAAAAATTAATTTAGTCAAACTGGGAAAATAAAGTGCAATTTTATCTGGCTTCCTCCATCCCCACCTCTTGCAGTTGCCTCAAGATATTTCAGAATGTGTAGGAGGAATGTGGCATCAAGATTGAAGGAAGATTCATCAACAACTTGCATTATTCAGATGGCATAACCCTGCTTGCTGAAACTGATAAGGGTCTGAAGTGCTTACTGCAGAAGATCAAGGACTGTAGCTTTCAAAACAAAGAGTCACCCAATTGGACTAATTGGCAGCATAATTATGATGGTGAAGAGACTGACATTTTTAACAACTTTAGTTTGCTTTGTTCCACAAACAACAATCTTGGCACCAGCAGCCAGAAAATCAAGAGACAAATTGCATGGGAAAATCAGCTGTCAGGGACCTCTCTAGAGTACTGAAGAGCAACGATGCTAGTCTGGAGACTAAGGTGCACCTAATCCAGACCATAGTCTCTACAATTGTTTGCTATGCATCTGAAAACTGGACAATGACCAGAGATGGTAGACAGAGAATTGATGCCTTTGAGCTGTGGTCCTGGAGAAGAGTGTTGACTATACCATGGGCTGCCAGGAGCTCAGATTTGTCCTAGAGATGGTGAAGTCAGGCTGCTCCTTCGGGGCAAGGATTCTGAGGTTTTGTCTGACATACTCTGGGCATATTACAAAGAGGGACTGGTCCTGGAGAGGGACATCATGCTTGGAAGGCTGGAAGGACAGAGAAAGAGAGGGTGACCATCAATGAGTTGGATTGATGCAGAGACTGGGATAAGAGGGTTGCTTTATTGGAGACAATAAAGTTGGCACAGAATAGAGCAGGTTTCAGGGTTATTGTACACAGGGTCACTATCTGTATCAAGTGACTCAATGGCACATAACAACAGTAAAACAACAAATTTCTTTAGTAAAAAAGTGGCTTTGATTTCATGTATCTTCATGTATATGAACATTTACTTATTTTATGGATATTCAGCTGTTAAAATTTATTGAAGTTTTTATGACAATTAGAAATAAAGATCATATGACAATAAAAGAAATAATTTTAAATTGCTTGATAATTTTTTCAGTAACAATGTTGAAATGTATATTAATAAATTCATAGCAAAAATGATTAGCATATTTTTAAAATTTAAATAAGTATATAATATCAAGTGTTACATAAATTATTTTGCTTTCTTTTCACATTTTTATGTGTTGTACGTGTTTGTGTGTGTGTGGAGATGTTTTTCATCTCCACTATATTATACTTAGCCTATAGTTTGCTCATTGTTATGTGCCATTAAATTGTCTGCAATTTATAGCAACCCTATATACAATAGCTCTAAACTCTGATCTATCCTGAGCTGGTCTCCTTGACTCTGATACACCTATACCCATTATCCCAGTACTGTATCAATCTATGTCATTCAGAATCTTTCTGTTCTGTATTGTCCCTCCACCTTTCTAAGCATGATGTCCTCCAAAGACTTGTCTCGCCTGGCAACATGCCCGAAGTATGTGAGATGGAGCTTCAAAATTCTTGCTACCTGGAGGTGTTGTCGATTAAGACAAAGAAAGAGATGACATCAAGAAAGAGGGGAGAAGAGAGTTAAGGCAGGGGTGACCAGCTCAAAGACTGCAGCCCTATGTACAGAGTCTCTCCAACCTTTACTGAGATTTGCCAGGAAGTAAATCACAGAGAAAATCCTTTACTAATGAAGCTATGTTTTTCTCTGCTAACAATCTTATGTTTATCTCAGGAATGATGGTTTTACAAACAGAGTCTGAAAATAGTGGTGGTGCTGTCAGGTCGGCCATGGTGCCTAAATCCTGTGACCTATCTCAGGAAAAATACTAATTATTTTTTCTAAATGTTTTTAATTTCTTTTCTTCATTTTTCCATTGCACTTTTCTCCCCGCCCATCCCTTTCCTCCAGTTTGTTCTTCTCTTTGAAAAGTAAGATTCTTTCATTGTTACACAATGCCTCCTCCCAAGTCCAGAAATACCATCTGATTCTTGTGATCTGACACAAGAGGAATTCCAGCTTGTATTTGTGCTTTATTCAATTCCTGTTTAAGCATTTGGCTTAACATTTTGCTTTCTACATGGAAAAGAAGCCTGGTTCCACCCTGTTCAGGATAAATCTGTTTGTACTCTTGTCAGTTCGTGATATGTTCCATAATCTTCTCCAGGATCACAACTCAAAGGCACCAATTCTTCTTCTGTCAACCCTAGTCACTATCCAGCTCTTTGATGCATAGCAAGTAATTGCAGAGACCATGGCCTGAATTGGGCTCACATTAGTCTCCAGACTGAAATATTTTAAAGACACAACCATTTTTCAAGGGTCAGTTATTTTGAAACTGTTTTATACTATCTGTAATCAATAGTTGATTCTAGTTCATGGAAACCCATGTATAACAAAGCAAAAATGTGCTCCATAGACTTTTTGGTTACCACTTTTGGCACCAGAAATCAGGAATCAAAAGACAAATTTCATTGGAAAAATCTGCTGTCAGGGACCTCTCTAGAGTACTGAGGAGCAACAATATCAGTGTATAGACTAAGGTGTGCCTGATGCAGGCCATAGTTTTTACAATTACTTGCTATGCATCAGAAAGCTGGACAATGACTAATGATGACAGAAGAATTGATGCCTTTGAGTTGTGCGGGAGAGTAGTATTGAACATGCTGTGGACTTCAGGAGAACAAAAGAGTCTGTCTTGGAGAGGGTGAAATCAACCTTCTCCTTGGAGGCAGGAATTGTGAAGCTCAGTCTCATATACTTTGAGCATGTTGCCAGGAGGGACCAGTCCTTGACGAAGGATATCATGCTTGAAAGGGTGGAGGGACAGCACAAGAGAAGAAAAGTCCTGATGATTGATTCACACAATAACTGGAGTAATGGGATTAGGTATATTGGAAACAGTGAGATTGGCTCATGATAGGGCTGGCTTTAGAGCAGTTATATATAGGGTCACTGTGAGTAGCAAGTGACTCAATGGCACATAACAACAACATGAAAAATAGATCAAAATGTCTCCCCATCCTGTGCCATTTCAAGATTTTAGCCATTTCCTGGCTCATTGTCATAGTCACTGTGTCAAACCATCTCATTGGAGGTCAATTTCTCCTTTGCCGATATTTCTCAGCATGATGTATTTTTCCAAATACTAGCCCTTCCTCATTACCTACCCAGAGTATGTTGTTGTTATGTGACGTCAAGTCAATTGTGACTCATAGCGACCCTATGTACAACAGCCCTAAACTCTGCTCTGTCCTGTGCTAATCACACTGTCTCCGATACACCCATCCCAATTACCCCAGTCACAGAATCAATCCACCTCATAGAGGGCCTGTGCTGTCCGTCCACCCCCCTAAGCATGATGTCCCTCTCCAAGGATTGGTCCCTCCTTACAACATGTCCAAAGTATGTTAGATGGAGCCTCAGAATCCTTACCTCCAAGGAGAAGCCTGGTTTAACCCTTTCCAGGATGAATCTGTTTGTTTTCCTAGCAGTCCATGGTACATTCAATACTCTTCTCCAGCACCACAGCTCAAAGGCGTCACTTCTCCTTCTATCCTCCCTAGTCATGGTCCAACTATCTGATGCATAACAAGTGATAGCAAAAACCATGGCCTGTATCAGACTCACCTTAGTCTCCAGAGAGACACCATTGCTCTTCAGTACTTTGGAAAGGTCCCTAACAGCAGACTTTCCCAAGGCAATACCTCTTTTAATTTCCTGGTTACTGGTGCCAAGAGTGTTGACTGTGGAGCCAAGCAAACTAAAACTGTGTACAAACTCAATCTCTTCACCATCCATCCTGATGCTGCCAATTGGTCCAGTGGTGAGAATCTTTGTCTTCTTGACATTGAACCTCAATCATACTGAAGGCTGCAGTCCTTGACCTTCTGCAGCAAGCACTTCAGGTCCTCCTCAGTTTCAGCAAGCAGGGTTGTGTCATCTGCATAAAACAGATTGTTGATAGATCTTCTACCAATCTTAACCCCACATTTCTCCATACTGAGCCCAGCCTCTCGGATAAGTTCTTCATACAGGTTGAAAAGGTATAGAGACAGGACACATCCCTAGCTTATGCCCTTCCCAATCTTGAACCATGCAGTATTTCCTTGCTCTGTTTGGACCACTGACTGAAAGACATATATATTTGTTCCCATTCCAAAGAAGGATGACACAACAGAGTGTGGAAACTATAGAACAATATCATTCATTTCACATGTAAGCAAAATTCTACTGAAGATTATCCAAAAATGACTGGAACAGCACATCAGCAGAGAACTGCCAGAAGTCCAGGCTGGATTTAGAAGGGGTCGTGGTACTAGGGATATGTTAGATGGAAGCAGGGAATACCAGAGGAATGTCTATCTGTGCTTCATTGATTATGCAAAGGCGTTCGACTGTGTGGATCATAACAAACTGTGGCTGACTCTGAGAAGAATGGGAATCCCAGAACACTTGATCGTGCTAATGAACCCAGAGTATGAGAGACAAAAAGTACCACTTTTGCCTCTAAAGAGGACTCTGATTGCATTACTTCCAAGACAGATCTGTTTGTTCTTTTGGAAGCCCATGGGATCTTCGAGACTTTTGTCCAGCAGTAGAATTTAAAGTTATCGATTCTTCAGGTATCCTTATCCAACTTTCAAGAGCATATAAAACAATCAGAAATACTGTGGCTTGGGTCAGGTATACCTTAGTCCTTAATCTGATATCTTTTGTCTTTAGCATTTTGAAGAAACTCTTGAGAACAGATTTTCCTAATAAATAAAAATGTCAATATTAATTTCTCTGTTTTGGTACTTGACATCTTCCTGGATTACTGCTTAGTACATCCATCAGAAATAGAACATTGACTCAAGAAGGATGTAATTGTCAGTCTATGAGACTTCCACATATGGTTATAAAATGAATCTAAATCAATATTCTCATATAAAAATATAAATACTTCACACAAAGGATCATTTTGCACATCTTTCCTCTAAAGACTCCCTCCCATAAATGTGTCTGCAGTTTGGAGATCTGTATCAGAAAACTATCACCATAGCAACACTTAGAGTCAAAACTTTCATTTCTTTTTAAGTGATAGAAAGCCTAGACCTAAATAAATTTCATTTTGAAGATTGATTGGCTATTTCATGACCATGTTTTTGTTTTGTATTTTAATCAGTATGACCTAAGAAATGGTGAGACACAGAGTAGATAATGATAAAATTCTTTTATTTAGTCAGTCTGTTCATATAAACTAATATTAAGTTAGGTGCCTTTAGACACACACTCTCAAAAACAAAACACGAAACAAGTAGTTAAGACCAAAATAAATTAGAAATTAATACAAGTTTCATTCTAAATTTAGCAATAACTCCAGTTAAAACTATATTTGAGTTATTCAACAATTATAATTGTAAGTTATACAACTGTTAGCATGACTCATGAGTAATCTCATGGATAATCTTTTCCAAGGAATAACTTATCAAATATGAGTAAGGAAATAAACAGTGATCTGTAACATTGTGAGGATTGTTAGAAATTGACAGTACCACTATATGCATTTCATTATTCTAGCCTTGAATTGAGAGCCAATTCTAGTTTTATTCTCAATGGAATAAGACTATTTTAATATAAAACAAAATTTAAAAAATTATGTCATTTTAAATTTCTCTTTCAAACGTCCATTCCATGGACTTCCAACCTATTGGAGTCAGCTAGTCTGTTCTGATTCAACAACAATGAGAAAGAAAGAGCCACAATAATTGAAATGTTTTATGCTAATAGTTTTATGTTAGAACAAACCTAAAGAAAGAGGAGTCAGGAAGTAAATAAAAGATAAGTTTTTTTGTTGGTGTTTTTTTTTAATTTGTTTGTTTTTGTTGCTTTGATTTTTTTCCCCCTCAGATGTATACCCTCTTTCAATCTGGACTGTCACAAAAACAGACATAAAGCACAGGGAATTTTCTTTTGCTTCCTAGTGTAAACCAAAACAAGATTATCCAAGTTCTATCATTGGATACAGAAAAGGGGATTCGTTTTAAAGTAAACAAATAACCCTTTTCTGGATTGTTATGGCTCACCAAGATGTCTTAATAATACAAATTAACCTGGGTAAGTAATCAGATGTTGAACACTAAGGCATTCTAAGAATTCACAAGGTCTCTCACAGGGCTGCAGCAAACATCTTGATCTGATTTGATAAAGTTCTCTAAACTTTTTTCCACTGAATTTTGTCAAATGAATGTAGCAAGTAGTGATATGTTAGGGGGAAGATTTGGCGAAACAGGATTGGAAACTTTCATTTAATACAAAAACTCATAAATTTTTGAGAAATGCTCTCTTGTAGCTAAGAAGATTCAGAAGCAAATAGGACTGTAAAGAAATAAAATCGTCTAGTGGGTAAAGAGTCACACTACCGACACAAAGCCTAGCAGTTTCAAAACACCAGCTGATCTGAGGAGAAATGTGGACAATCTGCTCCTGTGTAATTTTTAGGCTCAGAAAACCTGCTGGAGTCAGCTATGAGTTTGTCCTGATTCAACAGGAAGGAGAAAGAGAGAACCACAATAACTGAAATATTTTATGCTAATAGTTTCATGTTAGAACAAACATACAGGAAGAAGAGTAAGGAAGTAAATCAAAGAACATATAAATATCAATATTATAATGACTTGGAATTTCAAATCAGTTGGGGAAGAATTATGTTGATAAAAATAAGCCCAACAATTTAATTCAAATAAGTATAGTTCTCTGTGTGTATGTAGAAAGATCATGACTATTTCCTTAAAATAAATAATATTCAAAATTTGAAAATATTTTTAAAATGAATAATATTAATATTAGATGCATTAATTTTAAATTTATGTATAAGGGATTGTTTTATTTATGCAAAACATGACATATAATAATCATAAACAAAAACATTTATGTATTTCACCTATAAAGGTTATGTGTTGATTTTGTATTATTGCTAGTGATTATGATAGATTAACTGAAAATATATCTATATGTGTAGATATAATTGTTGTTATTGTTAGGTGCCATTGAGTAAAGTTTGACTTATAGCGATGCTATGGACACTCATTCTGAAACCTAACCTATTCTGTGCCATCTTCATCATCCCTGAGACACTAGAGCCCATTGTTAAAGTCACAGTGTCAATCCTTCTCTTTGGGGTCTTCCTCTCCTTTGCTGACCTTGTGTCTTTCCAAACATTATGTCCCTTTCCAAGGAATACCCTCACCTAACAACATTTCCAAAGTGTGAAAGACAAAACTTGGCCATCCTTGCCTCCCAGAAACACTCTGGCATATAGATACTGTTGTTATTATGTATCATACAGTTTGAACCAATTCATCACTGATTTTCCAGCAGGTTCACAGAGACAGTAAACTCAGTGGGAGCTGGGAGTTGAGTGCGCATCTTTCTCCTATAAAGCAGCTGGTAGATTCAAACTGAGTACCTTTGTGTTGTCATTGCAACCATTAAGCCACCAGTTACATATGATAAATAGATGATCAATTGATAGATAGACAGATAGATAATAGATA
>NW_006399775.1:6733645-6736168 GCF_000299155.1 Elephantulus edwardii
TAATAGATAATAGATAATAGATAATAGATACAGCTATTGATAGATATTCTATCTATGATATATATATATATATCCACACACATATATATGTATATGTATATATAAAATATGTAAATGCATGAAAGAGAGAAGAGAGAGAAATTCAAGTGATAAAGTGAGAACAAAGAATAAAATGATCCAAATTATGTTGGAAATTTAATATAACAAACAACAAATTTGATGACTGAACTAAAGAATTCAATAATAGATTAATATTACTTAAAATAAGATTGAGCTGTATGGATTACAAATAAGGGGTAAAATTATTATAGAACCCTGTTGGCTTCTTATTGTTGTTATTAGGTGCTCTCGAGTCCAGTAGGACTAGTAGTGGTCCTATAAATACATATTTGAACTCTGTCCTATCCTGTGCTATCTACACACTTTCCGACACACTAGAACCCCTTGCAGCAGTCATTGTGTCAAGCCATCTGATTGACGGTAATCCTCTCTTTTGTTGACCCTTTACCTTTCCAGCATGATGTCCTTCTCCAAGGAATAGACTCTATTGAGACTCTATGAGAGACAAAGTTTCTCTATCCTTGTCTTCAAGGAGGACTCTGGCTGCACTTTTTCCAGACATATTTGTTTGTTTTGTTGACAGTCCGTGGGATATTCAAATTGAGGACCTGGGTTTGTCTGATTCAGGCCATGGTCTTTCTGATCACTAGCTACGTTTCTGAGAGTGGGGTAATGAATAAGGATGACAAAACAAGAGCTGATGTCTTTGAGCTGTGATGTTAGAAGAATACTGTATATCCCATGGTGTGCCAACAGGACAAATTGCTGGTGGCTTAGTGGTAAGGAATTGTTCTGTCAAAACAAAGGTAAATGGTTTGAATTCACCAAATGACGATGACCAAAAAATGGACAATCTCTTTTCATGCAATGTACTACTATTGAAAACAAACTGGAGTGTCAACCATGAATCAGTTCTGACTTGATGGTACACAACAACAACAATAAAATCACAAGCATTTTTTATGAAGGTAATTCAAGAGATTCTATCAATAATCAGTAAGTACAAAGTCAACAGTACACATGAGAGATATAAATATATACTCAACACATAAAACACTGGGTTTTTAAGTGCTACCTGAAGAAGCAGCAGTCAAAAAAAAACAAAACAAAAAAAAACACCTACAACCCACCAAAACAAAAACCATCAAATCATGTGTTGCAATGAGATAATCTCAAGCAAAAGATATCTTTAAAGTGTTAAAAAGCAGAGATGTCCCTTTGAGAATTAAGTTGTTTATGGTATTTTGAATCATCTCACATAAATTTGAAAGTAAATAATAAATCAGGGAAAACTAACCTCTGGAGGAGATTGTCCATCTTTTGCCAGTGAAGTAACTAATGGATTCTTGACTCCAAAGAGATATCACCTTGGTGTTAGCAGTGTAGTTATAGACCATGGCATTATTGTTATTGTTGTTGTTGTGTGCTGTTGAGTCAGAGTCAGCCCACATCTGACCCTCCATTAAGTTTTCAGAAGCTGTCAATTGTACTTTGTGAGACTGTTCATTCTTTTCCCATGAAGCAACTGGTGGATTCAAACCACATGCCTTTGGGATTGCAACACAGCTTCTTACCAGCAGGCTCCCAAGATCCAACAGAAGAATGGCACTAGAATGCCCTGAATAAGAAAAACTAAACAATAACTGAAGTATTTGAATTCTGGTCTTGGAGAAAAATATTAAATGTACCATGGATTGCCAGAAAAACTAACAGATCTATCTCAATTGAAATAAGTCCAGATTGTTCCTTAGAAAGCAGAATGGGGGAGATTTCTTTCCATACTCTTTGGATATGTTATCACTGGGGACCAGTTCCTGAAGAACTACATCATGCTTAGCATAGTGGGTCAATTAAAAAAAAAAAAAGGAAAACTCACAAAAAAATAGACTCACAAAGTGACTGTGATGATAGATTCAAATAAATTACAGCAGTAATTGTGAGGATAGTGTAAAGCTGAGGAGTGTTTTTCTTTGTTGTGCATTAAATTGCTAAGATTCAGAACATGTATGATAATGTCTAGTGAGTGTGTTAAAAACTTGTGCTCCCAACCCAAAGACACATGGTTCAAAACCACCAGCTGCACTGTGGTAGAAAGATGGACAGTCTTCTCCTCTGACATTTACAGCCTCTGAAAAACTGCTGGAGAGTCCGCTATGATCTGGCTTAGACTGGGCAACACGTAAAAAGTACAACAACAGTAAGAACATACGTGTGCCATAAATGATGGAAAAAACAAATCACTATTTGAAAATAAAGTGGTATAATCAAAGGAACTGTTAATGTGTGAGAGGAAAGAAAAGAATGTGTGTGTGTGCATGAGTGTCATAAAGAGAAGAGCTCATATATATTATAGTTGTCAAAGTAAGTTAAATTTTACAGTAAGTTTTTGAAAACAACTAGATGGAAAAGTACAAATACAAGTACAGATAAAACAGAGATGTTGTTCTTGTTGTTATGTGCCGT
>NW_006399775.1:6737704-6763076 GCF_000299155.1 Elephantulus edwardii
CTTTCGGTACAACGACTCAGTATATTCCTTCCATCTTCTTTTGATACCTCCTGGATCATTTAACATTCTGCCTAAAGCATCCTTAATTGTAGCAACTCGAGGTTTGAATTTGTTCTTCAGTTCCTTGAGCTTAAGAAATGCTGAATGAGTTCGGCCCTTTTGATTTTACGACTCTAGTTCCTTGCACATTTCATTGTAGTATTTTGCTTTGTTATTCCGTTCTGCCTTTTGGAATATTCTGTTCAGCTCTTTAGTGTAATCATTATTATAACCACCTGGAAGAATTACAGTGCTTGACTCATTTTAATAGCATTTAAACAACTCACAGATATGTTAGCTTCCCAAAAGTTCTCACAGCTGAGAAAATATGACTGTGAGTCCATTTTTTCTAATCAAAATATTGTGTTGTCTGTCCTATTAGGATTTCTTTTATACAAGACCTTTGAAATAAATATGCTTTGAAACTTACTATAAAATTTAACCTAGTCTGGAAACCATAATACACATGCTCTCTGCTCTCTGAATCTCAAAATAGCCTTGGGCAAAAATCAATAAGCTCTGATGAGGCTTGACCTGTACTGAGCAACCATTAAAACTCTGGATCTTTTATCAAATTTCCCAGGCTAATTGTAAGAGAGAGAACACATTCTCCTTTCAAATTCATCTGCCGAACACACCACTCTGGTGACTTCTTTCTTTTTTTTCCTAATAGACCACAGGCTACATCAGAAATATATTCAACATTCTCTACACCTCACTCCTCCAGAATCTTCTATATTAAATTATAAAGGCAGATGGGGTGGCAACTTTGCCTGCTAAACTCACTTTGTACAAAACTCTACAGGATTCATCAGAGCCAGTTAAACTATCTTGATGATAGTAGTGACTGAGTGAGTACAAAGCATTCTACTAACCTTGTAAAGATCCCCTATGAAATGTATCATTATTTTGTAAACTTGGTAAGAGAAAAATTGAGATTTCTGTCTGTGTGGCATTAATTTGAATTTATAAGAGCTCTAGTAGCCTAGTGGTAAAGACTGCACTACCAACCCAAGAGTGTTTGAGTCAACCAGTTGCTCTGTAGAAGAAAGATTGGCAATCAAATCCCCTGTGATTTACTGCCTTGAAAACCCACTAGAAAGTCAGTTTTGTCCATTACAACTCAACAGTATTTAACAACAGCAATTTGAATATGCATAATATTGTACATATAAAGAACAAAAGTTACAGATTTGCTTTAATGTAATGTGAAACAACACATGGATAACTCTAATTTTCAAAAGCACTTTCCTTTTTAAAGATTTACATTGGGTTCTACTTTGTGTAGTTACTAATCTTGTTTAGTAAATTCATTGCTATTGATTAGAATTTGACTAATAGTGAGCCTTATGTGAGGAGGGAGTTCTGGTGGTACAGTCCTTAGAAAGTTGCACTGTTGTTATTGTGTACTATCTATTCAGAATCTATCCATAGCGGACCCTTCAGCACACTTTCGGAGGCATTAAATTCCATGGGAGGCGACTACCCATTATTCGCCCACAGAGCAGCTGGTGGATTTGAGCCATGTGCTTTTGTGATGGCAGTGCAATTCCTTACCTTTAAGCCACCAGAGCTCCCCAACAGGTTGCACTACTAACATAAAAGCCACGTCACCCTGGGTATTTAAATACATTGATGTCAATGGGTGAGAAAGATGGCCAACTTCTTCCTGTATAATTTATACCCTTGGAAGCCTGCTGGTTGGCTGGCTGTGCTACTTGATAATCAATTGAATTGGACTTTTTAGGGCAGAGCAGAATCGTCTCCTAGAATTTCTAAGAGTACTTACTTATTCGAGGCAAACATGGTGAATCTTTACATTGGGTTCTACTTTGTGTATTTACTAACCTTGTTTAGTATTCATATACACTGGACATGTACTTAAGAGGGCCAGTACTTGGAAAGGGACATCATGCTGGAGAAGTCATGAAGGTCAGAGAAAGAGAGGAAGACCCCCCTAAAAGATGAATTGACACCGTAATTATAACAATAGGCTCTAGCATATCAGAGACCATGAAGATGGTACAGAACAGAGCAAGGTTCAGATCTGTTGTTCATAAAATTATTGTATGAGTCACAGGTGACTTGACAGCATCTAACAAGAACAATCCTTAGGGAACTAGATTACCATATCTTTCTTCTTCAGAGCACCTGATGAGTTGGAACTGCAAAAATTTGTTTCTATTAGTCACCAAGTACTTAATTACTGTCTACTTGGGTTCCTCACCATGTTTAATATTAATACTAAATTTATTATCCAAGAAGACACTTCTTCCTCAAATTCCACAGCCTTTCTCCTTTCTTTTTTGGTCAAGCATACAACAGTACCAGCACAAGAATAGAAAGAATAGCAGCAGAGCTAAGAAAATGAGGTCAAATCTACTATACCTAGGTCATCACTGAGTACTGTGACCTTGGAGCTAGTCACCTCAAATGCCTATACCTCCTTATGCTCCTTGTGATGTATTGGTTATAAATTCTTTGAAACTGTAAATGGTGAACACAATAATTCCTTGCTCTTGCAGGTTTAATTCTGAAATATAAAAAGCTTGGAAGTCATCACTTCCATTTTTTTCAGGTAAAAAAGCTATAAATAAATTGAAAAGCAAAGATTTTTCTTGAAGTCAACAGAAAACTGAAGTCACTTTATATTGTCATCTCAGAAAACCTGTGAATTCAACTTCTTACATTAAAATCAGTCTAGAAAACCTTAGAAAGCAATTGACAGATCGCATGCTACATATTGAAGGTACACTGGCATGAGAGTTAGAGGTGTCAGGGACAACATCTTAGGGGTCCTCCTGTATTTTCTTTAGTTTTGTCATGAAGTGTCCACCTGGGACTCTCTGTGAAGACAGGCAGGGGCAGAGGAAAAAGAAAAGTATTCACTTTAAGGACAGAGAAGACAAGTAGAATAAACATTTTGTAGAACATTAAGAGCCTTTTCTATATCAAAAGCTTTCCTTCAAGATGAACTACTTTACCAGAACCTTCACTCAAATTTTACCACTCTCCTCTTCAAGCTTTCTAAGTTTATATTAAAATGGGACTAGAAAACTAAAAAATAATTCATAAAGTCATAGCACAGGGAATTAGATCCTCTAGAAAGCAAAATAAAGACCCAACGTATATACTGTAATAACATAAAAGATAACTTTTAGTATAACACTAAGGAAAATATTTACATCTCTAACATCTTACTATTACTACATTTGTATGTTTCTGGTACAAAACAAGTTTCAATTAAGAAAGCTCTTAAAAACACACTTTTCTGAGAGAAAACCAAAGACAACATGAAAGAACACAAGCACACAAAACAAGAAAATTGATGTTTGACAGCAAAAGTTACAACAAACATTAAGCACAGCCTAACTGTTGTTGCTATTGTGGTTGTGTGCCATCAAGTCTTCTGCATCTCATGGCAACCCTGTGTACAACAACTCTGAAGCCTGCCCTGTCCTGAACCAGTACCACTGACTCCAACATCCCTACCCCTATTGTCCCAGTTACTGTATCATCCATCTCATCCCAGGTCTTCCTCTCCTGCTCT
Organism: Elephantulus edwardii; assembly: GCF_000299155.1. Lineage (NCBI taxonomy): Eukaryota > Metazoa > Chordata > Mammalia > Macroscelidea > Macroscelididae > Elephantulus > Elephantulus edwardii. The sequence goes on from NW_006399775.1 coordinate 6,741,294, forward strand.
GTCCATCCACCTTTCTGAGCATGATGGCCTTCTTCAAGGATTGGTCCCTCCTAGTCACATGCTCCAAAGAATGTGAGATAAAGCTTCAAAATCCCAACCTCCAAGGAGAAACTTGATTTCACCCTCTCTAAGAAAGATCTATTTGTTTTCTTGATGATCCATGGTATGTTCAAGATTCTTCCCCAGTATTACAACTCAAAAGCATCAATTCTTCTTCTGCTATCCTTAGTCATTGTCCATCTGTCTGATGTGTAGCAAGTAATGGTGAAGACCATGGCCTGGATGAGGCATATCTTAGTCTCTAGGCTGATATTGTTGCTTCTCAGTTCCCTGGAGAGGTAGGTCCCTGACAGCAGAATTACATGGAAGTTCTTGTTTAAATAGACAAAAGGAACCTTTGTGGTTTAAAAGTGGGGAAGATTCAGTCTGTATGTTGAGCAAATAATCCAAAAAGTTAGACTATGTAAAGAAAATGTAGCTTTAGGATTGGAGGAAAAATTATTATAAATGCACAAGATATACCTGATTCATGCCATGATTTTTACAATCACTTGCTAAGCATCTGAAAGCTGGACAATGAGAAAAGATAACAGAAGAAGAATTCATGCATTTGGGCTATGATATTGGATAAGAGTTCTAATTATCCCCTAAACTGCGAAAACAACAAACCTGTCTTGGATAAAATGCAGCAAGAATGCTACTTTGGGGTAAGGGTGACAAAACTTTATTGCCCACTCTGGGCGTGTTGCTAGGAGAGGGACATCATGCTTGGGAAAATGGAGGATAAATAAAAGAAGAAAGACAGTCAATGAGATAGATTCACACAGTGAGCATACCAATGAGTTCAAGTGTGTCAGAGGTGGTGAAGATGGCACAGGATAGGATAAGGTTCGGATCTGTTTTTATAGGTTCACTATTTGGACCAGGAGGCAGTCATAAGAACAGAGCAAGAAAGCACTGAATGGTTCAAAATTGGGAAAGGTGTATGCCAGGGATGTGTCCTATTTCCATATCTTCTCAATCTATATACAGAACAGATTATCTAGGAGGCTGGGCTGTATGAGGAGAAATGTGACATCAGGATTGGAGGAAGACTCACCAACAATCTGTGTTATACAGATGATAAAATCCTGCTTAATGAAACTGAGGAGGACATGAAGTACTTGCTGCAGAAGGTCAAGGACTGAAGCCTTCAATATGGATTGAAGCTCAACATCAAGAAAACAAAGATTCTCATCTCTGGGACAATTGGCAGCATCATGATAGATGGTGAAGAGATTGAGATTGTTAACAACTTTACTTTGCTTGGCTCCACAAGTAGTACTCTTTAGCAGGGTGCAGGATATTAAATACTCTTTGCATAAAATGATAATTCAAAGACATGGATTCTTCTTCATTGTCCTATTTTCATATGTGTATGAAGCAATTTAAAATGCCATGGTTTGGATCTGACGCACCTTAGTCCTTTAACTGACTTCAACATTTTAAAGATGTCCTTTAGATTTGCCCATTGGTCTGTTTTAATTTTCAATTTATGTCCTTGCAATTCCAAATTATCTTTCCATTGCTCAATTTGCAAAAGATGGAGGTAGATACAACAAGCATTTTTCCCTTTAGTATGACATGACAGTGTTTGGAGGAAACCCCCTATTAAAATGAGCTTGGAAGCAGGAGTGGCATGCACTCCTGAAATAACTTGCCTCCAGTACCTCTATGAACTTGGAGAAAGGATGAAAGTTATACAAGGGTTCAAGACTTTCATTCATTGGTTGCTATGAGTTGTCTACAACTTGATGACACTTAACAACATCTAATATAAGACCTTGCAGGGGGAAAAGTTTCTCTTCTGGCAACCAGTGCACTCTCATTTGCTCTAATTCCTGTGAGTAAGCTACCAGAAGTATTTGTGTCCAGTGTCCAGTGGTTGTTGTTGTTGTTATTTGACATAGAATAGTTTGATACTCATAGCAACCCTATGTACAAGAGCCCTAAGCACCCTTCTATCCTGTGCCAACCTCGCCGTCTCAAACACACTCATTCCCACCACCCCAATCACAGAATCGATCCATCTCATTGAGAGTCTTCCTCTCCTGCGCCTTCTCTCCACTCTACCAGACATGAGGTCCCTCTCCAAGGACCTCCTTGCAACATGTCCAAAGTATGTCAGACGAAGCTTCAGAATCTTTTACTCTAAGGAGCAGACCAGCTTCACCCTCTCCAGACAAACCTGTTTGTTCTCCTAGCAGTCCATGGTATATTCAACACTCTCCTACAGCACAACAGCTCAAAGGCATCAATTATCTGTCATCCCTAGTCCAACTCTCTGATGCATAGCACGTAATTGCGAGGACTATAGCCTGGATCAGGTGGACCTTAGTCTCCAGCCTGACGTCATTTCTCTTCAGCACTCTTGAGAGGTCTCTCGCAGCTGACTTTCCCAATGCAATTTATTTCTTGATTTCCTGGCTTCTGGTACAAAGAATGTTGACTGTGAAACTAAATAAGCTAAAACTGTTAACTATCTCAATCTCTTCATCATCCATACTGATGAATTGGCCCAGTGGTGATAACCTTTGTTTTCTTGATGTTGAGCTTCAATCCATATTGAAGACTGTAGTCCTTGACCTTCTGCAGCAAGCACTTCAGGTCCTCTTCAGTTTCAGCAAGAGGGTTGTGTCATCTGCATAATGCAGGTTGTTTATGATTCTTCCACCAATCATGATGCCACATTCCTCCTCATACAGCCAAGAGTCTTGCATAATATATTTTGCATACAGATTGTAAAGGTATGGAGACGAAATATATTCCTGATGGATCCCCTTCTTGATTTTGAACCATGTAGTTTCTCCTTGCTCTGTTCTGATGACTACATCTTGGTCCAAGTATAGGTTTTGCATTAGCACAATCAAATGTTCAGGGATTCCCATTCTTATTAGAGTCAGCCATAGCTTGTTGTGATACACACAGCCAAAAGCCTTTGCTTTGTCAATGAAGCACATACAGACATTCTTCTGGTATTCTCTACTTTCTGCCAAGATCCATCTAACATTAGCTATAATATCCCTAGTACCACGACCTCTTCTGAATCTAGCCTGCATATCTGACAGTTCTCTGTTGACATATTGCTCCAAATGTTTTTGGATAATTTTCAGCAGAATCTTGTTTGCATGTGATATTAATGAAATAGTTCATTAATTTCCACACTCTGTTGGGTCACCTTCTTTGGAATGGGAACAAATACCGATATTTTCCAGTCACTTGGCCAGCTGGCTGTCCTCCAGATGTCTTGGCACAGCTTAATGAGCATATCCAATTGGTATGCTGTCAACTCCTGGATCCTTTTTTTTTTTTTTACCAGTTCCTTCAGAGCTACTTGAACTTCCTCCTTCATCACCATAGGCTCTTGCTCATATGCAATTTTTTGCAATTCTTCTGTGTCAGCCAATTCTTCTGATACAGTGACTCTGTGTACGTCTTTCATGTTCTTTTGATACTTCCTGGATCATTTAACATTCTACCCAAAATATCCTTAAGTATTACCACCCATGGATTGAATTTGTTTTTCAGCTCCTTCAGCTTAAGAAATGCTGAGCAAGTTTGGCCTTTTTGATTTTCTGACTCCAGCTCTCTGCACATTTTATTATAGTATCTTGCTTTGTCGAGTTGCCTTTTGAAATTTTCTGTTCATCTCTTTGATTTCTTTGTTTCTTCCTTTAGCTTTGACTTCTTGGAGCTCAAATGCAATACTCATCTGTCATCCATCTTGGTCTTTTCTTCTTCTTCAGCCTTTGTAATCATCTTTTTCATTCTTCATGGACAATTTTCTTGATATCATCCCAGAGCTCACATATATTTGAGTTTCCTATCAAATTCCCATTGTACTCCCTGAGTTCCTAGATCCCCAAGAAACCAATAATAACTTCAGCAACTTTCTTCTCAGTCTCAAACATCCCACAATCCACAGTTCCCTGCCATCCAGGTTTTGTCCATCAGTACTTCAGAAGGAAAGGTCAAACTTCATGGTCCCAAAGTCTAAATTTTCATGGTTGCTGCCTTTTTCTAATGATCCTTAGCCAATTCTCCCGATGGCAACCAAGCAAACATCTATGTCATGTACTTAAAACCACAGTGTCTGAATCTGCACTGCCTAGACAGAAAAGGTCATCTTTGTGACTATTGCTACACTCTAAGTGTATTTTAGCCTTCTCTTTATAACTAATCTAAAAAACTCAAACTCACTACTGTGCAGTTAAACTAATTTGACTTTCCATTAGATTTCCAAGATTATAAATCACAATGGGAGGAGACTCCTTACTTTTTCTGATGGATTCACGAATGGGTTCAAACCATGAGAGACATATAGCCTTTGGTTTGTTGTTACCGTTGTTATGTGCTGTTGAGCCACCTGCAACCCATAATGACCCTATGTACAGTAGCTCTGAAGCCTGCTGATCCTGGGCCAGTCTCACTGATTCCGACCCAGGAACCCCCCATTGCCCCTGTTAGTGTATCAATCCATCTCATCCTGGTCTTCCTCTCCTGCACCATCCTTCCACCCTTTCAAGCATTATGTTCTTTTCCAACAATTTGTCCCCCTCCTGGCCATGTAACCAAAGTATGTGACAAGAGCTTCAAATTCCTAGCCTCCAAAAAGCAGCTTGATTTCACCCTCTCCAAGATAGAGATTTTTTTTTTCTTGACAATCCATGGTATGTCCAAGACTCTTCTGAACACCACAATTCTAAGGCATCAATTCTTCTTCTGCCGTCCGCAGTCATTGTCTAGCTCTCTAATGCACGGCAAGTAATTGTGAAGGCCATGGCCTGGTTTAGGCACGCCTTAGTATCTGGACTGATATCCTTGTTTTCCAGTATTCTGGAGATAACGCCCAACAGCAGATTTTTCCCAGTGCAATTTGTCTTTTGATTTACTGACTGCTGGTGCAGAGTGTTGACGTGGAGCCATGCAAGCTTCAATTGTTAACAACCCAACTTTTTGCTCCGCCTATCATGATGCTGTCAATTGGCCCAGTGGTGAGAATCTTGGTTTTCTTGATGTTGAGCTTCAATCCATATTGAAGACTACAGTGTTTAACCTCCTGCTAGCTGTGAAATTAGTTATGAACTACACACAAGAGCTCTCTGCTTTTGTCAAACATTTTTTTTATATGGCACTTTTCCTTTTTAACTTACTATGTCGTTTCATCTTCCTGATTAGAGTCTGATTGATAGATAATTCGTACCAGATGTGTTTCTGGGAGATTGTTATATAAAGTGAAATTTCCTTTATTGGTTTGTTCAAATGCTTTGGCCTAAAGTAAAATTATTAACTTCTTGCTGGTGAAAAATAAGATATCTGTGGCAACTGCTCCAGGCTGGCATTTGCTTTTTTTTTTTTCCACTTATTTCCTTGAAGCCTCTGCTATTTCCTTAGAATTTAATTTCACTGCACTTCAGCTTTTTTATGTGTTCGAGTTTTCAAGTTTCAGGTTACCTGGCAATTGTTGGGGTAAGTGTGGCAATGCTGGTATTTCTAGCTTCCTAAGTGGAGGCCCCGGATTACCTCATAAGCAATATTTAGGAGCAGTCATTTTTTTCACAAATTTTCACTTCTAGTAGACTTTTATCAGTATGTACATGACAATTATTTTTCTTAAGCTTTTGTTTTTTGGAACAATTTTGGTCTGGAAACTCATTGAAGCTTGGCTTCAAATGAAGCAGAAGAGATTTGGGATTTTGTTTATAATAGGTTTCTGAAGAGTTCTGGCAGCATAACCTATAGGGAGCTGTCCTGCTAACAGAAAGGCAGCACTTCTCTGGAAGTTCAAGCCCACCAGCTTCTCCTTAGGAGAAAGATGACTAGTCTCGTCCTATGTGACTTGAAATCTCTGAAAACCTGCTGACTTAGTGGTAAGGAGTTGTCCTGCCAATCCAAAGGCACATGATTCAAACGCACAAGCTGTTCTGTAGGGGAAAGATGGCAAATCTCCTCCCATGTGATTTGTTGCCTCTGAAGTCCCACCAGAAGATCCACTATGAGTTCTTTCAGACTCAATTGTATATAAAACATAATAATGAAAATGTGTTGTAGAGTCAACTGTGAATCAATTTTGATAATGAAAAATAAGAGAAAGTTTCCCTCATAATAACCTTTATGAGAAGCTGTTTAAACTAAATTCTGGGGTTGGGGTATTTATAGACATTTCTGAGTTATTTATTAATTCATATCCCAAGCCCATGTGAGACTGAATGTTCACTTCAAAGTAAGGAGAGTGTACTGTACTACACAGGATAAAAAGAGGTAATTTTCTGGTAAGGAAAACAATCCTAAATCTCAGTGACTTACTTCTACAAACATATATTTCTTGCTCATTCTACATGTCCAAAATTTGTTGGTAGGAGCATTGCTCATTAAATTCTCTTAGGCAAAAAAAAGAAAAAAAATTTCTTAGGCACCCAGGCTTAGTAAAGTGTGATTTTAGCAGGCTGTTGTAAAACCAACTGTAAAAAGGTAAAGCGATCTGTTTATAATGGCTCTCAAATATTGTATCTGGAAGTAAATCATGCAACTTTTGTTCATTTTGTCATTAAGAGTCCAGTAGGGTTACTCTGAGTTGTAGTTCACTCAATGGCACCTAACAACAACAATAAAATAAAGTGCCTACTATTGTTAGTGCTGTGTACTGTTGAGTTTGAACAGATCCGTAGCTGACCCTCTGGTGGATTTTCAAAGGCAGTAAGTTGCACAGGAGGGGATTGCCCATTTTTCTCTCACAAAGCAGCTAGTGGATTTGAGCTGTGTACCTTTGGGATTGCAGCACAGCTTCTTACCGCTAGGTCTCCAGGGCCAACCAATCTTCCAATGTAATTAATTGCCTCTGAAAACCCTCTGGAGGGTCAGCTATGTGTTGCTTCCTATTCAATGGCACACAACAAAAACAATATTCTTAGTATTAGTTAAAAGGCAGTTGTTCTACACACAGAAGAGTATATTATAATCTGAACATCCTTTATATTATAATCTGAACATCCTTTAGACATATGTTATGGGATCTATTGTCAAATTATCAAATAACTCTGTCCAATATGACTTAGGAGAGTTCTCTCCCATATAAGCTTGTTGCCAATACCAAATGTAAATAAAGCTTCAAAGGATATACTTTGCAGGAGAATTTGTGCATTTTTATGAGTCTGCAAGCATTTTTAACTCTAAGGGAACTCAAAGTCAGAATTTAATTACTATGTCTATCAGGTCTATTTGTCTACTTTACAAATAAAGTAGAATGTGAAGAAACTTCTGAGAGTGAGATAGAATGAAAGCAAAAGAGTCATTCAAGGCTTATATGATTTATCTCTTAGCAATGACAAGAAATATATTACTTTTTCTTCCTCAGAAAAGTAGCTAAAGAAGCTCTGATAAAGCAACTAGATAAGCACTTAGCAGGTAATTAAAAAGTTTAGCAGATGCTCTTTCGCATTAGAAAAAATTATCTACCCCATAAAGATTGAAGCCTAGGAACCCTATGAAGCAGTTCTACTGGGTACATGGGGTCATTATCATACGGAATCCACCGCACCTAACAACAGCAATAAAATATATAATTACATTGCTATTGTTCTTAGGTTCCACTGATTTGACTGTGACTCACAGCAACCTTGTGAACAGCAGATCTGAACCTTGCCCTATCCTGGGCTAACCTCATCAGCTCTGATATATTTGAGCCCCTTGTTACTATCATTGTGTAGGTCCACCTTGTTCAGGATCTTCCTCACTTTCACTGACACTTCAACTTTCCAGGCATGATGCCTTTTCCCAAGAACTACTCTCTCCTGGAAACTTATTTGTGTGGGGTATTGCCAACTCTTCACCCATAAAAAATATTAGCTAATTCTGAGCCAAATTTTGCTAAACCTGGACTGGACTAAAATGATTATATCCTGTTTCTATTGTTGTTGTGTATTGTCAAGTCACTCTCCCATTTTTGTTGTTGTTATGTGCGGTCGAGTGACTTGCGACTCATACCGACCCTATGTACAGCAGCTCTAAACTCTGCTCTGTCCCGTGCCATTCGCACCGTCTCCCACACACCCATCCCAATTACCCCAACCACTGAATCAATCCCCCTCATAGGGGGCGTTCCCTTTCTGCGCTGTCCCTCCACCCTACCAAGCATGATGTCCTTCTCCAAGGACCTGTCTCTCCTTACAACATGTCCAAAGTATGTCAGACGGAACCTTAGAATCCTTACCTCCAAGGAGCAGCCCGGTTTGACTCTTTCCAGGATGAATCTGTTTGTTTTTCCTAGCAGTCCATGGTGCCCCCAATACTCCTCTCAAGCACCACAGCTAGAGCCAATAAATTGTGCAAGAAGAGAATGTCCAGCCTTCTCTTACAGAGTACCTGACAAAGTCTTATTGTATGCTTCAGATCTTAAAATGTGTTCTTCCTTCTATGTGATTCTTTTGTTGGTGGTTTGAGGGGCTAATGGTGTTGGGCACCTTTTCTCCCCTAATTCCCATTGTCATGTAATTTGATCATTATCTAGCTGGTATGAGACCAAGAACACTTACTCTAATCCTATATGGTAACGCTCACTGGATGTCATAGTGGACCCAAGAATGAATCCAGAGAGACAGCTCTGGATATAGTGCTGCTCCTTTTTGTAAAATTTAAATTCCCTTTAAAAGTTAAATTCCTCTGAAACAATAAGTTGATGATTTCATCTTGATTGTGAGTCAGTTTTTTGGTATTTCTGTAACAACTTTGAGTGAAGGATTTTCTTTCTTAAGTTTGAACCCTAACAATATTCAAAGTATTTAAGATGGAATTTCTCTAGTCTTTCCTCTGAGGAGCATTCTGTTTGAACTTTCTCTAGAAGACCTGTTTGTTCTTTTGGCAGTCCATGGAATAGTCAGGATTTGGGACTCCAACACCACAGCTCAAAGGCATTGGTTCTTATCTCATCCTTATTATTTAACTTCCAGAAACATAGGAAACAATTGAAAATTCCATAGTTTGGACTGTTGTTGTTAGATGTCATCCAGTTGACCGCAGCTCATAGCAACCCTATGAACAAGAGGTTTGAACCTTGCTCTATCTATTTTTTTTTAAATTAATTTTAGTGAACGTTTAAAGAGACTTTGGATGTCCATTCATTCATTGTTGCACTTTTCTCCCTGTCCCTCCCAACTGACTTTTCTCTTTGGAAAGTATAAGAAAACTTCTTTCATTATTATACAATCCCTCCCCCCAAGTTCACTCCACTGTGCAACTTTCATTCTGGCCTCTCGTCATGAAAATAATACCTAATAATATATCCCTTTTAAACAGTTCTCTCCCTCATCTGTTTCAATGCAGTATGCCTTATTTATCCCTTCTTTTCTCAGTCTCTTCCAAACCCCGATGTCAGTCCTGCTTTACAACAGTGGCATTAAGCAGCATTTTTCCTTCTGTGACCGAGAGACTTCACAGAGCATAATGTCCTCCAGGGTTACTCATTTTGTTTAAAAATTCATTAGTTTCTTGTTTTTCAATGCAATATTTGATTGTATGAATATACCACTGCTTCTCTATCCATCTTTTTGTTGATGGGCACTTGAGTTGTTTCCAAATCTTTGCTGTTGTGAACAAAGCCGTAATAAACATGGGTGGCAGTTATGGTTTCTTTATGGTATATTTTCAGTAGTGGAATTGTTGGATCAAATATCATTCTCACAACTCTTGTCATACCTACTGTGGTAGACATTGTGTCTCTCCATCTTCTTAAGGGTCTTCCTCTCTTTCTCTGACTCTCCACCTTTCTCAGCATGATATTTCTCTCCAAAGATTGGTGAATATGTTCTGAGAATATGCTCAAAGTACATGAGATGAAGTTTCACCATCCTTGCATATAAGGAACCCTTTAATTGTAGGTCCTTCAAACAGATTTGCTTGTTCTTTTGGTAATCCATGGTATAATAAATACACTTCACCAGCACCACTGATCAAAGCCATAAATTCTTGTTGTCATCTTCTTTATTCATTGTTCAACTTTCAGGTGTTTAGGAGCAATTGAAAACACCAATGCTTGGTCTAGGTGAATGTTAGTCTTTAAACTGAGGTCATTCACACTTTTCATACTTTGGAGAGGTCCTTGACAAGAGATTTTTCCAATGAAACACATTTTAATTTCCTGACAGCTATTACCAGGATCCAAGTAAAATGAAATAGTTGACAACATCAATCTATTCTTCATCTATTATATTACTTATTGATACAATGGGAACAATTTTTGTTTCCTTGATTTTGAAATATAGTCTATATTGAAGGCTATAGTTCCATTGTTGTTTTTGTGTACCTTTGAGTAAGAACCCAATTCATAGGCTATTTAAAAAAATGTGTTTATTAGAATTTCTAAATCTAAAGATTGTTGTTATTGTATACCATCGAGTCTGAACTGACCCACAGATGATCCTTCGTCAGATTTTCAGATACAGTTTATCAGAGGTTGCCCATTCTTCTCATGTGAAGCACGTGGTGGATCCAACCATGTACCTTCAAGATTGCAGTGCAGCTTCTTGTCACTAGGCCAGTTTAATGTTCACAGAATAGTAGAACATGTCTTAATTAAAGCGAGACTGTGGAGAAATGCATTGCTCCATTTAACAGCAAAATATACAGTTATTAGTTTTAGTATCTCATGATTTAAGTTAATTTATAGTAATATGATTAAAATGAAGTGTTATTTTTTTGGTTTTCTTAATAAATTTTTATGAAAGTTTACAGAGACTTTAGCTTCCCATTCATACATTGATGCACACTTTCCTTCCGAACCATCCATCCCCCCCAGTTCATTTTTCTCTTTGAAGAAAAAAAAATATTTCATTGTTATACAATCTCCCTGCTCCAAGTACACTTACTATGCAGCTCTTATTCTGGACTTTTGTCATGAAAATAATACCTAATTTTATATTCCTTTTAAAATAGTATCCTCCCTCATTTGTTTCAATGCAGTAAACATTCTTTATTTCCTCTTTTTCTTTCTTTTTCAGGGCTTCAAAGTTTTATTAGTAAGATTTAATAAATTTGTAGGACAGACATTTTAACATGGAAACAAGAAACCCAGAAACACTTATTATCAAATGGCACACTTACAATGCAGCTCTCTGATTTTTCGAAAGGTCTGAAATAGGTGTACCTTGAAGAAACATTTGATCACTTCAAAGATTATCTATCTACCTACCTGTTTAATTAGTTACCTATCTTCCTGATTTTTGGACTGGGAGCTCTCCTATGACAAATGATGAGGAAAGCATGAATGTTTGCCCACATTTTTTACCTACATACCGTCTTTTGTGTAGGTTCGAAGCTGCATAGTTACTGAGCAGAAGATACCCACATTCCTTCATCTTGTCTGTAGGCTGAGTTTCCACTCCGTACGGTGAGGGCTGGTGAACTTAAAGAGCTTTCCTCACATTCCTTCCATGAACAGGGTCTGTGTTATTTGTGAATTTTTTCATGTGTAGTTAGTTCTTTTTTTGTTTTGTTTTTGTTTTTTTTAAATTTATTATTAATTTTAATGAAAATTTACAGAGACTTTGGATTTCCATTCATTCATTGTTGCACTTTTCTCCCCTCCCAACCCTCTCCCCTAGTACACTACTTTTTTGGAAGTAAAAGAAAAATTCTTTCATAGGTTTACAATCCCTCACCCCAGGTCCACTCCACTATGCAGCCTTCACTCTGGACTCCTGACATGACAAAAATACCTAATCACATGTTCCTTTTAAACAGTTTTTCCCCTCATGTGTTTCAATGCAGTATGCATTATTGAACTCATCTTTCCCAATCTCTCCCCAAACCCAAGGTCAGTCCTATTTTACAACAGTGGCACCATGCAGTATTTGTCCTTTTGTGACTGAGATACTTCACTCAGCATAATGTCCTTGAGGGTCACCCATTTTGAATAATATTGCATGAGTTCCTTATTTTTCAGTGCAGTGTAGTATTCCATTGTGTGAATATACCACAGCTTCTCTAGCCATTCATTTGTTGATGGGTGTAGTTAGTTCTTAAAGGTTCCTGTCCTTTGTGAATTCTTCCATGTGTGCTAAGGTCACTGGACCATCAGACACTTGTCCACATTCTTCCCATTCCAAAGACAGACTCTTCTCTATGAACTTTATCATTAGAGGGTGTGTACTAGGGGCAAAGTTTCTCTCCGGTGTGAATTCTTCTATGTCTAATGAGAATACCTGCCCAAGGAAAGGTTTTACCCTCATCCATCACATTCTGAAGGTCTCTCTTCTGTGTGAATTCTTCTGTGTGCAGTGAGGTAACAGCTGTGTGGAAATGTTTTCACATGTTCCTTGCATTCATAAGGTCTCTCTCCTGGTGTGAGTTCTTATATGTTATTAGGTTAGCAATTAACTAAAGCACTTCCCACATTCCTTGCATGTGTAAAGTTTCACTCCAGTGTGACTCCTTCCATGTGCACTGAAGCTGTTTGATTGTGGAAAGGTGTTCCTACACTCCTTAAATCTGTAAGTGCTCTCTCCTGTGTGAATTCTTTTATTTGCACTGAGGTTACCTGATCTTGTAAAGGTTTTCCCACATTCCTTACATTCAGAGGGTCTCTCTTCTGTGTGAATTCTTGTCTGCATACTTTGGTGAGCAAGGTGAGGAAAGATTTTCCCACATTCCTTACGTTCATAAGGTTTCTCATCTTTGTGCCTTCATGGATGATTCCTGCGATCTGAGAAAAGGGATGAGAATGTGTTGAAACACTTTCTCACATTTGTTACATTCATAGTCATAGCCTGTGTGAACAACACAAGTTCTCAACAAGTTCATGTCTGGAGGATGCAACAGCATACAATTTAGAATCTGGATGAAGGTTTGACCAGAGCGACTGTCTTCCAATATCTTCATGAAAGTTCTCTATTGGGTGACTTCTGAGAAAAAAAAAAGGTAAAAGGAAAATGAATATATTTTATCTGACTGAACACAAGGAAGGTGCATGGTTTCTCTGTGAAAGTTCCTCATATTTCTTATCTACCAGAAATACTGTTACCTCATCTGGTTTAAGAAATCATGACACTTTCAGACAGCAATGGCCAACACACATGCTGTATATTTTGGTCACGATCTGCAGGCCAAAAACAATACTATTAAATGAAAAATATATACTGCTCTCCTTTTCCACTTCTTAACCACTGTGGAGAATTCATAAAGCTGTTATTAGATAAGAAGCATCACATAGTATACTGTAAAACTTTAAATTGGAGGACATTCTCTGGAGGACCTATTTTGTTGCAATAGAATGACACTCACTTTGCATAATCTCCTGGGTTTTAGTCCGTTCTTCAAGGATACACAATTTTGATATTTCCAGTAACACCGACGGCCAAGGATGAATACTCTCTACCAGCTGAAGCAGTGTATATTCAGTGGATAAACTCTTCTCTGTGTTGGATGTTTCCAATACCTGATAGAAGAACTGGAGTACATTTCATAATAAGAACCAGAAAGGAACAGGACTCTTAAGAGAGCAATTGTTTTGTAAGAAAAAAGATTAAATCATATTTTCATGTTTCAGCAACAGATTAAGAACTTTTCTCTAGGTCCTATTTGCAGGACAATAGACAAAGATGATGAGATGAGTTTCTTCACAGAAGCTGATCAGAAAGGTGACTGACGTTCTATACACATAATGTAAAAGATAGAAAACCAGTCTTCACAAGAGGAGTACTGAAGCACAAATACTGATGTGAAGGACTGTATTTGAATAAAAATATTGTCTACCTAGTTCATGTAAATATAATGCCCTATAGTTTAAGTGATATCTATGAAAAATTATTGATTTCCTGGAGGTTCCTGAAACAGAGGACTTGATGAATGTTATTTCCACTGTCTTTAGTTCCACTGTCTCTTCAGATGAGCCTGGGAAACAAGGTATAAATATGTAAAGTTAAATTGTGCTCATTTGAGTAGATCATCGGGGTCAAGTGGAATTCTCCAGCTGTAGTGCCATAAACCTGGTCATCCCGATTGTTTTATTTAAACATATATCTGAATTCCTCAACACAAATACAAGAGCAGTGTTGATTAGTCAAATAAATCTTTCTTCAAGAAAAGGATTGTAAACTATCTATGTCAGTCCAGGTTCTTCAAGGTTTCCATCTTCACATCCACGTAGGGTTTCTTCTGCACCTCTTCCGGTAAAGCCCATTCTTCCCGGGTCATGGCTATAATCATATCTTCAAGGAACAATGGTGCTTAATATATCCAACAGAGTCAGGATCAGGCACCATATTGATCACAGAATAAAATATGTTGTAAATAAGACAGACCTACAAAGGCACTCGTTAGCACATAATGAAAGAAACTTCTGACATGTTTTTAATCAGACTGTCCCTCTATCATCAAAAAAACACCCACAAACAACAAAACACTTCATCTTCTGTAAAAGATTGGTAAATACAACTAATAGTGTATATTAGTACAGACTGGACAAAGCATAACACTTTAACACTGCAGAATGGCAAAGTTTACATTCAAACTGAAAATCCATAAAATTCTATGCCAACAAAGGCTTATGAAGCTTATCTTTTCTTGAGCTCTATGAGATGAAGAAACATAAACTCCACCAGGTAAGACTCTTTTAGAGACACGTTAATTCAAAGTTGGAGGGCCCTGTAGTTTACAACTGGCCAAGAGTACTGAATACTGTCGGGGGAAAACATCAAAACACTAAATCTGTCTTTGGGATTTGTTCACCCATGATGATCTTTGTAAGTAAGGATGGTGAATGGTTGTCTTAAAAACTTTGGGACTATCATCTCAGAATCAGCCCTTGGGAAAAAATCCTCTAAGTTTGGAAAAGGAGAGGCTTTAAAAAAAAAAAGACCGGAAGTAAAAGCTTAGCAGAGAGAAAGACATTCAACAAGATAAAATGGCATGTGAACAACCACACTGGACTTGAGCATTGTGGAGACTCTGACAATAAAGTAGGATAGGGCTTGTTTTGGCCTGTCTGACCACTGGGTCACTGGGACCACAGCACTTGTGATTCTTTAAAAACTAGAGATGCAAATCAGAACAATAATAAGGAATCATCACACCATAGCAACACTATCAATGCTCACCAGGTTAACAAAGAACAGAGGACAGTGGAGAGCTTAGACCACACAATACTTGCCTAATTTGAATAAAATCACCATTTCATGCACTTATTGCTTATTTGCAATGTATTTATAATAGAATGTATCCATCAATGACAAAATGGCTGAAGAAATGATGGTAAATTCACACAAGTGAGTATTATGAATCTCTTCAAAAGGGATTAAAAAACTACTGAAAGCCTAACCAACATTCAGAAATCTATGCTGAATGGCAAGAGGCAGTCACACAAAAAATAATGGTATAAAATTTTATATGAAAAGTTAACTAAAGGTAACAAACATGGTGGAGATTCTGGAAGATGAAATAGGATGGGGCATGTTTGGGATCTGTTTTGGGGGTATTGTAAATTAGGGCCATCTTAATGACCCTTAATGACCCAAATGATCAAAATAATTTGCAAAAGATAAAATTATAAGCAGAGAAAGCACGTACGTCTAAATCAGTATAGGAAAGGTCTGTGAACGTGCAATATCACCACAGCTTCCCAGGTGTCTAGATGGAAGGACACATGCGGACCATATGCCAGAAACATGTGTGTGCTTGATAATCTCTGGCCGCCGAAGATTGGTACTAATGGGCCGGGAAGCTGCAGACTGTCAGTGGTAGAACAGCGAGAGAGTTCAAGTGTGTTAAGTTTTCCATCATGACCTCCTGGGACAGTTTCTTCTGATTCGTACTCAGCAAAGCCCATTCTTGCTGGCTAAAGGCCACAATGGTATCCTCAAGGAACAAAGGCACCATATTTCTCTCCATTTTTTTGCAGCCGGGCAGAACATTGTCATAAAGCCCAGTCACTTCGAGAAGAGAGGCCGGAGCGGACTCAGGACACCAGGCTGGAGACGCACCAAGAAGCGCAGCTCCGCTCCTCTGATCACTTGGCGTCCGGTGATACCTGTGGTCAGTTTCTGTCAAAAAGCTGCAGCAGGTCTATTTAAGGAAGTCTCGAAGCGCCAGGAGGGACAGGGAGCATGGGCGCAGCGTCCTTGGAGCCTGGACAGTCCGAGAGGTCAGCAGGTAATGGGTCAGCCCCCCCGCAGCCTCTTTTTTTAAGTTCTCCCCAACGCCAATGTCAGTCTTGTTTTACAACAGTAGCACTAAGCAGTAATTGTTCTTTTGTGATATTTCACACAGTATAATCCCTTCCAGAATCATCATTTTGTATAATATTTTATGGCTTTCTTCTTTTTTAATGCAGCATAGTGTTCCATGCATGAATATATTGCAGTTTCTCTATCCATTCGTTTGTTTTTGGGGCACTTGGGTTGTTTCCAACTTTGCTATTATAAACAAAGCAGCAATAAACATGAGTGTGCATATAAGGAAGTGTATATTTAAGAACTATATGATGATAGAATGAATTTCATAGTTTACCAGTTAATGCTTTGAAATTACCTTCCAGGTCCTCAGAAAATATAAAAAATATTCATATCAAATATTGTTGTTTGTGAAATTCCATGTTGTGGTGTGATGATGTATAGTTTGGAGTGTGACATTAATGATTTCTTAATGAATGTTATTCACCTGAGATGAAATAATTATAATATACAGCAAGTTGTGGAATTATATTCAGTAGAAATTGACAGTATGCTCTTTTTCAAGCCAAATTTGGTGCAATCCTGTGTAATAGTCTATTTCCTTAGTCTTCATTATCATTCACCTACTCTCTCACATGTACCTATGCTCATGCACAGACATACAAAAAAAACAATAACAAAAAACCAAGCCACACAGACTTTGGCATACTTCCCGGAGTATTTTCTCATTTTAACTCTTAAGTTTTAGCATGTTTTCAGAGTATTTCACTTTAGGAAATGAAGTTTATATTTTTCAAATTATCTAGAACAGTTTTTCTCATGTATTTCTCCTATTGCAATTTAACTTTGATATTTCTTCTATTAGGAAGTGGAGACTTTTCTAGAACTAGACTACTGAAGTAGTAGTAGTAGTAGAGAGAGAGTTAATCAGTTAAGTCATTCCACTGAGATGTTAAATTAGGAATGAAACCATGGTAGATATTCTGGCCTCACTCAGGTTCCAATTGAATGCAACCACAGATGAGCATCCAGTTAATGTTATGTACAAAAGAACTATACACTAGAGCCTTGAAAACCAAAATATTGGGGGAAATAATGAATTCTTGTTTAACATAGACAAGATATGATGCAGTTATTTATTAACAATAAAGCTATAAGGAAAAAATAGTGTCAAAGTATAAGGGAATACAGCTATAAAAGAATTTCACTTGGATCCACAATTGACATCTATGAAATAAAAATTTAAGAAATCAAATGATACCTTATGATACATAAGTCTGCTGCCCACCATTAAAATGCTACGAAATGACCGCTTGATTTCCGTTCTTTCCTACTCTCAGGCCCACTTCTGCCTCCCTTTTCTCTTTTGGACTTTTATCCATATCTTACTAGTTATCTTTCCATTTTCACAAGAAGGGTCTTATACAGTATTTAGTGGGCAGAAGGAGGATCTAATGGAATTAGGATAGATGTAGTGGGGACCTGTAAAGATGAGGTGACAGTGGGTATAGATCAGTGGTGATTAATTTTATAAAACACAGTATAGGGGAATGATTGTATGAAAGACAGTGTAAATGAAAGAATTATGAAATATAATGTACATTAATAAGATACATTGAATACAAGTCTTGTATACAAACTAATATAAAGGAAAAAAAAACCCCAAAGAACAAATACATTAAAAAGAAACACATTCAGTCTATGGTGTTTCAAATTGCTTTATAAGCATTTGTAAATTGGAAAAAGAAAAGTTTACAAAAAGAATTGATGCCTTTGAATTGTGTTGTTGGGAAAGAGTACTGAATATCCATGGACTGCCAAAAGAACTAGCAAATTTGTTGAAATAAAATACAGACAAGGTGATCCTAGAAAGGATGGTGAGACTTCATCTCACATATATTGGCATATTATCAGGAGTGATCAGTATTTGGTAGTAGATGTTATGCTTGGGAAAGTGGAAACTCAGAAAAGGAAAAGAAAAAAAAAAAGAAAAAAAAAAAAAGAAAAGGAAAAGAAGATCCTCAATGCTTACAGAGTGATTGCCTCAATGGTATAAAGCATGGTGGAAGACCATGAGGCTAATTCATAGTAGGGGAAAGTTTTGGTATGTTGTACATAGGGCTTCTATGAGTCAGAGTCAGTTCTACGCACCTAATAATAACAACAGTAATTTATGACTCTAAACTCTAAACCAACTAGTACAGTGTTTGACATCCAGTGCCCAGTAACTATTAAATCTCTATTCTCCTGACTCCAGAGTTCACAGTCAATATTTCCTGACAAAGCGTTTAGAATATTATGATCCTCCAAAACCATGGTATCCGTGTACTTTTTTGCATGTTGTTGTTGTTATTGATTGCCATCAAGACTAGCATGATCATAGCCACCCTATGAACAAAAGGCCTGAAGCCTTTCTTATCAAAGTTCATAGAGTTTCCAGAGGCATGTTGTTTAGGACATGGGTGCCACTCCTGCTTCCAAACCTGTTTTACAACTGGGAGCTCCATCAAACACTGTCTACAATGGAAAACTATTCTGGTATTTGATACCCCAAAGGCACAAGGTTCAGCAATTTCCATTCTCCTGCCTCCAGAGTTCACAGTGAATATTTCCTGATATAAAGTTTCGAATGTATAGTATGATCCTCCGAAACCTTGGTATCCATGTAGTTTTCTGCATAGTGATTTTATTATAGTACAAAATAATAAGTTAAGCTTTTGTTCTGTTTTGTGAGTAGCTGATAAAAATTGTTATTTGGTAACTGCTGTTTTTTAGTATTCACTTAGGGCTTAATATTTATTTCTAAACTAATGGAGCAAAATGACATTTTCAAGCTATATTTACCCTATGCATCTGCATCTGTAGTTTACATACATAGAAGGAGCACTGGTGGTGCAATGGTAAAGTGTTTAGCTGCTAATCTAATTGTCAGTGAGTGGTTAAAATCCACCAACTGCTGTGCCGGAGAAAGATGTAGCAATTTCCTGCCATAAAGATTGCAGCATTGGAGACTCTATGGGGGAGTTCTATTCTTTCCTATAGAACTGCTGTGACTAAGAATGGACTCTATGGCAATAGATTTGGCTTGAGATTTTCATATTTCTTTCTAAACTAATTTTTCAGGGTCATATTTAATGAGTTATGTTCACCTTATAGATTTTTAGTATTTACACAATGAAGAAGACTTGATGGTACAATTGTTAAGCCCTAATATGCTATTGAACAATTGTCAGTTCAAACCCACCAGCAACTCTATGAGAAAAAAGAAAAAAGTAGCATTCTGCTTCTGTAAAGATTTCAGCCTTGAAACCATATACAGCAGTTCTATTCTGTCCTGTATGGTTGCTATGGGTCAGAATTGCCTAGATCTCAATGAGATTTTAAGCTCATTTTATGATTTACAGTAACATTATGCTACATCATAAGTTTATCAAGAAAGCTCCATTGTTGTCAAGTTGTAACACATGTTACCTTCCTAAACATTATGCATAAAAATAAGGCTCATTTAAAATACATATCTTGGATGATGGAAATATTTGTTCTCACTTTTCTTCTCTTTTGTAACCAGGATTAATTAGTTACACTCTGAGAGACGTAGGTGTTGAGGTTTCTTTCTAAATAAAAAAGTTCATTCTGGATGGCATTAGCAGCAATAATAAAAGGATAGTGTCAGCTCTCTTGGAAGCAGCAATTACTTACAAAGAAGTCTGTGGACCTGAAACCTGCCATTTCATGAAAGAGTAAGAAGTGTTCTTTCCAAATTACAGAGGTGAAGCTGACAGGCTGACAGTAAAAGGGCAAATGATTTATTCTAGTAGGATTTTCTTAAAGGGAAAACAACTTATTAAATAAAACTCTCAACTCTGAAAGACTGGCATTACTTTAAAAAAATAAGAAGAAAGAAATTATATAAAAAACCAGTCAGGCATACCAATAACATACTCTATATATATGACAGTATTAACTTTCCTTAGATTAATAAAAAAATAATTAGAAGAAAGCTAAAGTACACAAAAATGTCATTTGAAACATGTTTACTAATCCTAATTAAGAGGCAAAATGTGTAATTGGAATTAGAAAAACTGTTGAACTGATACCAAAAATATACCTATCGAGTAAAATCAGCATTTTTTATCCCAATAGTATTGTCAGTTGTAGAATATAAAACATTTCTTTTAGGATGATATTAACTAGTATTTTCCAAAAATAAAACAATTAAAAATATGTTTAAATCGAGGCTGAAATGTTAGATAACTCCTTGCCACCAAGTCAGTTCTGATTCATAGTGAGTGACCTTCCACCTGGTTTCTGAGGCTTTATTTCACAAGGTGGAGAAATTATTCACTTTTCTCTATGGAGCTGCTCATGGATTCTAACCTCCAGAGACACATGGCATTTAAGTTAGCAGCATAGCTCCCTAAAGACTAATTTGTGAACGTATATATTTTTGCCAGAAATCTAAACTGTTAGACATTTGTTTTCCCTGTAATCATTAATTCCTTGACTGTAATCAGAAAAGGAAGCTAAAACACAAATAAAAACAATATTTGAGTAATATTTGAGCAATAATATGGCAGGTTTTCCCCCCAAGATAAAACGTTATGGTGATTATCAAGTCACTAATGATTAATTATTTCTTTAGAATCACTTAGAACTATTTATTTAAAGTCATTAACTCTAAGTTAAGTAATAGCATAAATTGTTAAAAATATGCTTTATATCTCAGGAAAGAGAACACAAGATTATGTTAGAAATAAAAATTGAAGAGGTATGACATTATAGTGCATTTATCCTCCAAAAGAACATATTAAGATCTATCCTGAAATATAATGTTGTCAGAAATATGATAATATTCATATGCATGCAAGGAAGACTGTAAAATGCAGATATTATTCAGATTTATCCATCACCCATTAATATAAAAATTAAGACATTGAAGATTTCTACTAAATTCTGCAGTCTAAAATTGATTAAACATACAAGGAAAAGCATTTATAGTAACTGGTGATTGGAAAGAAAGAGTTGGAAATAAAAAATGAGTAGCCAGAAAATATGACCTTAATGATACAAATAGCACTAAATATTTTATGGTAGAATTTTGTATGATCAATAGTTTTTTTAAAGGCAAATGATATTCACTAAAAAAACCCCACCATAATGTCCTCCAAAGTCACTCATTTTGTATAATAGTTCATGAGTTCTTTCTTTGTTTTTCAGTGCTACATAATATTCCATTGTGTGAATAAACTACAACTTCTCTATTCATTTGTTGATTGGTGCTTGGGTTGTTTCATGGATGTGCATATATCTATTTGGGTGGCAGTTCTGATTTCTTTAGGATATGTTCCCAGTAGTGGAACATACAGTAGCTGGGCCAAATTTCTTTCTTTTTTTAAAAAATAATATAGTTTGTTTATTTTTTCATTTCAATGAACATCTACAGAGATTCTGGAATTCCATTCATTCATTGTTGCACCCTTCTCCCTGCACACCCCACCGCCCCCGTTTGCTTATCTCCTTGAAAAGCAAAAGAAAAACTCCCTCATTGGTACACAATCCCCCCGCACCTCCTCAAACCTCACCCCCC
>NW_006399775.1:6772845-6785260 GCF_000299155.1 Elephantulus edwardii
TTTTTTTAAGTTCCTCCTGATTTTTGACTGTAGTGTCCTGTAATTCTTCAAGTTTGTTTTTATCCATTGAAAACATTCAATCAACTTTTTTCTAAATTCTGCATCAGAAAGTTCCATCAGACTTTCTGGCTTCATGAAATCCATTGCCACTGTGTCATTTTAGGGGGAGATATCTTGTTTTGGGCTTGCGTGGTGAGTGAGGTACACTGCTTCTTTCGAGACATTGAAGTGGAAGAGTTTTTGAAAACTAAGGTGTTAGTTGGTTCTTGGTTTGATGTCACTACTTCTCTATCAAGATGTCCAGTACCTTCATTTTGCTTAGGTTGATGGGACCAATGTGGTAGGGCCAAACAGCAGTAAAGAAACTAAATCTTCAATATTGGACAACTTTTTCAAGTGATGTTGAAAAATGCTATAAATTTGGTCTATGTGTTTTTGTTCTTTTGTGTGGTTTTTTGTTTTGTTTATGTTTTTGTTGGTTGTTTTGGTTTTTTTTTCCTTTTCTTTAAGTCCTGGCCTGAGGACTGAAGGCCCGGGGGCCCCAAAGTTCAGAGCTGGTGGGGGGGTCACGAGCTGGGGTGGGGGGAGTGATGCGATACCTGAAGATGGGGGTCGTGGGTCAGAGCTGCATGGGTGTGTCCCAGTTCAAGTCCACTCCCACTGTCCTAGTGGTATTTCTGTTTCCAACATTTTGAGAAAGTGACATCCAGACTGGTTTCAATGAGTGAAATATCTCAGTCACAAAGGACAAATACTGCATAATATCCCTGTTATAAAACAGGACTCATTTGGTGGTTGGAGGGAAACTAAGAAAAGAAGGAATAAATAATGTACACTGCATTGAAACATATGAGGAATAGAAATACTTAAAAGGAATCTATGATTAGGTATTATTTGCATGACAATAGTCCATAGTAAGAGCTGCATAGTAAAGTAGACTGAGGAGGGGAGGGAGGATTGTACAATTATGAATATTTTTTTTTCAAAGAGAAAAGTGACCTGGGGGTGGGGTAGGGAGGAAAATGTGCAACAATAAATGAATGGAAATCCAAGTTCTCTGTAAATTTTCATTAAAATCTTAATTAAAACAAAAAAAAAACACCCATAAATGACAACCATACACATAGCCTTGCCAGAAGGAGTACACAGGAATCAAATCACCGGTTGTTATGAGCTGTTGAGTCACCTGTGACCCATAGCGACCCTATGTGCAGCAGCTCTGAAACCTACCATGTCCTAAGCTAGTCTCACTAATTCCGATATACCAGCCGTTGTTGTCCCAGTTATTGTACCAATCCATCTCATCTGGGATCTTTCACTCCTGTGCTATCCCTCCACACTTCCAAACATGATGTCCTTCTCCAAAGTTCAGTCTCTCCTGGTCACATGCCCAAAGTATGTGAGACGTAATTTCAAAATCCTAGCCTCAGAGAAGAAACTTGGTTTCACCCTCTCCAAGACAGACCTGTTTTTTTGACAGTCCATAGTATTTTCAAGACTCTGAACCACAAATGGAAGACATGGATTCTTCTTTTGTCATCCTTAGTCATTGATCAGCTCTCTGAAGCATAACAAACACTTGTGAAGACCATGGCCTGCATTAGTGTGCTCTAGTCTCTAGACTGACATTATTGCTTTTCAGCACTCTGGAGAGGTCTTTAACAACAGATTTTCCCAATGCAATTTGTCTTTTGATTTCCTGACTGCTGCTGTCAAGAGTATTAATTGTGGAGCCGAGCAAGATGAAACAGTTAACAACCTCAATTTCTTCTCTATCCATTATGGTGCTGCCAATAGGCCCAGAGGTGAGAATCTTTGTCTTCTTGAGGCTGAGCTTCAACCTGTTTTGAAGACTCCAGTTCTTGACCTTCTGCAGCAAGCATTTCAGATTTTTTCCAGTTTCAGCAAGCAAGTTAGTCTCATTTACATAATGCAGGTTGTTAATGAGTCTTCCTCCAATCTTGATGCACATTCCTCCTCATAAAGCCCTGCTTCCTGCATTATCTGTTCTGCATATAGATTGAAAAGGTATGGAGACAGAATACACCCCTGACACACTCCTTGCCTGATTTTGATTCACAGTATTTCTCTGCTCTGTTCTGAGGACTGCTTCCTGCTCCAAATACAGGCTTCACATAAGCACAATAAAGTGTTCTGGAATTCATGTTTTCCTCAAAGTTAGTGACGATTTGTTGTGTTCCATACAGTCAAATGCATTTGCATAGATAATGAAACACAGACATTCTTCTACATCAGTGAAAAGAGTTGGTGGAGAAGTTAGAAATCATTGACCAGAACAATAATAGTTTCAACAAAGGACCAGCTGTGGAACAAACCATCAATTTAGTCATAATGCAAGTTAAAATTGAAACTGAGAAAAGTTAAAATAAATCCATGAACATTCAAATACTACCTGAAGTGTAATCATCTGAATTTGGAAACTGTATTAAATGTATTAAACACAAATGACTAAGATGAGTGGTCGAATGAGACCAAGAACATCACACTCAACAAAAGTAAAAGGAAAAAATAAGAAAAATCTCATTAAAAGGACAAGAAAAGTGGAAGAAGGACCAAAACAAATGTTAGACTGTTCTCTGAAATTTACTATAGAATACAAAAAAGCTAGATTGAAAGGAAGAAGAAAGATTTCACTGAGTTATTTGAGAAGATAAAACAAAATATTATCAAGTTTACAAAAATGTAGAATTAGAAAAGCAAGAGGAAATCAATGGTCAGCATTTCTCAGGAGAAAGAACGAAAGAAAAATATGAAAGCCTCAAGTTACAAAAACTGAAGGAATCTATTGGAAAACTATTGATTTGTACAGGAAATATAAAAGGAAATTAGAGAAATATGGAGTCACCATATTAAAAAGATATGGTCAGTGCTCAACTATTTCATTCAGTAAGTAGCATATGATCAAGAACTAGTGGTACTAAATGGGAAAAAAATCAAGCTAAGAAAAGCAAAGAAATTGGAAAGATATATACTTGATAAACCTATTAAAAATATTCATATCTATGACCATCTCTCCTCCCAAAAAAGCTGGCCCAAAAGAATACAGAAATTATCATACAAAATCATTAATATCGCAATCAAGTAAGAACTCACTGAAGGCAATTTTAAAATGGCAAGAATAGACATTATTATGAAATTTCCAGAAATTCAACCTGGCTTCAGAACACAACTTGAAGAATATCATTGCTTACATTGAATGATAACAGAGAACACCAGAAATAGTATTATTTTGTTTTACTGATTATCTAAAGGCATTTAACTTCATGGGTCATAATAAAGCTGGGAAGGCCCAGTCCCTAGAGAAGGACACCATGCTTGGAAGGTTGGAGTGCCAGTGCAGGAGAGGAAAACTCTGGATGAGATGGATTGTCATATGACTGTGGCAATGGGGGTAGAAGTGTCAGACAGTAAGATTGGCTCAAGTTAGTTATTGTTCATAGGGTCTCTATGACTTGTTGCCTATACAATGGCACATAAAAAACAGCCATACTGAGAACATTAGAAATTATGGAACACTTAATTAAGATATTGAAAAGAATATTGAATACATCTTAATATGTCAAGAGAATGATTAAATATTTTGTAAAAGTATAACCAGAATGATATTTAAAAATGGAGAGACAAGATTACCTCACACGTTGGACTTGTTTTCTGGAAGAATTCACACCTGAGAGAAGGTTAATGAAAAGAGAGAATGATCCTCAATAATGTGACTTAATGCTGAGACTGTCACAATGAGCTCAAAAAAAGTAAACTACTAATATGGTGTAGGACTAGACAGTCTTTAGTTCTGTTGTGCACAGGCTGACTATTGGTTAAAAAGTACTCAACTATGCCTACCTTTGCAGATGATATGACTCTGCTTGCTGAAACTGAGGAAGACGTGAAGCACCTGCTGCAGAAGATCAAGGACTGCAGCCTTCGATATAGATCGAAGCTCAACATCAAGAAAACAA
Organism: Elephantulus edwardii; assembly: GCF_000299155.1. Taxonomy (NCBI): domain Eukaryota; kingdom Metazoa; phylum Chordata; class Mammalia; order Macroscelidea; family Macroscelididae; genus Elephantulus; species Elephantulus edwardii. Next base: position 6,776,823 of record NW_006399775.1, read on the forward strand.
AGATTCTCAGTACTGGGCCAATTGGCAGCTTAATGATAGATGGTGAATAGATTGAGATTGTTAACAGCTTTCATTTGCTTTGCTCTACAATCAACATTCTTGGCACCAACAGCCAGGAAATTAAAAGATGAATTGCATTGCCAAAGTCTACCGTCAGAGACCTCTCCAAAGTACTGAAGAGCAACAGTGTCAGTCTGGAGACTAAGGTGTGCCTTATTAAGGCCATAGTCTTTGCAATTACTTGCTATGCATCAGAAAGCTGGACAATGATCAGGGGTGATAGAAGGAGAATTGATGCCTTCAAGCTGTGGTGCTGGAGAAGAGTATTTAATGTACCAAGGACTGCTAAGAAAACAAACAGGTTCATCATAGAGAGGACAAGACCAGGCTGCTCCTTGGAGGTAAGGATTCTGACTCTTCGTCTGACATACTTGGACATGTTGCAAGGGGGACCAGTCCTTGGAGAGGGCATTATGTTTGGGAGGGTGGAGGGAAAGTGCAGGAGAGGAAGACCTTTGATGAGATGGATTGATTCAGTGTCTGGGGTAATGGGGATCGGTGTGTCAGAGACAATAAGATTGGCACAGAATAGAGCAGGGACTAGGATTGTTGTACATAGAGTCGTTATGAGTTGCAAGTGATTAAGCGACACATGACAACAGCATGCCTAACAAAACCAACATCACTAAAAATAAACTTTGATTCTTAATCTTCAAAAATGTCCCCTTCTCTCATATCAAATATTAATCTTTATGTTAATATCCTCTGTGATTCACCATATAATTTCTTTCCATGCTCAGTCTATAGCTAACAAATACATGCAATGGAAATAATGTTGCCAGCTGGTATTAATTGCTAGGCCATTAAATGAACTACATAAGATGACCATGCCAATCAAGTCTTCCTATTATTTAAACTCAGCTTTCCACTTAACTGAAATCACATGAAAGACATCAAATTAGAGTCATTTAATACAGTAACTGGGAATATGGGGATTGGAGTGTTGGAAGTAATGAGACAGGATCAGGACAGGGAATGGTTCAGAACTGCTGTACATAGGATCACTATGGATCACAGGCAATTCGATGGCACATAACAACAACAATAACACAAGACAAATTCAACCAGCCTAAACACTTCTGAGACACAAAAAGTTGCTTTAAGCCTTAAACTTTTGGAATCCTTTGTTACACAGGAATAGTCAGTTGTATCAAAACTTTATTAGGTAAATCTATGTCCACATCTCAAAGTAATCTTACATGCTCCAGTACTTAAGTATTTCCCCCATATCATTTACAGAGTTTGGTTATGTACAGAACAGTCAGAGTCTCAATTGGCTGATAAGAAGCTATACAGTGACCATCTTTGTCTTGTGGAGTGACTAGTGACTGGTGGATCTGAACTGCATGCCTTTGAATTGGCAGTGCAATTCCTTACCACGAAGCCATCAAAGCTCCCTTCCACCAAATTAGCATGCTGATTATTGCATAGAGACAATGAAATTCAACCAGAAATTGAAAGTTTATTATTGTTTTTGATGGGTCCCTCAAGCACATTCATTCTTATGTTGTTGTTATGATCTACTGTTAAGTAGAATTGCCTTATAGTTGACCTCCCAGTAGGTTTCAGAAGGAGTACATTTCCTTCTTATAGCAACCTTATTTGTAAAATAAAACTACTCCCTAAAGTTTCTTATATGGTAATATTTTGGGCACCAGTTTGCCAGGTATTTTTCCCCCCTTCCTTTGGAAGAACAAATGTGTTAGCAGTTGGCCCTTAACCACTGTGCCATGATGCTCCATTCTGTGTCTTTAATTATCATGACAATAATCCTTCCTTTTCAGTGGTTTTGTACAACTATGAAATAAAAATTTTATTCAAGATTTCTCCCCAACCAGATAATATATTTTTTAAATCAATATCACCATATTTTTTTGTTCCTTGTAAAATTTTCATGTAAAATAAACCCCTAGTGAAGTAATTCACCAAGTGGCAGGGAAAGCAGTAAGCAAAATTATGTAAGAATCTAAATGTGAATCAAGAAGTTTCAAAATAAAATAATGCAATAGTTATGGCTTCTTCCTTCACTCCATTGAAAATAAAAGTATTGATACTTTCATTTTCCTCAAATGAAGTAATTTTTACACTTTTATAAATGCTGGCTGTAGCATTATTTTTTTGCAAATAATTCCACAAATTTGTAAAAATCTAAATCATTATAGTTTTTTTTAATTAATATTTTCACTTATGATCTTAGGGCATAGTAAATATTTCTAGTTCTTATGCGTATAAGATTCTTATAATCATTCTGATTTCATATATGAGTTCAAGGATATCTTTGTGGAATAAAAGCTGTGCTGGTACACAAGAATCTTCCTTTGAAGTCCATACACTTTGTCTAATGATTGCTTTTAGGTTGTCACTCTTGAAATTCATAATAAAGCTTTAATAAGAAGCTACACATCTTCATTTTTCACTGAATCTCCCAGAGTAAGTTATTTTTCTCTTCTTCTTTGTAACTGGAGGGAGTCATGTTAGCAACCTGTTCCATGGACATAATAAACAGAGTGTTACATGCCATTTCTTATTTGAAATCTTTACATTAATAATGAGACACTTTTCTGTAGGTAGACTGAATAATTTATTGTAAATACAAGTGATGAGATAAAAAAGTATACTAATAATTTCATAACATGCAAACTTATGCCATGGCAAACTAACACAGAGGCTAAGCCCCCTAGATTGTGGGGAGGAAGTGGTTGGCTGGAATATCTAAGAGCTTTTAAGAGGCTGTGGTGTCAACAAAGCAGGAGAATAAAGCATGGTTTAAAATTTAGAAAAGTATGCATCAGTGTTGTATCCATATTTATTTAAACAGATTAAATAATTCAAAATGCTGAACAAATTATTCAAGGGGCTAGATACTATGAAGAAAAATGAGCCCTCAAGATTAATGGAATACTCATCAATAATGTTGTCAGAACAAGAGCAAGGAGACACTACTGGTTCAAAATCAAGAAGGGGTTCCATCAGGGATGTATTCTGTCTCCATACCTTTTCAATCTGTATGCAGAAAAGATCATCCAAGACACTGGGCTGTACAAGGAGGAATATGGCATCAAGATTGGTAGAAGAGTCATCAACAACTTGTGTTATGCAGATGACACAACCCTGCTTGCTGAAACTGGGGAGGACCTAAAGCACTTGCTGCAGAAGGTCAAGGACTGCAGCCTTCAATACTCATTGAAGCTCAAGATTAAGAAAACAAAGATTCTCACTACTGGGCCAACTGGCAGCATCAGTATGGATTGTGAAGAGATTGAGATAGTTAACAGTTTTCCTTTACTTGGGTCCATGGTCAACATTCTTGGTAACAGCAGACAGGAAATCAAGAGACAAATTTCATTGGGAAAGTCAGTTGTGAGGGACCTCTCAAGAATACTGAAGAGAAATGATGTCAGGCTGGAGACTAAGGTGTGCCTGATCCAGGCTATAGTCTTCACAATTACATGCTATGCATCAGAGAGTTTCACAGCGAACAGGAATGATATAAAGATAATTGATGCCTTTGCACTGTGGTGCTGGAGAAGAGTGTTGAACATACCATGGACTGCTAAGAGAACAAATAGGTTTGTCATAGAGAAGGTGAAGCTGGAATGCTCCTTGGAGTCAAGGATTCTGAAGCTTCGTCTGACATACTTTGGGCATGTTGCAAGGAGGGACTTGTCCTTGGGGAGGGACATCATGTTTGGCAGAGTGCAGGGGCGGTGCAGGAGAGGAAGACCTTCGATGAGATGGATAGATTCTGTGACTGGAGTGGTGGGAATGAGTTTGTCTGAGACAGCGAAGTTGACACAAGATAGATCAGCATTTAGGGCTCTTGTACATAGGGTCGCTATGAGTTGCAAGTGACTCGATGGCACATAACAATAACAACAACAATGCAGATGATACAATCTTTCTTGCTGAAAGTGAGGAGGACTTGAAACACTTGTTGCAGAAGATGAAAGACTATAACCTTCAACATGGATTACACTTCATTATGAAGAAAACAAAAGTCTTCTCCACTGGATTGATATACAACATTATGATGAATGGAGAAAGGATTAAAATTGTCAACAACTTTATTTTGCTTGGATCCACAATCCACTTGGTACCAGCAGTCAGGATATCAGGAGACTTATTGCACTGGTAAAGCCTGCAGTCAAGGACATCTCCAAATTATTGAGGAGTAATGATTTCAGTTTGAGGACAAAGGTGTGCGTGATTGAGAGCATGTTATTTTCAATCACTTATTATGCATTTGAGGACTGTACAATGACCAAGGATGACAGAAGAAGAATGATGTCTTTGAACTGAAGTTTTGGAGGATACTGCTGAAGATCTCATGGACTGGCAAAAGAACAAACATATATCTTGGAGAACATGCAGTCAGAATCCTTCTTGTAGGCAAAGATGATATAGCTTCATCTCATATACTTTGGGCATGTTGCTAGGAGAGGTTATTCCTTGGAGAGAGACACCATGCTTGGGAAGGTGGAGGAACAGAAAAAGAAATGAACACCATCAGCAAGACATGGTGACTGTGGCAATGGGCTTGACTGCATCAACGATTGTAAAGATGTCACGGGATAGGACAGTTTTCAGACCGATTGTTAATAGGGTCTCTATGAGCCATACTCAATTTGATAACACCTAAAATCAACAAGCCAAACGCACAATCCAGAGTGAGAGAGGGAACTTCATGAGAAGCATGAGAGAGAGATAGAGAGAGAGAGAAAGAGAGAGAGAGAGAGCGCTGTGCTACCAACCTTTCAAATCTATCAGTTGCTCTGCATCAAAAAGATGGACACTCTCTTCCAATATGATTTATTGTATCTGAAAGATTACTGGAAGGATCAGTAAAATATAGATATCAATCTCAAGGAAAATTTCTTGCTTGAAAAAAGAGGTACAAGGATATGTCTTGAATATGTGTGGTATAAATGTTGACTGGATTAAGAGTAGTACTTCTAATAAAAGTGTGGCTGATTCCATTCTAATTTTGTCTCATGAACATACATATAAATAATTCCCCAAAATTACCATAAACCCAGACACAGAGATTATAATTGATAAAATATCACAAATGGATTATGAAATAGTGGACAATTACACCAGACCATAAAATGGAAGGTTGCTACCTCATTATATAATTACTAAATCATTTAAAATATGGCCCAGTCAAGTTGATTTTTAATATTAACTATGACATGTTCTATACACCTTATTTTTATTATTTGCAATCTGTTCAATCATGTTAATGGGCCACAAGCACCTTATTTTCAGTTTCATCCAATCATTGTCACAAAGATTAATGGTTAGAAGGACTATGTTAAGTAATTAAAAAACCTGTACCATATAACTCATCAATCCTACTCTTGGTTAGTTATTTATTCCAAAGAAATTAAGCTTGTGTTCATTAAAAAAAAATCTGTACTCACATGTTTATAGTAGCTCTAGTAATAATTTACAAACACTGAAAACAATATAAATGTCTTCTGTGTAAATTGGAAAATAACATATAGATTCAAGAAAATAAGGGAATTTGTTTTAATTATAACATAATTCTTTATCCTAATTGTGGCTGTAGTTACACAGTCTATCTATGCATATGTTAAAAATGTATGATTGTGTGCCAAAAAATTTAAAAAAGTACTATGTTTCATGCTTTCTTAAGGCACGGCAGGTTTGAGGGCTCTGAGCACTCATGGTGGTCTTTTTACCTCATGTGAGGGTTGGCAGAGCAGACTTGCCAAATGAACTGGGGGGTCTGGGGCAAGGAGTTTGTCAGCATTTGGGCGTGCAGGGCTCTTAAGACACTGAAAGGTCTCTCCCCACCTAGGGTCTTGGGAGATTTAATGTCAGCTGAATCCGACTCTGGCTTCTTGAGGCGTGGAGGGTTTGAGGGCTCTGGGCACTTGTGATGTTCTTTTTGCTCCACGTGGGGGTTGGCAGAGTAGACTTGCCAGATGAACTGGGGGTCTGGGGCAAGGAGCTTGCCAGCATTTGGGCATGCAGTACTGGTATGACACTGAGAGGCCCTCGGGCCTGTGGCCCTCAAACCAGTCTTTCATTGTTTTTGTTCAGACATCCCTCTAGGGTCATATAGCCCTGGTGTGCAAACTGCCTTACAGCAGTAACTTCTGATTGCTGTGAGGCTGAACACTGTGACACTGAGGTGTCAAATGCATTAACTGTTGGTCACCCAATGCAGGGGTGGAGCTCCCCGATTAAAACAAGCTTGGAAGGAAGGGTGGCATCCACTTCCATAATAGCTTGCCTCTGGAAACCCTATAAACATGGAGAGAGGATCAAAGACACCCAAACATTGAGGAATCTCCTTCATAGGGTTGCTATGAGTCGCCTGCGACTCTACGGCACTGAACAATAACAACACAGTTGTTCATAGGGTTGCTATGAGTAATCTACAACTTGACAGCACCTAACAACAATAAAAACGACAACATAAAGAGAGCTATGCTGGCTTTGCGGACAGAAAGTGATGCTATCAAGTCCGAGGTGGGTGTTTTTAATCTGTGGCCCTCAGGCTTCATTCAAATTGGTGGCTTGTTTTTTTGTTTTTTTTCTTCCAAACATCCTTCTAAGTGGTATAGCACTGGTCTCTGCATTGCTGTTTAGAGGTAACTCACAGTTGCTGGATGCTAAACACTGTGACACTGATGTGCCAAATGTAATAATGGTTACCCATGGTGGACAGTGTTTTCTGGAGCATCCCAACTAAAGCAAGCTTGGAAGCATCCACTTCTGAAATGGTTTGCCTCCGGAAACTCTATGAACAGTGCTCAGGTCTTTTGTTCATAAGGTCGCTATGAGTTGTCTATGACTCAACGGCACCTAACAACAACACATCATAAACTAAAATTGAAAAGGTGAAAAATGAGATATATTACAAAACAGGGAAATGTTATTATTTTACTGGCATATACCTTAAAAATTTGCTCTTTCCCAACTCTAGCATAGATTGTCTCACCTTAATTTGTTTTCTTACTTTTGATACCCTGACATCAAGCTTTTGCCTCAGATTCTTTTTTAGGGTACTCAGCAAATGCATGTGATTGAAAATAAGAATTGAGTGCTTAAGCAATAATCAAAATAAGACAGGAGTCAGGTAGTTAGAGGTGTAGATTCTCAGGAACTTTGTATGGTAGGCTAGGGTAAAAATATTAATTTTGTTTAATTAAGCTATGTCCCAGTGTAAAAATTATAGAGTAACAATCATAGAACAAAATAGACTAGATAACTCCATAAAACAGAGGGAGGAAACTGGAACCTGAAGTGGTAAAATAAAACAAACGAAACAAGAATAAAAAGTTAAAAATATGGTAAGAGAAAAGCAAAATTCAGACAAAAAGGCAAATAAAAAAATAAAGAATAGCAAAGTAGAAATGAATACATCTTATCAGAAATTTCTGCAATAGAAAATTGTACATTCTTCCCTAAAATATGTGCTATTATCTAAAGCTCTGCTCTTGTACATTTGAGCCCTAGAGTCTCAATAGATAAGCCCCTCTGTGGGATGAAGATGTAGCAATGGGTTACCATAAAAATTACCACCTTGGAAAAAATCCCTTGTGATACGGTACCCTATAGTTTCACTGAGTAACAATTGACTCAATGGCGAAGTGGGTTTATTTTTTGTTTGTTTGGTTTGGTTTGGTTTGGTTTTTTTAAGGCACAAGTGTTAAAAGTACTCTGGACCTCTAGTGGTCTCTCAGGAAGTCACAGGAGAAAATTGCCAACGTTTTTCCCTCAGAGCCACTGGTGGATTTGAGCTGCCGCACAAGCTTGGCCATTGGGTTAGCAGTGCAACTCCTACACATCAGAGTAGACATGGAAACATACAAACACGGGATGAAAATGAATCCAAGCAAGAGAGAGATGCATTCACAAACTCAGGAACTCCAAAGATTGATGGCAGCATCTTGAAGCTGAAAAACACAAGAATATCAGCAAGGGTATAGTCACGGAAAATGGTTTATAATATTCCAGCAATGAGAATGTTTGAGTTGTGAAATAGAAGAGATCGATATCAAGGATTCAAAAGCAATGAAAGTTAAGCGGCTTTTTATTCTCCATTGCTCCCAGTGGTTTGGGTAGATTTTACTTTTCCCTTGGGCATTATGTGACTAAACTGATACTCCAAAAAGACTGAGAAAAGTAAATAAAAGTAGTGATTCTGCCTTAAAGGATTTCTTTTTTTAGTTCCATTGATATAGCTCCCTTCATTCTCGGAGGATGCAGAGGAGAATCATACTAGGAAAAATCTTTTGATTTGCATCCCAGTTTGGAAGTATATCTAATCAACAATATTCTCTAGTAAGTACAATATTTTGTTGCTAATTTAATATTTTAATGTCTCATGATTCATATATATA
>NW_006399775.1:6785360-6789720 GCF_000299155.1 Elephantulus edwardii
GGGTCGCTATGAGTCGCAAGTGACTCAACGGCACATAACAACAACAAATATATATACATATATAACACAGAACACATAGTATTTGAGATTCACAATATCCTCGTGCTATTTTTCTGTTAATTTTATGTAGTTTGCACTATCAATCAAAAATCTATAAGTTCTTTGGTAGTAGAAAGAAGGAAAATCTCCTCCCATGTAGTTTACTACCTCTGAAAATCTGCAGAAAGGTCAATTATTAGTCAGTTCTGACTTGATGATACATAACATTATGTACCTGACTCGATGGTACATAACAACTTATCTGACTTGATGATAATACAAGCACTGACAAAGTAGATCAGAACTGGTTTTGACAAGCACTGTGGCAATGGGACAATTAAAACAGACTTTTGGGAGGGGAAGGAAAAAAAGAGGAATGAACTGGGGGGTAGAGAAAATAGTGCAACCATGAATGAATGGAAATCCAAAATCTCTGTAAATGTTCATTAAAATTAATAAAATTTAATAAAAAAATAATAACAGCAGTTGCTCACTCTCGTTCTGATATTTTAATGCTGCTGAATAACCATTCTCAAGTTATGGTTTAGCAAATTTTATCATTGCTAAAGAAATAAAGAAATCTCAGGGCCGTACTTCCAGCTTGCATCTGCAATGCAATTTCATCAAAAAGAAGTGGTTCTGAGAAGTTGCCTCTTCTTGGAAATTGGGTCTAACAACTTAAGGCAGCAACAATCTCTTCTTCTTTCCTTTTTTCTTTATCTTTTCTTTGTCTTGCAAGTATTCATGTCTCTACATTTCAAGGAAGTAATTTCAAGAATATTTGTGGGGTTAATTACCAAATTAAGATGTTATTGTTGTTATTTGCCTTCAAGGAGTCACTTGCATGCAACTCATAGCGACCCTATGAAGGATTGCTCTGAACTCACTGCCCCCTACACACCAACCTCCATTATACCAGTTTCTGGGGCAGTCCATCTCATCCAGGGTCTTCCTCTTATGTGTTATCCCACCACCCTGCCAAGCATGATTTCTCCAAGGACTGGTCCCTTCTGGACACATGCCCAAAGTATGTGAGACAGAGTTTCAAACTTCTTGCTTCCAAGGAGCAACTTGGTTTCACCCTCTCCATGACTGATCTGTCTATTCTCTTGGTGATCCATTGTATGTCGAAGACTCTTCTCCAACACCACAACTCAAAGCAATATCTTCTTCTTCCTTAGTCTCTGCCCAACTCTCTGATGCATAGCAAATAATTGCAAAGATCATGACTTGAATCAGGAACGCCTTAGTCTCTAGACTGACATCACTGCTCTTTAGCACCTTGGAGAGGCTCCTGACAGTAGATATCCCTAATGTAATTCTTCATTTAACTTCCTAACTCTTGGTGCCAAGAGTGTTGATTGTAGATCTGAGCAAGCGGAAATTGTTAACAAATACAAGCTCTTCTCCATCTGTCAAAATGCTGCCATTTGGCCCAGTGGTGAGAGTCTTTGTCTTCTTGATGTTGAGCTTCAATTCATATTGGAGACTATAGTCCTTGATTTTTGCAGCAAGACCTTCAGGTCTTCCTCAGCTTCAGCAAGCAAGATTGTGTCACTTGCATATTGTAGGTTGTTACTGAGTTTTTCTCCAATCCTGATGCCACACTCCTCCTCATAAAACCCTGCTTCCCAAATGATCTGTTCCACAAACAGATTGAAAAGGTATGGGCAAGAATACGCCTGGTGAAATTAGGGATTGGCAAAGAAATCTGTTTATATGGAATAGAATAAACAAAAAGTAGTGCTCAACATATGGTATTGAAGAAATATGAAAAAGCCATGACCAGGCACACATGCTGGGTAAGCAAATATTGAAAGTATATCTTCCTTTCTTCCTTTTCTAAAATTTTGTTGACATAGACTTCAGAACTATACTGAAAACAGTACAAGCTAGCATGACCTCAGATAAGTTACTAAGCCTGTCTGTGTCTGAATTGATTTATCTCTAAAATGAAATAATAATAATGCATACATACTGATGCCTAAGGAGTTGCACTGCTAACCCAAAGACATGTGGCTTGAACCCATCAGCTGCTCTCTGGGGAAAAGATCTCCTCCCATGGGTTTTACAGTCTCTCAAAATCCACTACAAGATTAGCTATAAGTCAGTTACAAATTAAGGATCCATAACAACAAACAATAACACTAAGCTTGAGGTATGTATAGAAAGTAATAACAAAAGTAAACTACTAAGAACAAGACCTGGCACATAAATGCTATTATCAGCAATGCTTGGTAGAAGAGATGAAGCATATTTCCTAAAGGCTTGACAAATTTCAGAACAGACTATAGATCAGTCTAACTGTGAATTTTAAAAGCCACACTCATACTTGTTCCTTAACCTCTTGAGAATTTAAAGACAAGCTAAGAGCTGAGAGAGAGAAGACTTGCATGACCTTGGCATTTCAAATTCTTCTCATACATTAAAATAGAAATGTGGATCAAAAGATTTTCCATTGTTAACAGAAATACTTTTGATCGCAGGTCTCAAAATGAGTGGAAAATGCTGGAATGACCTTGTAATATTCTTTTCTGCTCTTAATGAACAATCATCTTTTAATAATTCTAATGTAGTTTCTATGATTTAAATACTTCTGAATAATCTTTTCTTGTTTGGTTGGGAAATAGCTTGATATGGGTAAATTATTCTTTGGTCCATGAAGCTCTAGATCAACAGCTCAAAACCAGAGCCACTGCCATTAGGTTAAGTCTGACTCAGAGAGACCCTCAACTGGGCCCCCTAGACTGTAAATCTTTATAGGAAGAGCCCTTTCATCTTTCTCCTTTGAAGCAAGTGGTAGGTTGAAACCACTGACCCTTCTACTGGCAGGCTGATATGTTATACACTTCACCACTAAGGTTTCTAAGCCTTAAAGAAAAGCTCTTCTGAAGAGAACTCTTGCTAATGATTAAGGTTGGTTCTGTAAAATAGTTACTTCAGTTGCTAAGCAATGCAGCTGTACTCTGTCACAGGAGGTCACTATAAGTTAAAATCATCTCAACAGGACCTAACAACAGGAAGAAGGCTCAATAGACCAGGGAGTATTTACCTAGAGTGCCAATAGAGAACTTGGGAGAAGAATTAGAGTACACCTCTTAGACCTGCCATGAGATGCAGTATTTCATGACAAATAGAAGTAGAAATGGAGAGTAATTACATTCTACCTACTATTTCCCCTTGGTGAAGGTTGTTAATTCTTTATTTAAGTAAAACTACTAGTATCACATAGACATATTGTGAGTCACATCAGTGGGGAGAAACACTAGGAATAGACATGGTCTATAGCTTGTCACAAATTGTTTTGTAAAGAAACTAATTTATTCAAAATGAAATTAGAATTCCAACAAGACAATATCAATCTTAACATTGAAGGTGTTTGATACAAGCATTTTACTCCTTGGACTCACTCTCACACAACATTTTAACACATTGGTCACAGAGCATTCAGTGTAGTGGTTATCATTCATTTTTAAGGAAGATCCAACAAGGACGTGTGAAAGTAAGTTACAGCTTTTCCTGTTGTGGTCACAGACATACCTCATCTTCCTCCTCCATCACCAATTCTAGTTTCTTTAGTGTTGCTTTCTTTTTAGTTGGTCCAGTTAACTTTATTTTTCAAGTAGAGTTACCTAAACACATTCCTGAGTCCTTAGTTGATTTAGCTTTGTTAGACTGTGATTGCTACAACTATTTATTCACAATTAATATTTGGAACAAATGCACCAATTTTTTTATACAGGCAATCATTTTATTGATTTCTTTTGAAATCAAGATAAATTCTCCTGTAAATAATGTAACTCTGTTTATTGACGGATGAATAACTGATATGATAAACCCAAACTAGCAGTTGATTGGTATTGTTAGCTTCAATGGAACTTTACTGTGTTCCCTGGAGTATGTCTTCACTCCCTAGAAACCAAGATTTCAAATATAGCAATGAGTAACATTAACATGGTTTGTAGCTCAACACCAAGTGGAAAAAGTTCTCATGACTAGACCAACTGAAAACGCCATAACAATTGGAAAAGAGACTGAGGTTGTTGATAATTTCAGCTACCTTGGTTCTGCAATTAACACTCTTCACACTACCAATATGGATTAAGGGAGGCTCAATGTCAAGAAGATAAAGATTCTCACCACTGGACCAATTGGCAGCATCAGGATGCATGATGAAGAGATTGAGATTGTTCATAGCTTTAGTTTGGTTGGTTCCACAGTCAATACTCTTGGCAACAGCAGCCAGCTAATCAAAAGATGAATTGTATTGGAAAAGTCAGCTGTGAGAGACCTCTCCAAAGTACTGAATAGCAATGGTGTC
>NW_006399775.1:6790961-6791509 GCF_000299155.1 Elephantulus edwardii
ATTATAGAAGAACCAATGACTTTGAGTTGTTGTGCTGAAGAAGAGTTTTGAACGTATCATGGACCACCAAGAGAACAAAGAGATTTTTCTTAGAGAGAGTGAAACCAAATTTCTCTTTGGAGGCAGAAGTGCAAGATCTGGGATAAGGATAAGATGAATTGACACAATGACTGGGGTAACGGTTAGGTGTGTCAGAGTCTGTGTGAATGGCTTAAGATAGGGCAGGGTTCAGAGCAGTTGTACGTATGGTTACTATGAGTTGCAGGCAACTCAGTGATACATAATAACAACAATATGAGTTGTTGAGATGAGAATTAGTAGCATCATAAATGAGTGACTAGAAATAATAATTACAAAGACCATATCACTTCCTCAATTTATAAAATTGTATAGTTTTGCTTTTGAAGATATAGGAAAGAACTGTTGGTACATATAGCACATTTTTTTGTTGCTACTATGCAAAGGCATTTGACTGTGTAGATCATAACAAACTGTGGCTGACTCTGAGAAGAATGGGAATCCCAGAACACTTGATCATTCTAATGTGA
>NW_006399775.1:6792624-6794229 GCF_000299155.1 Elephantulus edwardii
TTAATTTCATCTGGGGTCTTCCTCTCTCGCACTGTTTCTCCACCCTTCCAAGGATGTTGTCCTCCAAGGATTAGTCACTTCTGGCCACATGCTCAAAGTATGTGAGATGGAGATTTAAAATCCTATCCTCCAAGGAGAAACTTGATTTCACCTTCTCTGAGAAAGACATATGTGTTTTCTTGAAGTTTGCTGGTATGTTCAAGACTATTCTCCAGCACCACAACTCTAAGGCTTCAATTCTTCTTCTGTTATCACTAGTCATTGTGCAGCTCTACGATGTACACCAAGTAATTGTGAAGACCATGGCTTGGATCAGGCTCACCTCAGTCTCTAAACGTAGATTTTTGCTTCTAAATACTATGGAGAGGTCCCTGACAGCAGATTTAACTAATGAAATTTGTCTTTTGATTTTCTGACTGCTGGTGTTAAGATGTGGTGTTAAGATGGTTGTTTGTAGAGGCAAGCAGGTATAACTGTTGACAACCTCAATCTCTTCTCCATCGATAAAGCTGATGACAGTTGGCCCAGAAGTGAGAATATTTGTTTTTTTTTTATATTGAACTTCAATTCATATTGAAGACTACAGTTCTTGAGCTTCTGTAGCAAGAACTCCTCCTCAGTTTCAGCAAACAAGTTTGTGTAATCTGCATAATGTATGTTGTTGATGAGTCTTCCTCCAATCCTAAAGCCACATTCCTCCTCATAAAGTTCACCTTCCCAAACTGTTCTGCATAAAGACTGAAAATTTAGGAAGACAGGCTGCATACCTGATACACTCCTTTCCTGATTTTGAACCATGCAGTCTTACTTTTCTTTGTTCTGAGGACTGCCACTTTGTCCAAGCAGAGGTTTTTGCATAAGCACAATCAAGTGTTCTAGGATTCCCATTCTCCTCAAGATTAACCACAATTTGTTGTGATTCACACAGTCAAATGCCTTTGTATAGTCAATGAAACACAGATAGCTATTTCTCTGGTATACTCTGCTTTCTTGCAAGATCCACCTGACATTGCTGATAATATCTCTAGATAATATCTATATTCTAAACACACTTGAGGAATATTCATCAACTGTTCAGAAGATACTCAGAAAATATTTCATGAACTAGAGGCCAGACTATGGATAAAGGCATGCTTAAAAATGTGAAGGGGCGGTGGAAGGTGACCAAAGAGAAAAGCTGTTAAATACTAACAAGACAAATCATTCTATCTGTGGTTGGTTGATTGTTTCTGCAGTGATTGCTCTTTGATGGATGTTCAACAGTGCTCTTTGATGGATACTAAATGAAAGCCAAAGATCTTTACGTTCTGCATCTTTTTTGGTACCTTTTCTGCACTTTTTACTCTCTTCTCAACATTTCTGAAACTGGTCTTCTATTACTGTTCTTTCTGAGTTGCCTATCATCAAGCTGTCATATGCACTGCTCTTTTGGGACTCCTGGGATATTTCAATCTTGGATAAAACATTTCCTTTCAACACTTTATGGGAACTCTGAAGTCAAGACGAAATTAACTACATCAAAAACAAAATATCAGCCTTCAGAAGATATATAACATTGTTTTCTCTGACATGTGTGTGGTGTTATTGTTAGTCAACTCAAAAACA
>NW_006399775.1:6795468-6799431 GCF_000299155.1 Elephantulus edwardii
TTTACAACCAGGAGAAGATAAAATAGATGAATGGGATCTTCTAAGAATCAAATCCCTGTGCGTATCCTGAAACTTCTCTAACAGGGTAAAAAGGGAAGCCACAGACTGGGAAAAAGTTTTTGGTAATGACATGTCAGACAAGGGACTTATATCTAGAATTTATAAAATACTCGAGCACCACAACAAAATTGGACATTTTTTAATGAAGTTGTGGTGCGTTAGCAATTCATTTTTCGTTATCCTAAGCTATTAAACTGACTAATTAAAGAACAGATTCTGAACTTTTTCTGTCTGTGTTCAATTGAAGGAGAAACCCCATCATGAAGCCATAGAACTATGATTGAGGTTTAGAATTAGTGGTACAAATATTTGAATACACATGTTATGATCCATTTTTAAATACACAACTACCATCATAAAGTTTACAATTTCTATGTTTATTCAGTATTATAACTGAATACACCTTACAAAGTCCAATTTATTACCTGTAGTTTCTTTACATAAAGAGTTGATTGTCTGTGCTAGGTACTATGCTAGGGTCATCTTTTAGATGGTGAGTAGTTGTTATATAAAGACTAAACTCCTATACAGGCTAGACTTTATTCTTGTTGTTTTGAAATATTCACTCAACAATTAAAATGAGTTTAAGAGGATTTATTCAGCAGTGAGGAGATCGGGAGACATATTGTATAAAGTATTAACAAAAGTGCAGACCCCCTCCTCACTGAGCCATTAACAAATTCGTGACAATCATATTATAAAAAAGTTCCTTAGTGGGGAACTTACTGCCTTGTCCTGAGAAGCCATAATAATAGCCACATTATCTTCAATTTGGTGTATGGTGTCAAAGAAGTTTCTAATGCAAAGTTTTAAATCAGCAACCACAATGCCATCAACACCCTCCACCCCCTAAATATATACATTATGGTACAGGAGCCCTCACAAATGAGAATACTAATTTAGAATTTTCCTTAATGGGATTATATCCATAATTCAAATCTCTTGTGGATCTTGAAAATGGAATCCTGTCTTTAAGGAGTTTCCTTTACAGGGTCCTCGGAACCCCTCTTTTTTTCTTTTCTAGTACACTTAGGTAATTAACCCAATGCAAACTTTTATTATAAAATAATTTAAAAATTAAAGTTACTCAAAGAATTCCTAAAGTGTCCTGGCACTTACATAACCTTCTCCATTCATGCATGCTTCATCCATCCATCCAAGCACAATAAGCCCCAAGTGAGAGATTTAGCACTAAAATTATTTTTCAGATTATCTGATTTTCTACTTAGGAACACATATCTGTGAGTGATATGAATCACTTAGGCTTTAGCATTGTTTTAAAAGATATAATCGCTCAATTGGCTTCTTGTCATATTTCTGTAAGAGAAGTAACTAGGAAACTCTCCCAAAATAAATGAATTTTTTTGCATATTTGTACAAATAGGTGAATCAATGGCATATAACAACACCACCATGTTAGTAAGGTCACTGGATTTTTTGAATCACTAAATAGTCTTCTAGTCATCTATGAGTCACAGGCGACTAGATAGCACTTAATAACAACAACAACCTCCCAAAGTTCATTTCATCTTCAGTCATTAGTTTTCAAGCCACGTGATCAACAACCTATTATATGCTGACAGCATGTCCTAACTTGCCAAAATTGAGGAGGACTTGGTGTTTTCAACAGAAGTCCAAAGTCTGTAGTTTTAAATAAGGATTGAGGCTCAGCATCAAGAAGACAAAAAGACTCTCACCCCTGGGTCAATTGACAGCACTATGATAGATGGAGAAGAAAGTGAGGTTATTAACAAGCTTGCTCAGATTCACAATTAATACTCTTGGTACCAACAGTCAAGAAATCAAAAGATGAATCGCACTGGGGAAATGTACTGTTAAGAACCTCTTCAAAGTGCTAAAAAGTAATGATGTCAGTTTGAAAACTAAAGTGTGCCTGATTCAGGCCATGGCATTAACAATTAATTGCTATGTACCAGAAAGCTGGACAATGACTAAAGATGAGAGAATTGGTTCTTTTGAGCTGTGATGCTGGAGAAGACTATTGAAAATACCATTAACTGCCAAGAGGAAAGATCTTTTTTCTGGAAAAGGTGATATAGTTTCTCCTTAGAGGTATGAAGTTCGAAGCTCTGTCTCATGTACTTTGGGCATCTTTCCAGTAGGAACCAGTACTTGGGGAAGAGTATCGTGCTTGGAAGGGTGAAGTGTCAGCAAATTAAAGACCCTGGATGTGATGGATTGACACACTCTCTGGGCAAGCATGCTAGAGATAGTGAGAATGGCTCAGAATAGGGCAGAGTTCAGAGCTATTATTCATAAGACGTATTCAATGGTACATAACAGCAACAAAAATACCTAACAAAAGCTATAGTAGCTTAGTAGTAAGGAGCTGAAATGACAATAAAATAGCATAAAGTATAAAAGTTATGAATGTTTCATGAGAGAAAGATGGGAAATTTCCCATTCAACTAATCTCTTATCATGTGATTAACTGCTGCTGAAATCCCAGTGGAATGTCAGTTATGATTGGTTTCAACTTGGTGGCACATAACAATGACAACAATAATACCTAACAACATGGTACAAGCTCACATTTTGCAAAAGCAGTTTCAGGTCAAGTCTAGAGTTCTTAGGAAAGCTGCTTTTGTTTTTGGTGATTTGTCAAAAGTTTCAATAGCTTTTGAGGCACCACAGCTTATTCTGGAACTAGGGCTTTATTTAAGATAAATTAAGCTAAAACCAGACTCTATAATTTGTAGTACAAATGTTTGTGAATAAGGAAATTAAAAATTATTTCACCAAAGTTCAAGGGAATCCTGTAATTGAAGCTTTTCCTGGTACAGACCATTTCTGAGTAAGAGGAGGGAGGTAGTAGCTATCCCAAGAGTCTTATTGTTAAAGGCCTTTTAAGGAAGGTGGCATTTTCCCTAGCATAATGAAACAGACTGTCAATGATAAATTGGCTTGAATTAAATTTGAATCTGGAAATAATCTCTGAATATGGTAAATTAATTGACTGATCCATTAAAGTTGCATATGGGTTAATTTGTGGGAATTGAAAACAGTGACTCTCAAATTCGTTAATACCAGTGGGAATGCTTGTATCCAACTTAGCCTCATGGAGAATGTGAGTTTTGCTAATTGAGTTTTTATTGTTTCAGTAGTCCTTTATTCAGAAGTCCAGAAAACTGAGAGTAATAAAGACAATGATGTTTCTAGAAAAAATAGAAAGGCAAAAACAAATTACCTCCAATACTTATAAAGCAAAATGGGTTTCCATTGAACTTCAAAGAATGACTGATACTGCCCACATGGAAAAAATATTTTATAATATCATCATTAGTGTTTTTACAAAAGATACTAACTTTTCAATAAAGCAAGGCTTCAATGCAGTATGAGTACTTGTCAATCATAACTATTATAAATTTATAACCTAAGCAAGTAGGAAGACTCTTGATGAGATGGATTGATTCAGTAGCGCGGTAATTGGGGGTAGCCGTGTTAGAGACAACAAGATTGGCACAGAATAGAGCAGGGTTTACAGCTGTTATATATAGGGATGCTATGAGTTGCAAGCGACTCGACATCACACAATAACAATAAAATATTAGTTAAATAAAATTTGTTTACCATTTGAGCATCTGTCTGGTTGGCTAATGTTCTCCAAATACAGAATGATAATATTTATTATTGTTTGGTGTTGATGAGTGACTTCTGAATCATAAACTCACTCAAATTCATGTGGTCAAATCAGAACCAACTCATAGCTGATCCTCCAGGAAGTTTTCAGAGGCTGGAAATAACATGGTAGGAAATTGTCTATCTTTCTTCTACAGAAAAGCGAGGGGGGATGGTTCAACATAAGGAAAACAATTAATGTAATTCATCACATCAACAAGGCAAAGAACAAGAACCATATGGTCCTATCAATTGATGCAGAAA
>NW_006399775.1:6799925-6801457 GCF_000299155.1 Elephantulus edwardii
ACACTAGAAGTCCTAATCCACAACATAAACAGTCTTCCCAGTATCCTGGAAAACCTACAACCAGGAGAAGATAACCTAGATGAATGGGACCTTCTAAGACTCAAATCCCTATGCACATCATTCATTTTTCTAGTATTTTTTTAGTACAATGCCTTCTTATTATTTTAAACAAAGCTCCAATAAACATTTTTCTGTTTACTAGTGTTCATTTGTATGTTTCATGGGGCAGCTTCTTAGCAGATATGATAATGTACTTGTGTTTTCTAATCTTAAATCTCTGAATATTTTAGTTTAATACTTTCTTCCTCAAACATTGAAAATTTCAGTTCTCTTATTATCATTTAATTTACTACTTTTAGATATTCTCTGATAACAAATTTCAGAGTCTCTTCTGACTTCCATTGTTGTATTTTCATTCTTTGGTGGTTTTGAAATTTTACACTTTTTTGATGTATGTTGTTCTTGATGTCATTCCACAACTCAGTTGGCTCTTGGTCATTAAGATTTAGTGCATCAAATCTAATCTTGAGATGACCTCTAAATTAAAATGTTATTTGTTGATGGGTAGTTTATGTTTTTATACAATTCATTTTCTTCAGCTTCAATTTGAAGTTGAGTTGGTTCCTGGTCTTCTTCAGATTATTTTATTCAATGTGTTCATGGTTTCATTCCACAGATGCAGTTTATTTGAGTTCTGTATATTTCATCTGGTTAGCTCTATGTATATAGTCTGTGTTTATGTTGTTTAAAAACTTGTTCTCATTCCACTACTTGAAATATACCCTGACAAAATGAGAACTGAGGCACAAACTGAGATTTGTACACCAATGTTCATAGCAGCATTATTCACCATTGCAAGAACATGGAAACAGCCAAAATGTCCAACCACAAACAAATGGATTTGAGAAATCAGGGTACATTCACACAATGAATGATGATACTATGTAGACCGCAGGAACAATGATTTTGTAAATTATTACCTAACTTGGGAGGGACTAGAGAGCATTTTGCTGAGTAAACTAATTCAGTCTCACAAATATAAATATTATATAAAACCTTTATTGTAGAAGGAGTATCAAGATCCAAGAGGGGTGGGAGAAGTTGGAAGTAGAGGGATAAGGATGTGAAGTAGGAAGGGAGTATTAATGATGGGGTTGTACAATGTGATGGTAGAGGTGAGGGAAATTGAATTTGTTCTTGAAAACAATGTATTCTAATTTTATAAATAAAACTAGTAGAAAAAGGGGGAAAAGTCAATAATCTTGCAAAATTCTTATCATGCAATTCCCTGAGTTATTTTCATTATGATAGTCACATTTTCCAACTATTAATCACTCTTCCTTATTTCTAATCCTCATTTTTAATTCATCAATAATTATCAATTCATTTTAGTAACTATTTAATTAATTTGGACTATATAAATTGGTATAAAAATCTTCAATTTGTTTTTCTTTCACATTGGAGTTGGTGCATAATGTTGAATAATAGTTATATTAACTTATCTTCTTATAAGTGTATAGGTATTATCCTTA
>NW_006399775.1:6801557-6807027 GCF_000299155.1 Elephantulus edwardii
ACATTCAGATGGCTAACAAACACATGAAGAAATGCTCAAAATCCCTAGCCCTAAGAGAGATGCAAATTAAAACAACTATGAGATATCATAGTTTATTTTGTGTTTATTTTGTGTTGAAGTTCTTATTACATTAAGGGAGAGAATTAGGGTGAGGTATAAGCCGCACCCTCCTAGAGGCTTATGATAAACTCATGGAACCTCAGTGCTATACACTTTTTCTTTGGAAAGTCTTGCTTATATGGGATATAGCTTTCAGCTGCTCCCCAGTCTCTACATATCTAGTCTGTGGCACTCACAGTCACCAGCCAGCTGAGCCACAATGATGGTCTACAGGATCTTGTTCAGAAGGAATTGGCAAAATATAGGCCACAGGAATTGATGGAATACCAATTCATATATTTCAACAAACAGATGCTGCCCTGGGTGTGCTCACCAGTTTGTGCCAAGATATCTGGAGGACAGTTAGCTGATCAGCTGATTGAAAGAGACTCATATTTATTTTCATTACCTCAAAAAGGTGATCATACAGAATGTGAAAATTATCTAACAATACCACTAGTATCATGCACAAGCAAAATCTTGCTGAACATTTTTAAAAAATAACTAGAATTTGATACAGAATTGCCAGAAATACAAGATAGATTTAGAAGAGGCTCTGACACTAGGGATATCATTGCTAATGCCAGATGGATCTTGCCTGAAAGAGGAGAGAACCAAAAGAATGTCTATGTGTGTATTATTGACTCTGAAAGTGACTGAGAGGATAATAACAAATTGTGGCTGAATTTGAGAAGAATGGGAATCCCATACACTTGATTGTGCTCACGTGAAATTGTCTGAAAAAAGAAGGAACCACTAAATAGTTCAAAATCAAGAAATAAATGGATAAGGGATGTACCCTTCCATACCTTTTCAATCTTTATGCTGAACATAAAGCCCAGATTTGAAAGGTTTATTTTTATGAAGAGGAATGTGTCATCTGTATTGGAGAAGGACTCATTAAAAACCTGTATTGTGCAGATGAAACAACCTTGTGTGAGGAAACTGAGGAAGACTTGAAGCTTTGTTGCAGTAGATCAATCAAGTATTGTGGTCTTCAATATAGATTGTGTCTCAACATCAAGAAAACAAAAATTCTCAGCATCAGGCCAATAGAAAGCATCATGATAGACAGAGGAATGACTGAAATGGTTAACAATTTTATCTCACTCAAATCCACAAGTAACATCTTTGGCACAAGAATTCAGGAAAACAAAAAATATGCTTTATTGGGAATATCCGGTGTCAAGGATTTCTTCAGAGTCTATCTCTGATGTGCTTGAGTTTATTGTCAATCCATCATATTGTGGGTCTTCCTGTCTTTAGCTAACTCTCCACTTTCCCTGGAATGATGCCTTTTTCCAAGGACTAGCCCCTTCTCACAACATACTAAAAGGATGTGAGATAAAGTTTTACCATCCTTATCTCTATGGAGCACCCTGGTTACACGTCTTCCAAGATAGAAATGTTTGTTCTTTGGCAGTCCAAAGAGCACTGAATATGCTTTGCCACACCTAAAATTCAAAGGCATTGTTTCTTCTGTAATCCTTATTTTTTATTTAAGTTTTGGTTGAATAGGAAGTAATAAAAATGCTATCACTTGGGTTGGACAGACCTTGGACTTTGTTTAAACTGACATCCTTTGGTGTTTTTTTGTTTTGTTTTGTTTTGTTAGCACTTTTGAATGTCTATAATGAAAGATTTTTTTAAATAAAAAGCTTTTTTTTTATTTCTTGACACTGAAAATTTTCAAAAAGTAAAATTAACAAAAGCCAAAGATAATAAAGAAAGAGGTTCAAGGTGGGCTGAAGGCATTGACAAAAAATAAGGTCCCAGGAATTACTGGCATAAATATTGGCAAACTCAAGCTGGATGCAATCCTGGATGCGCTCTGCAATTTGTGAAATTTAGAGGACAGCTGTCTGGCTGACTGGTAGAGATCCATATTTTTACCGTTCCAAAGAAAGATGCAAAAGAATGAGGAAATTATTGAGCATTATCATTAGTTACACAGGTAAGCAAAATATTGCTGAAGAGTATTAAAAAATGGCTAGAAAAATACATTGACAGGAAACATCATTGCTGATGTCAGATGGATCCTGACAGAAAGCAGAGAATACCAGAAGAATGTCTGTTTCTGTAAGAATATCTATTTTTGTTTTATTGACTATGCAAAGGCATCTGACTGTGTGGATCATAATAAATTATAACTACATTGAGGAGATTACTTATCAGATTATTTACCAAAGCACTTATTTGTCCTCATGAGAAATTTATACTTTAATCAAGAAAATATGTCTGAACAGAATAGAGGAATACTGCATGGTTTAAAGTCTAGAAAGGTGTGCATCAGGATGCATGATTTCCCCAATACCTATCAGGCCTTATGCTGCGCAAATAATCTGTGAAACTGGACTTTAAGAAGGATTGTGGCATCAGAAACCTGCATTATGCAAATAACACAACCTTGCTTGCTGAGAGTGAGGAAGACTTGAAACGCTTGTTGCAGAAGATCAGACTACAGCCTTCAATATGTTTTACATCTCAACATCAAGAAAAATCCTTGCTGCCTGGCCAATAGACAAGTTGATGATATAAGGAGAAAGGATTGATGTTGGTAATTATTTAATCTGGTACCAGCAGTCAGGAGATCAAGAGACATATTAGATTGCAAAGTCACTGTCAGGGACCTCTCCAAAATAGTTTAGAGCAATGATGTCAGTTTGAAGACTGAGGTGTTCTTGATTCAGGCCATGGTCTTTTCAATCACTTGGTATACATCTGAGAGCTATAAAACAAGTAAGAATACAAGAAGAGGAATTGATGTCTTTGAGATGTACTGTTGGAGAAGAGAACTAAATAGCCCATAACCTAGCAAAAAGAACAGATATATCTTGGAAGGGAAGAAGTGCAGCCAGAATTGTTCTTGGACGAAAAGATGGTACAAGCTTTTCTCTCACAATTTGAGCATGTTGGCAAGAGAGGTTATTCCTTGGAAAGGGACATCATGCTTGGAGAGGTAAAGGTTAAGTGAAAGACAGAAGGACCCTCAATGGGATGGACTAATATAGTGATTGCTCCAATGGGCTCAAGCACTTTAGAGATGATAAAGATGGCACAGGGTTCAGGTCTTTTGTTTATACAGCTGCTCTGAGTCATACTCAACTCAGTGACATCTAAAAACACTATCATGGGTGTTGATTTTGGATATAAGTAAAATGAAATTGACTGGCAATATTGATGTTTTTATCTATCACAATATTACCTATTGGTCCCATAGTAAGGATTTTCATTTTCATGACATTGAGACAAAATTCACATTGAAGGCTGTAGTCTTTGATGATCTTTAGTAAGCCCATCAGGTCTTCACTTTCTGTAAACAAGGTTGAATCATCTATACAATGCAGATTGTTAATATTGTTGTCGTTGTTGTTAGGTACTGTTAGAGAGGTGCCACAGCAGTTAAAACTCTCAACTGCTAACCAAATAAATAACAGTTAAAATCCACCACAGATACTGTGAGAGAAAGATGTGACAGCTTGCTTCTGTAAGCATATATAGTCTTGTAAACCTTGCTAGGTAGTTCTACTTTTCCAGGTAATAACTCTTATTTAAAATCAACTTGACAACATCAGATTTGGGAATGTATTTGTAGTATTTGACTAAGAGAGAGGAAGAAATTCCATTAACTTTTCAAATCACTGTTTATTTGTTTAAATTTTTAGGACACGGAATGAACTTAATATTTTAAAAGGCTAAAATATTGCATTACCTACTTTAAATTTTCAAAGTCAACATTTACAAATTTTAAAAAACAACATTTTAATAAATATCATAGGTAAATATTCAAAGCACAAAGAATGTGTTCATTGCTAGTGGCAACTTCCTAAGTTCCTCTGTCCTATTGATGTCAGGTAATTATAACACAGAAGTTAATTATCCTCCTTCAACTCTGGTTGGAAAAAAATATTTTCATTTACTATAAAGAAGAAAAGGTTATCTGTTAAGGATTGATATGGAATGGCAGCTGGTTCCTGAAAAATGTGTTAATTTTTTCATAAGGCTCACAGTCAGAGCAATGAGAAATTTAATAAGATCTGGCAGACCATCTTAGAGCATCAGAATAATCAAAGGAAACTATAATTTCTCTGGCATGCTTCTACATTCCTTTGCAGAAAGCTGCCTATAACAATCTTGGGCTGAATAATGGACAATCCTCCATATCGCAAGTTCCTTCACACTTTTTGCAAGTAATTCATGAGCCTGTTCCATGGTCAGGATTTTCAAGAATATAGTTTACTTTTTAAAAACATTTGCTTTCATACTTTGCTGCCATAACCCATTTAACTACCTACAAACTATCTTATGTATGTATATATGTCACATTTGAACCCTTTATATCCAGATTCACCCACACAAGTTCAGGCAGAACAGAATTAAAAATAAAAACTAAGGCATTCATTAGCTAACTTTCCTATCTTTTCAATCATTTAAAGAAAGCTCCTAATATATGTTTCCACCAACTTTTTCTGTATTTAGGGGTAGTTGTAATTATTTCAATAATAGAGAAAAGTACAGCATGTACTTACTACCAAGGTTGAATAACTCCCGTAATTCATACAGATACGTGTTTTCTTCAAACTTTAAAAAGAAAGAAAAATGTAAAAAGACATTGGAATCCTTCTTTTCATCAGTCTTTCTCTACTTATGAAACTTTTTTGAAGTTAGGATGTCTTTTCTTGTACTTTCCTGATTGTCTCAAATACTTAGACTAATGCCAAAGCAGACAATCTAGTGGTTCATGTTAGGTCCATAAATCGCCACCTGAAAGACTACTGACTCACGTATGCAAATAGCAAAAGTTCTTCAAGCTGCAGAACAAGCTCCAGCATGCATGCAGGGTCCACCATTCAGTAGAAAATGGTGACCCAGGGTGCAGGTTCACAAGCCTTTTACCAGGATGAGGTAATTGGGAACATGATTTGTGGTCGAGGGGAGCAGTTACATGGGTCTGTTTGTGATTGGCTCGTGCCTAGGCCAGTCAGCCCATCTCCTCCCTTTCCTGGTCACGTACACAACTTTCCCATGTCACATATACACTTTTCTTGTGTCATGTATGCATGTCCTTGTGTTACATACGTTAAACCTCAGGATTGGTTACTTATACTTTGCAAGGACACCAAGAACAGATTTCTAGCCTTGAGATAAGACCCTCTAGCTTTCCTGTGGTTATCTTGTGGCTGTTTAGCTCCTAATTGGCTGACTGTTGGACAAAGAATTTTTATGACCTGCCAAGTCAGGGTTAAGATGGAGGGTAGGCACACAATGGAATCTGTACAGTCCTCTCAGTTCATAAATTTGTCATCTGTCATTAAAATTGCTTAGTATAAATTGTACAATGTATCATTTATTTTTCTTTTTTTTTCTATAA
>NW_006399775.1:6811001-6816152 GCF_000299155.1 Elephantulus edwardii
CTTACATTATTATTAGTTATGTATATATATTTTACAATGAATATGTGAATCATTTCTCTTCAATTTGATACTTCAGGCATATAAATTCAATTTTAAAATGGTCAATACCAGTTTATTTCAACTAACTTTATATGTCCCTTTTTCCAGTTTTGATTCCTTCTAATTTTCTTAAATTCATATTTTTATATCCCTTATGGTGGACAGTGTTTGGTGGAGCTCACCAATTAAAAAAAGTTTGAAAGCAGAAGTGGAATCAACTTCTTAAATAGTTTGCCTCTGGAAACTCTATGAACTTGGAGAAATGATGAAAGTCATGCAAGTGTTCAGGTCTTTCATTCATAGGGTTACTATGAGTCATCTACAACTTTATGGCACTTAACAACAACATCAACAACATTCTGTATTCTAAGCATTAATGGATGTTTTCAATTATTGCTGCATCAGGAAATGAAAGTCCCGAAACTTTTAATTCAACTGCAGTATTAAGATTTACTCTGCTTTGAGAAGGTAGCTCATTCCTATACACATTTTGCTCGTCTTTCAAACATACATGCTCAATTTTCTAGTACTGCGTCAGACAAACTTCCATTACTATTCCTAACAGTTTTACAGGTCAATTTATTACGCAGTATTTCAGCAAGTCTTTCTCCCTAGTTTATCTTATGTTTGAAAACTGCTGAAATATCCATTGTAGATGTCCCTTGTGATATTTAAACTACCAGTGGCATAACTTCCAGTATCACAGCAACATACTATCATTGCATGGAAAACTTCAAGATGAGTTATATGAGTTATATAATATGTTGTGCTCTCTGAAATATTTTCTTTTTTAAACTTAAGATTTTGATGAATGTTTATAAAGAACTTGAATTTCCATTCTTCAAGATATCTTTCCATAGGACAGAAAAATACTTACCATAATTATCCTAAAACATTCCAAAATTTAAAATTCTTTTTATATGTAAAATTGCCTTCAGGATGAGCACAACTCATAGTGACCCTATCAACAAAAGGCCTGATGCCCCTCTACAACAATTTACATTTATCAAAATTCATAGAGTTTCTGGAGGCATGTTGTTTAGGAAGTGGATGCCACTCCTGCTTCCAAACATGTCATAGGTATGTTATTGTTGTTATGTGCCACTGAGTCACCAGCAATGTATAACAACCCTATGTACAGCAGCTCTGTACCCTTCCCTGTACTGAGCCAGTTTCACTAAATCCTACACACCAACTTCCATTGTTCCAGTTATTTTGTCAATTTGTGTCATCCAGGGTCTTTCTCTCACATGCTGTTCGTCCACCCATGTGAACATGATGTCCTTATCCAAGGACTGATCTCTCCTGTCCTTGTGCCCAAAGTGAGGTAGAGCTTCAAAATCCTAGCCTCCAAGGAGAGATTTGGCTTCACCCTCTCCAAAACAGACCTATGTGTTTGCAGCAAATGCTACATGTTCTCTTCAGTTTCAGCAAGCAAGGTTGTGTCATCTGCATATCATAGGTTGTTAATGAGTCTTCCTCCAATCCTGATGCCCTGCTCCTCCTCATAAAGCCCTGCCTCTGGAATGGTCTGTTTTGCATACAGATTGAAAATGTGTATGGGGACAGGATGCTTCCCTGACACACTCCTTTCCTGATTTTGAACCACACTGTGTTTCCTTGCTCTGTTCTGAGGACTGCTTCTTTGTCCAAATATAGGTTTTGTATAAGCAAAATCAAGTGTTCTGGGATTACCATTTACTTTACGGTTAGCCACAATTTGTCATGATCCACACAGTCAAATGCCTTTGCATAGTCAATGAAACACAGATAGACAGTCTTCTGGTATTCTCTCTTTCTGCCAAGATCTACCTGACATTGACAATAATGTCTCTAGTGTCTTTTTTATACTCAGTTTATATATCTAGTAGTTCTCTGTCAATGTATTGTTCAAGTCTTTTCTGGATAATCTTCAGTAAGATTTTTCTAGTGAGTGATATTAGTGATATTATTCAATAATTTCCACACTCTATTGGGTCATCTTTTTTGGAATGGGAATAAATATGGATCTCTTCCACTCAGCCGGCCAAGTAGTTGTCCTCCAGATTTCTTGGCACAACTTGTTTGAGCACATGCAGGGCAGCATCTGCTGAAATATGTCAATTGGTATTCCATCAATTCCTGGGGCTTTAATTTTTGCCAAGTCCTTCAGAGCAGCCTGCACTTCCTCCTTCACAATTGCCTTTTGATTATATGGTGTTTCTTAAAATTCTTCTGTATCAGCCATTTTTTTAAAATTTTCAACTTATTTTCAAAATTCTAATACTCTCTTTTTAAAAACAAATTCTTTCCTTTTCCCTCATCCCCATTCATCATATTGTACAACCCCATGGTTAATGCCCCTGTCTCCCTATAAATCCTCATCCCTCTACTTCTAGCCTCTTCCACCCCTCTTGGATCCTTATACTCCTTCTACAATAAAGGTTTTACATAATATTTATGTTTGTGGGGCTGAGTTCGTTTACTAAGCAAAATGCTCTCCAGTCCTTCCCAAGTTAGGTAATAATTTACAAAATGATTGCGCCTGTGGGCTACATAGTATTCCATTGTGTAAATGTACCCTGAGTTCTCAAATCCATTTGTTTGTGGTTGGACATTTTGGCTGTTTCCATGTTCTTATGATGGTAAATAATGCAGCTATGAACATTGGTGTACAAATCTCTGTGCCTCAATTGTCATTTTCTCAGGGTATTTTCCAAGTAGTGGAATAGCTGGGTCACGTGGAATTTCATTCTTTTTGGTACTATGACTCTGTATACTCCTTCCATCTTCTTTTTATGCTCCTTACTCATTTAATATTCTGCCCATAGGATCCTTAAGCCTTTCAACTCTTGGCTTGAATTTATTCTGTAGTACTTTCAGCTTAAGAAATGCTGAGCGAGTTTGGCCCTTTTGATTTTCTGACTCCAACTTTTTGCACATTTCATTATAATATCTTGCCTTGTCTTCCGGAGTCGCCCTTTGAAATCTTCTATTCAGCTCCTTAACTTTTTTATTTCTTCCCTTTGCTTTGGCTTCTTGGTGTGCTAGCGCATTATTCATTTCTCTTCTGACATTCATTTTATTCTTTTCTTCTTTGTAATTACTTCTTGCATTCTTCGTGAATGCTATTCTTGATATCTTCCCACAGATTATCTGGTCTTCATTAGTGTTCCTGAGTTGGTTTCAAAATTCATGGGAGATAGACTCAAGATTAAATTTTTATTCCTGTGGATATGATTTAACCTTCTTTAGTTTTAATTTAAACTTGCATATGAGCAATTGATGGTCTATTCCATAATCAGCACCTGGCTTTGCTTTCACTGCTGATATTGAACTTCTCCAATGATTCCTTCCACAGATGTAATCAATCTGATTTCTGTGCATCTCATCAGGCGAAATTCATGTGTATAGTCTGTATTTATGTTTCTTATAGAAGGTAATTACAATAAATAAATCATTGCACAGAATTCTATCATTCTATTTGTTTTAGACTGAGGTTAAAGTATTTTTTTAATTATTAATAATGAGACAGACAGCCAAGAATGAGATCAAACAGAGAGCTTAAAGCACAGGGTCAACAGTTCTCGACTGACGGGCCCCATTCCAGCTTCCATGTATCTTTATTGAAAATTATCAGGAAGTAACTCACAAAGAGAACTCAATTCAAATGAAGCCAAGCTCTTTCTATTGAAAACCTTCCCCTTGCCTCAGGAGGGAAGGGTAAGCAAATGCAATGCAAAAATCCAGTAAACCCTTAAGGATTGCCTTAGATCCTCAGGGTGAACTCCAGCTTGAACCTGAAATAGAATTTCGTTCATTACAAATATTTAATATTGGCTTCCCACACTATCCACAGCCTCCTTTCTGTCACCAAGTCCTTATTTCCTGACTACTAATCCTTCTTCCTGATTCCTAACTTTTGCTTTCTGGTCACCCATTATTATGAATGCATGTTTGACCAATTTCTGACTCCAACAGTTGATAGAAATGATCTGTTTCCTCTTCTTTGTTTCTGATTGTAGGTGTATAAATTTGAATGATAGTGGTATTAACAGGTCTTCCTTGTATGCATATGGATGTTTCCTGCACTCACAATATTGTATCTCAAGATAGATCTAGACATGACTATGAAAGCAATCCCGTTCTTTTCTGACCTTTTCATCTCAAGCATAATAGACTATATGATCATGAGATTAAAAATGTCCCATGCCAACATATCTCATTTAGGCAATACCCAATATGTACATATTTATGAGTTTTATTTCTTTCTTTACAATGTCCAGTGTTCCTACATTCATGCCTCTCACATTCCACATACTAATTGGTAATTTCTTCTTAAAACTGTTTCTCCACCTTTGTGTTTCCTAATTTGAAGGCTCAACTTCAGTTGCCATCTCTATAAGTCTATTCTAACTGTGTTCTGCTGTTCTTAGGGTTTTCAAAGACCAGTTATATTTCAGAAGTGGATGGACAATCCTTCTTCCTCATCTATCTTAATTTGGATGTTCACTGCCAGAAGAATATCTGACAGACAAGAATTTTCACCTACCACATGAAAGACACTTCTCTTACAGAAATAACCAATAAGTTCACTGTCCACCCACCACAAGCATGTGTAACTTGTCTCTATTCTTTCCCTGCTACATGACCATTCCTTACATACCTGGCTACCTAGTCAAACCCTCCCTTCCCTAGCCACCTCTTAATATGATCAACAGTCACTTCTGTGCACTACACACTACTACTGGTTTCTCATGCTGCTGTCCATCTTTTGTTTAGGAGGATGTAATTCCAAATGCCATGTACCAACTTCAGAAAAAGATTTTTGCGTAAGGCCATACTGAGGAAAGATCCTGGCCACAGAGCTTCTGTTAAGTCTGTGACTTACTCTCTTTGTTTACACTGCTGAAACAATGTTACAATTACAAGGTCCAGACATGTTACGTCTAGATCTGATACTGTGGTGGTGTTTTCTTATTCCCAACTGACACTCCCATTCCAATTATCCCAGTCACCAAATGAATCTACCTCATAGAGGGCCTTCCTCTCCTGTGCCTTCCATCCACCCTCCCAAGCATGATGTCCCTCTCCAAGGACCGGTCTCTCCTCACAACATGTCCAAAGTATGTT
>NW_006399775.1:6823092-6838453 GCF_000299155.1 Elephantulus edwardii
TTACCTTTGCTTGGGAGGGTGGAGGGATGGCGCAGGAGAGGAAGGCCCTCTATGAGGTGGATTGATTCAGTGACTGGGATAATTGGAATGGGAGTGTCAGAGACAGTGCTATTGGCACAGGACAGAGCGGAGTTTAGGGCTGTTGTACATAGGGTCGCTATGAGTCGCAAGCGACTCGACAGCACATAACAACAACAACAACATCCTTGACTGTAGGGAGCACCCTAGCTGCATTTTTTCCAAGAGAGATTTGTTATTGCAGATAACAAACTTTGCTTCCACAAAGTGAAGAAGACTTGAAGCACTTATTGCAGAATATCAGAGACTTCACTATGAACTGCAATTCAGCATCAAGAAAACAAAAATCCTCACTGAAAGGCAATATCATGACACATAGAGAAAAAAAAATTAAAATTATCAATTATTTAATTTTACTTGCATCTCCATTTAATACCTATCATAATAATTGTTGTTCTTTTTCTTAGGTTCCATTAAGTCAAGTAAAACTTACAGCAACACTATGAACAACAGATCTGAACCCTCTCCTATCCTGAGCCAGTTCCATTATCTCTGATGTCCATCAGTTTTTTATTGCTACAGATGTGCCAGCCCATCTGGTTGAAGGTCTTCCTCTCTTTCATTGATCCTCGACTTTTCTAAGCATTATGGCCCATTGTAAGGAATAGCTTCTCTTACCAACATGCCCTAAATAGAGATTAAGTTTTGCCATTCTTATCTCCAAGGAATACTGTGGCTACATTTTCTTCTTGACATGTCTGTTTCTTTTGAAAGTCCATGGGATATTTCAGTACTCTTCTCCAACACCACAGCTCAAATGCATCAATTCTTCTTTCATCATCCTTTTTATTGTTCAGATCTCAGATGCATAGCAAGTTGGGAAGACCATGATCTAAATCAAGGTGCACATTAATCTTGACACCGACATCAGGTAACAGCGGCATTTTCCAATGCAATACTTCCTTTGATCTTCTGACTAATAGTGTGAAGCATGTGATTGTGGATTCAAGATGAAATCATTGACATTTTCAAAATTTTCCCCATTCATCCTGTGTTGCCTGTGTTTCCTGTGTTGAGGATTTTTATTTTCTTAATGTTGAGATGTAATCCATAAGGAAGGCTGTAGTCTTTGATCTTCTCTAGCAAGTGCCTCATGTGCTCCTCACTTTCAGCAACCAAGGTTGTGTTATTTGCATAATGTAGGGTATTGATAAGTTTTCCTCCAATCCTGATGCCACATTCATCTTCATAAAGCCCAGCTTCTTGAATGATTTGCTTAGGATATAGATTGAACAGATAAGAAGTAAGGATATAGCTTCTTCATTTTAAACCAAGCAGTGCCCCTTTGCTTTAAAAAACAAACAAACAAACAAACAAACAAAAAACAAACAACAAAAACAGCTCCTTGGTCTAAGTAAATGTTTCAAATGAGTATGATTAGATGTTCTAGAATTCCCACTCTTCTCAATATTACTTTGTTATGATTTTTATTCTTATAATTTGTTATAATTCACATAATTAAATTTCTTTTTAGTCAATACAGCTAAAGAGTCATTTTTCTGCTTTACTTTACCTTCAGCCAGGATCCATCTAACATCAGTAATAATAACCCTGGTGTCACAGCCTTTTCTAAATCCAGCTTGAACTGGCTGCCAATTGAAATTCTCTGTCAATGTACTCTTCTAGCCATTTTTAGATGATCTTCAGTAACATTTGCTTGCATGTGATATTAATGATGTTATTCTATAATTTCTGTATCCTTTTGCTTTCTTGGAAATGTGAACAAATATGAATCTTTTCTATTCAGTTAGTGAGACAGCTGTCCTCAAAATGTCCTGGCATACACTTGTAAGTATATACAGGACTGCATGTATAAGCTGAAATATATCCATTAGTATCTCATCAATTCCAGGGGCCTAATTTTTCCCCAGTTCTTTCAGGGAAGCTTGAGTTCTTCCTTCATTATCATTGGATCTTGATGAGCTTGTATTTCCTGAAATATTTCAGTGTTGACCAATTCCTTTTTATATACGGACTGAGTGTATTTCTTCTATCTTCTTTTGATGCTTCCTGGAACATTCAAAATTTTGTCCAGAGAATCCTTCAGTATTGCAACTCAAGGCTTGACTTTGTTTTTCAGTTATTTTAGTTTAAAAAATACTGATAAAGGTCTTCCCTTTTGCAGCTCTTTGTAAATTTTGTTAAAATCCTTTGTCTTCCCAAGCAGCCCTTTGAAATTTTCTGTTCAGCTCTTTTACTTGCCATTTCTTCCCTTTGATTTTATTCTTGACACTCTAGTTCAACTTAAGTTTCTCTCCTGACATTCATTTTGGCTTTTCTTTCTCCTGTCTTCATAGTGTCCTTTTTATTCTCTTCATTTATTTTACTTTTGATATCATCCCACAATTCATCTGGTTAGACTAGCAGATAAGGTAACTGAGGCTTAGCCCTCAAATATGGGAACAAAAAGGAGGAGGAGCAGTTATAAGCAAACATTAGTGATTGTAATGTGGAATGTTTATATTCAATGCCACAAACCAATTCTTAAGATTATTTTTAAATTTGTGTGGGATAGATAGACTCAAGGTCAAATTTTGGTTATTGTGAATTTGTTTTCATTCTGTTAAGCCTCAGTTTGAGATTGTACAAGATTAGTTAATGATCTGTTTCACAGTTAACAACTGATTTGGCCTTGACTACTCATATTGAGTTTCTGCAAAGATTGTTTCCACATATGAATTCAGTCTGATTCTTGCAAAGTCCATCAGGAGAGGTCCATGTGTAAAGTCACTTTTTGTGATTTTTACAAAGTTATTTGCAATGAATAAATTATTGAGCATACAAAATTCAGTTGTTTGATTTCCAGCTGAATTTCTGTCGCCAAGTCCTTACTTTCCAACTACTTTATTTCTTCATTGTTTCTAGCCTTTGCATTTCAGTCAACAATTATTGTCAATGCATTTTGATTGCAATTTTGGTCAATTTTAGGCTGCAAGATTTGGTAGGAATCCTCAATTTCCTTGTCTTTGTCTTTAGGTGTTGATGTGTATATTGATTAATAGTCATATTAACAGATTTTCTTACTTGTATGTGTATAGGTAGCATCCTGTTGTTGTTTTATTTTAGGATAAAATTTGACACTGTTTTTCACTATGAATGCAACACCATTTTCCTTAGTTTTTCATTCTTGGCATAACACATCATGTTATTATCTGATTCAAAATGGATGATTCATCACAGATTATTAATGCATACAATGTCAAGGCAATCACTGCAATAATAGCAGCAGTCAAGAAATCAAAAGATGTTTTGCCTTGAGAAAAACATGTTGCTCCACAGTGCTAAAGAGTAGTGTAGTGATATTAGTTTAAAGATTAATGTTCTCCTGAAGGCATTTGATCACCTATTTTGGGCAACTTTCCATTGTGAGAAGTGGAGCAGCTGGATTTTGCAAATGTGTGTTTTCTGTTTTGTTTGAGGCGTGGGTATGGACTGTTGCTCATGATTGAGTGAGTTGACTGGATTTGGCTTTGTATTTAAAAAGGCATTTGGTTGCCAGTTTGGGGCTGCTTTCCAGGAAGATGTGTGGAGCAGCTGTGGCCCTAGGGCCTGGTTTTAATTGTTTTCATTCATCTAAGTAGTATAGCACTGGTTTGTCAGTTTGCTGTACAGAGATAACTCATGGTTGCTGTGATGTTAAACACTGTGACACTGATGTATCAAATTTGATAATGGTTATCCATGGTGAACAGTGTTTAATGGAGCTCTCAAATTAAAACAAGAATGGAAGCAGGAGTGGCATCCACTTCCAATTAGTTTGCCTTTAGAAACTCTATGAACTTAGAGAAATGATGAATGTTATGCATGTTCAAAACTTGTTCACAGAGTCGTTATGAGCCATCTACAACTTGATAGTACTCAATAACATCATTTTCAATTACTTCCTATGTATCTGAAGCCAGAAAATAAACACGGATTATAGAGGAAGAACCAATGTTTTTGAACTATGGTGTTATGGAAGAATACTGAATATTCCAGGACTACCAAAATCACAAACAATTCATTAGGAGAACACTAAGGAAAGTTTGAAAATAATTTTTACATTATTATTATTATTATTAATTATTATTATTACAGTCACATTAACATTTTTGGGTTTTGATTATTTCAGTATCTAATATGATTATAAAAGATATTAACTTTTGGGGACCTGAATAAACAATAGACAGGGATTCTTTATGTTGTTGTTGTTAGGTGCCATCGAGCCAAGTACAACTCAGATAGCCATCCTATGAAAAACAACAACAAATCTTTATATTTCTCTACATTTACTCACTCACTTATTGTCACTGATTCAGAAGCAAGTCATAGGTTACATTCCAGTGGGTTTTTAGTGTAGTTGTTTTTAGGTTCCATTTAGTCATGCACAACTCATAACAATCCGATGAACAAAATATCTGAACCCTGTTCTGTCCTATAATTCCTGATACACAAGAGCCTATTGCTGCAGTCATCATGCCAATTCACCTAGTTGAGGGTCTTCCTCTCCTTGCTGACCCTCCACCCTTCCCAACATCATGTCCCTCTCCAAGGAACAGCACCTCCTAGCAATATGTCCAAAGTATGTGAAGTGAAACATCATCATTCTTGCCTCCAAAATGAACCCTGGCTACTTCCTCTCCAGGACATATCTGTTTGTTCTCTTGGTTGTCCATGGAAAGTTAAATGCTCTTCTCCAACACCACAGCTCAAATGCATCAATTATTTTTCTGTCATCTCTATTCATTGTTCAGGTCTCAGATGCATAACTATGAATCAGAAAGACTATGGCCTCAATCAGCTGCAGCTTAGTCCTCAAACTGACATTAGTACTCCTCAATAATTTGGAAAGATTCCCTAACTGCAGATTTTCCCAGTTCAGATTTTCCTTCTTCCTTGACTGCTTGTGCTAAAGGTGTTAATTATGGATCCAAGCAAGATGAAGCTGTTGACAGTTTCAATCTCCTCTCCATCCATCATGACACTGCTTATTGGTTCAGTGGTAAGAATCTTTGTTTTCTTGATATTGAGACACAATCCATACTAAATGCTGCATTCCTTCATCTTTTGAAACAAGTGTTTCAAGTCCTCCTCACTTTCAGCAAGTAAGGTTGTGTCATCTGCATAATGCAGGTTTTTGATGAGTCTCCCTCCAGTCCTGATGCCACATTTCCCTTCATTGGTTCCAGCTTCTCAGATAATTTGTTCAGCATATAGATTGCACATGTACGGAGATAGAATACAACCCTGACACACTCCCTTCCCAATTCCAAACCATGCAGTCCTCTACTGCTTTGTTTGCACAATAGCCTCCTGATCCATGTATATGTTGATCATGAACACAATCAAGTGCTCTGGGATTCCTGTTCTTCTCAATGTCAGCCACAACTTGTCATGATCAACACAAATTCCTTTGTCTAGTCAATAAAGCAAAAGTAGACATTCTTCTGGTATTCCTTACTTTCAGCCAGGATCTATCTAACATCAGCATTGGTATCCCTGGTGCCATGGCCTCTTCTAAATCCTGCTTGGACTTCTGGCAATTACCTATGTATGTACTGCCCCAACCATTTTTGAATGACCTTCTGTAATATTTTGGTTGTGACATCGATGATATTGTTCAATAATTTCCACATTCAGTTAGATCATCCTTTTGGGGAATAGGAACACATATGGAACCCTTTCAATCCGTTGGCTAGAGAGCCATCCTCCAAATTTTCTGGCATAGATTGGTGAGTGCATCCAAGTCTGCGTCTGTTAATTGAAACAAGTCAATTGATATCCCATTGATTCTTAGGGTCTTATTTTTTGCTAATGCCTTCAATACAATTTGCTCTTCCTCTTTCATTACCATTGTCTCCTGTTCATATGGTATTTCCTGAAATTTTTCTCTGTTAAATCAATTTTTTATGGTACAGTGACTCTGTGTATTCCCTCCATCTACTTTTGATGTTTTCTATAGCATCTTTCAACATTGTGACACAGGCTAAAATTTGTTTTTTAGGTCTTTCAGCTTCAGAAATGAAGAGCAAGTTTTCCCCTTTTCATTCTCCAATTCCAGCTCTCTGCACATTTATTATAATTCTTTGCTTTGTCCTCCTGATCTGTCATTTGAAATCATCTGTTCAACTCTTTCACTCTGACATATTTTCCTTTAGATTTGACTTTTTAGCACTCCAGTGCCATCTTTAGAGTCTCTTCTGTTAGCCATTTTGAGTTTTTCTTTCTCCTTTTTTTTTGTCATGATCTTTTGCTTTTTTTCCATGCATAATAGCTTTGCTATTATTCTACAACTTATCTGGTCTTTGATGATTGATGTTCAATGCCTCAAACATATTCTTAAAAAAATCTTGAAATTCAGATGGAATTTATTCAAGATAATACCTTGGTTCCTGCAGACTTATTTTCATTTTCTTCTGCCTTAATTTAAACTTGCATATGAGTATTTAATGATCTGACCAACAGTCTGTCCCTGACCTGACTGCTGATATTGAGCTTCTCCAATGATTTATTCTGCAAATGTAGTCAATCTGATTTCTAGGTAGCCTATCGGGTAAAATCCACATGCAACTTCATCTTTTGAGACTTTTAGAAAAATTATTTACAATGAATAAATTATTATGAATATAAATTTCAATCATTCTATTTCCAGCTTCATTTCTATCATCAAGATCATATTGTCTAACTATTTTTCCTTCTTCACTGTTTCTTACTTTTGCATTCCAGTTACCAGTTTTTATTAATGCATCCTGATTGCATGTTCAGTCAATTTCACACACAATATTTGGTAAAATCATCAATTTATTCCTCTTCAACACTAGATGTAGGAGCATGTATTTGAATAATAGTCATATTAATGGGTTTTCCTTGTATACTTATGGGTATTATCCTATCACTCACAACATTGTATTTCAGGATAGAACCTGAAAGTGACTTTTTGACTATGGATGCAAGTGGTCATAGCAGGTCCATCACATTTCACTAGTACCTAATATGTTGATATTCATGTGTTCCATTTCATTTTTAATAATTTCCAGTTTTCTGATATTCAAGTTACATACATTGCATGTACCAATTGTTAAATGATATCTGTAATTGTTCTTCCTCATTTCAACTGATTTCCAATATGGCTCTACTATTATAGTACAATAACTATCCTCTTTATTTAGTGTTATAGGGTTTTCAAAAGACTTTTATTTAAGAAGTAGATTGCCCATCCTGCTTCCTAGTCTGTCTGAATCAGGGAGTTCCACCAAAACCTGTCCACAATGCTAAACTCTTGTGGAATTTGACACACCAGTGGCAAAGATTTCAGTACCACAGCAAACTCAAGTAATCTCAATACAGTAAACTAAGAGGCAAGTCTTGTACCACTTAGAACAATATTCTCTCCAAAAAAAATACCAGGCCTGAGGCCCGGAGAGTTTTTAAATACAAAGGCCCACCCACAAGATCCTGTTTGCCTACACAATAGGTTCCCCACCCAAGCTGATTATAAATTAAATCAGATACAGTTAATCAGCTTACACATGATTGCTAACACAATTAGAAATGTCCAGTTTACCTCCAGATTTCATGTAAATCACACTTAGCAACCAGAATCCAACAATGCCAAGCTAAGGTTCAATACAGCATTACAGCAGTAAAAAATGAGAGACAAAAAATGTCCATCAATTGACAAAGAATAAACACACTGTGATATTACATATTATCATGTGATATTGTTCACCCATTAGGGAGAATAAAATATTAATACATATGAATGAACCTTGAAAATAATATGTAAGGTAAAAGAAGTCAGATACAAAAAGATCATTTATTTGTTGCTGTTATCCTGTGTCATGAAGTCAACTAAATTATAGTGACCCTATGAACAACAGATCTGAGCCTGTCCTATCCTGTGCCATCCTCACAATCTTTGTCAGGCTCACCCTCAGTGCTGGAGTCACTGTGTCAATCCATACTGATGAGAGTCTTCCTTTCTTTCTCTGGTCCTCCAACTTTCTCAATACGATGTCTTTTTTCAACAACTGACCCCTCCAAATAACATATGCAAGACACTTTTCTAACCTCAACAAATTGTAAATTACCATAAAATAAACATTTTTAAAATAAAAAAATATTTCATTTTAAATTAAAAAGTAAACTGAATAGATGTAACTTTACTTAAACTCTCTTTAAGTGTTATATATTTGTGAAAACATCAATGAGCATTAGTTGCTGGGATGTGTAGAATTCTCACAACAAAATGATATTTTGCTATCTCAAATTACTATTAGTAATACAATCTTTAATTATTCATCTTTATTTATTCATCTTTTTATAATTGCATCTTATTTAGTGAATTAACCAGAACACTATGTGAAAACTATACCTAGATCAAGAAGCTGTTGTATGAACAGAGTAAAGGAACACTAACTAAATGGTTTAAAATCAACAAAGGTGTACATAGGGATTGTATCCTAATTCCATACTATTTAGTATTTATGTTGAACCAATAATTTGAGAAATTAGGCTCCATTAAGAAGAATGTGTCATCAGGATCAAAGGTCTCATCAAAACCTTCCATTGTGCAAGTAACACAGCTTTGCTTGCTGAAAGTCAGAAGGACTTGAAATGCTTCATGAAGAAGACCAAAGAATATAGAATTCAATATTAGTTGCATATCAACAACAAGAAAATAAAATTCTTACCACTGGCCCACAACATTATAAACAGAGAAAAGATTGAAAAGTTCAACAACTTCATCTTACTTGGATCTATAACCAATACCCTTGTTACTAGCAATCAGATGATCAGGAGCTGGATTGTACTGGCAAAAGCTGCAGCCAGGGACTTATCCAAATTATCTAGGAGCAATGATGCCAATATGAAGACTAAAGTATGTCTTTTTCAGGCCATGATTTTTTTCACTTGTTATGTGTCTAAGAAGTGGACAATGAATAAAGACAACAGAAAAGAATTGATATCTTTGAGCTATGGTGGTAGAGGAGAATACTCAATATTTTATTGACTGCTAAAAAATGGTTATGCCCTAGAGAAGGTGCAGCCAGAATGCTCTGTGGAGGCAAAGGTGATAGTTTTGTCTCACATACTGTGATCATGTTGCTAGCAAAGATTATTCCTTAGAGAGGGATATCATGCTTGAGAAAGTGGAGGGACAGCAGAAGAGAAGTAGACCCTCAACTAGAAGAAATGATATTGTGACAGCAGAAATGGGCTCAAGTGTATCAGAAATTGTGAGGATGGCACAAGATAGGACAGGATTCAGATACATTATTCATAGGATCAGTATGAATTGTACTTGACTTCATGACACTAAACAACAACAATATTTAGTAAATACATCTTGTTATGCACAGTTACATAAATAAATACATTGTAGCATCTAAAATAAAAAAAAAACCTCACAAATAAATAAATACAGTATAATACAGCATGAGAAAGGCTGATAATAGGGCATTTGGTAAGAAAATTTAACCCTTCCAAGGTGCAGAAATACTTTCCAGCCTCCTGAAATATGTGTCCTGCAAGTTTTGCACAGACTTTTCTCTTTAATTTCCTTCTCAAATATTACCCAGGAAGATGGAGATGTACTAAAATTTTATAGTTAAGCACATAAAATCTATACTTACCAATGGAACTATGATCCATCTGCTCTTTTATCTAAGCTTACATGTTGTAAGTATCTCCACAATATCACTAATAATCAGTCTTCTGTGGTCTATAGACTTTCTATCAGGAGAAGCTTCTACAAGAGACATATTTCACTAAGACATAGGGAATGTGAAAACAGCCTTGACTGCCATTTTGTCTAGACGTATTTCAATTGAAAGAGATGATTGGAAAAGTCATTCACTCCACAGAAGACATCTATAGAGATATATAATGTTGCCTCATTTTTGTTTTCTTAAATTGAAAAATTTTTGTTTTGGTTAAATAATTTGTTAATCTTCAAAACATAGACTAAGTACTAATCTTTAAAAATCATTAAAAGTAAACTGATTACAAATAAAAGTTTTTCATGATTAACCATTTCTATGCCTCCTTGCTCCCCTGAACTTCACTCTCACAGGGCGCTCAGCCTCCCAGCCTTTGCCCAAGGACTGCAAGCTTCCTCCTTATTCTGCATGTGGACTTCTGGGCCAAGGTACCCGTTTTGATGATGGGGAAGCTGACTCCCCTGTTCCTGTGCCTCCTTGCTCCCTTGAACTTCTCTTTCATGTAGCGCTCATACTCCCAGCCTTGCTCAAGTGCTAAAGAGCAACAATGTCAGTCTGGAGACTAAGGTACACCTGATACATGCCATGGTCTTTGCAATCACTTGCTATACATCGGAGAGCTAGACAATAATTAGGGATGACAGAAGGAGAATTAACGTCTTTGAGCTGTTGTGTTGGAAAGAGTATTGAATATATCATAGACTGCTAGGAAAACAAGCAAGTTTGTCCTGGATAGGGTGAGGCTGCTCCTTGGAAGCAAGGATTCTGAAGCTTTGTCTGACATACTTTAGACATGTTGCAAGGAGGGACCAGTCCTTGGAGAGGGACTTCATTCTTGGGAGGGTGGAGGGACAGCGCAGGAGAAGAACCTCTATGAGATGGGGTAATGAGGGTAGGCGTGTCAGGGACAGTGAGATTGGCACAGGATATGGTAGGGTTTAGGGCTGTTGTACATAGGGTTGTTACATGTCACAGGTGACTCGACAGCACATAACAACAACAATCTCTTCTAAGTGCAACAATGAATGACTGGAAACCCTAAGTCTTTGTAAATTTTCATTAAAATTAATTTAAAAAAGTGAACTCACAGTTAATACTTGCTAGTCATAAAATTATAATAATTGAATTGTAACTACTTCTAGTTTCTAAATATGATGATGGAGATTTGGTGGCATAGTTGGTCAGCTCTTACCTGCTAAACAAAAGGTTAATGGTTCAAATCCACCAGTACTCTATTGAGAAAGATGAGAGTTTGCTTTCTTTATAGAGTAATGGCTTGAAAATCCTATCAAGGTTATCCCATAGGATCTCAAGGAGTCATAACTGACTCTTTAGCAATGGATTATATCAAGGGAACTCTCAGTATTACTTTGAAATAAAAAATTATTTTTATACATTATTGTTGTTATGTGACATCCAGTAACCCAAGACTCCTAGTGACCCTAGGTAGAATAGTTATGATCCCTGCCATAGGCAGGCCTCTTAAATCCACCATTTGTTCTGTTGTAGTTGTTGTTGTTAAGTGCCATCAAGTTATAGATGACTCATAGTGACCCTATGAACAAAAGACCTGGACACCTGTATAACTTTCATCGTTTCTTCAAGTTCATAGCATTCCCAGAGGCAAGCTATTTTGGAAGTGGATGCCACTCCTGCTTCCAAGCTTGTTTTAATCGGGGAGCTCCACCAAACACTATCCACCATGGGTAATCATTATCACATTTGCTACATCAGTGTTTAGCATTACAGCAACTGTGTGTTACCACTGCACAGCAAATGGACAGACCAGTGCTATACTAATTAGAAGAATATTTGACCAAAAACAATTAAAACTAGTCCTGAGGGCCTCAGATTAAAATCACCCACCTTTGGCTTGGTAGCATCCCTTTCTGTCAACGAGGCCCACTGAGCTCTATGTTGTTGTTAAGTGTCGTCCAGTTGTAGACAACTCATAGCCATCCTATGAACAAAAAAGCTGAGCACTTGTATAACTTTCATCATTTCTCCAAGTTTGTAGGGTTTCCAGATGCAAGCTGTTTAAAAAGTGGATGCCACTCCTGCTTCCATGATTGTTGGGTTTTGTTTTTGTTTTTTTAAATATAAAGTATTGGTAGGTTATTTTTTAAAATTTCCTTTTTCCTTTTCCTTTTTTTTTATTAATGATTTTTAAATGCAACATATATAAATTTTTACAGCATATTCTTTTCATTTAATTTTCCCCATTCATTCATTGTTGCACATTTTCCTCCCTGCTCACTCCTCCCCCCCAGTTTGTTTTCCTCTTTGAAGGAAAGAATTTTTTTTCATTGTTATACGAACTCCTTCACAGTCCACTTTAATATGTATTTCTTTTTCTCTAATCTTGTCATGAAAATAATACCTAATCCTATATTCCTTTTAAACAGTTTTCTTCCTCATCTGTTTCAATGCAGTATACATTATTTATCTCTTTTTTTCTTAGGTTCCCACCACACCCGACGTCAGCCCTGTTGTACAACAATGGCACTATAATTGTCCTTTTGTGACTGAGATATTTCACTCAGTGTAATATCCTCCAGAATCACTCAATTTGTATAATGTTTCATGAGTTCTTTTTTTTTCCAGTTCAGCATAGTATTCCATTGTGTGACTATACCACAGCTTCTCTATCCATTCGTTTGTTGATGGGCACTTGGTTTGTTTCAGCTATTGTGAGTAAAGCAGCAATAAACATGGGTGTGCATATATCTCCTTGGGTGACAGTTCTGGTTTCTTTAGGGTATATTCCCAGTAGTGGAATTGCTGGATCAAATCGAATTTCTATTTCCGACTTTTTAAGAAAGCACCATACTTCCTTCCATAGTGGTTACACCATTTTACACTCCCACCAACAGTGAATAAGTGTTCCAGTTTCTCCACAACTTTGTCATTTGCTGTTTGCTGCTCTGTTGAATTTTGCTATTTTTACTTGGTAAGATGATATTTCATAGTTATTTTGATTTGCAACTCTCTTAGAGCTAGGAATTTTGAATACTATTTCATGTATTTGCAAAGCACTCCTTAAAAGGAGAAACAAGGTAGGAGGAATCTCACTCCTTGATTTCAAATCCTTCTACACTGTTGTGGTGGTCAAGACAGCATGGTACTGGTACAATGACAGATATATGGATCAATGGAATAGAATTTAGAATCCAGAAATCAGTGCACCTACCTATGGTCAACTGATTTTTGACAAGATGGAATCAGCTAGGTGAAGTCAGTTAACCTATAGCCTTTTCAACAAATGGTGTTATAAAAATTGAAAACTATCTGTAGAAAACTCAAGCAATATTCACTCCTCACTCCATACAAAACAAAACAAACCTCAAAGTGGATCATGGACCTATGACTAAAACCAAGGAATATAAACTTCATTAGAGAAAAGCTTGGAAGAACTC
Source organism: Elephantulus edwardii (assembly GCF_000299155.1). NCBI lineage: Eukaryota > Metazoa > Chordata > Mammalia > Macroscelidea > Macroscelididae > Elephantulus > Elephantulus edwardii. The sequence goes on from NW_006399775.1 coordinate 6,836,288, forward strand.
CAGAATCCCTAATCTACAAAATAATCAGTCTTCCAAGAATCGTGAAAAACTACACCTAGGAGCTATAGCGTTGGAGAAGAGTATTGAATATACCATGGACTGCTAAGGAACAGGTTTATCCTGGAGAGGGTGAAGCTGGGCTGCTTCTTGGAGGCAAGAATTCTGAAGCTTCGTCTGACATACTTTGGACATGTTGCAAGGAGGGATCAGTCCTTTGAGAGGGACGTTGTGCTTGGGAGGGTGGAGGGACAGTGCAGGAGAAGAAGACCCTCAATGAGATGGATTGATTCAGTAACTGGGGTAGTGGGGATAGGTGTGTCAGAGACAGTGAGATTGGCACAGAATAGGGCAGAGTTTACGGCTGCTGTACATATGGTCACTATGAGTCTCAGACAACTCGATGGCACATAACAACAGCAGCATGACAACAACAGCAAGGATTGGATACAATGGATGAGTGGCACCTTCTAAGAATAAAATCCCTTTACACATCCAAAAACTTCTCCAGCAGGGTCAAAAAGGGAAGCCACAGACTGGGAAAAAGTGTTTGGTAATGACATGTCAGCTAAGGGACTTACATCTAGAATTTATAAAATACTTGAGCACCACAACAAGATAAAGACAAACAACCCAGTTGAAAAATAGGCACAGGATATGAAAAGACACTTCACCAAAGAAGACATTCAGATGGCGAACAAACACAAAAAGTGTTCCAAGCTTGTTTTAATATTTGCTCTATAGGAAAAAAAATTTTTTAAAGTGTATGGACAATCTCCTTCCATGTGATTTGTATTTTCTGTTGTTATGTGTTATCAAGATGCCTGCGACTCATAGCTATCCTACGCACAATAGCTCTGAACCCTGCCCTATCCTGAGCCAGCCTCGCTGTCTCCAACACACCCACACAACCTTAGTTATTGTGTGATGTGTGATCCCATCTCAGCTGACGTCTTCCTCTTCTGTGCTGTCCTTTCAAACAACATCTTGGCATCATCTTCCCCAACACCACAAGTCAAAGACATTGATTCTTCTCTGTCATTCTTTTTTTTTAAATAAACAAAATTATTCTTTTCTGAGATACATGTTGATTCATCATCATTAACCAGAGACTTACGAAAACAACTTACATTTGAGGTAGACATTGATGCTTCAACTTCTGTTATTCTTAGTCATTGTCCAGCTCTATGATCCATGGCAAGTAATTACGAAGTACATGGACTAAATCATTGTCTTAATCTCTAGACTGGCATTATTTCTCTTTAGCACTCTGAAGAAGTCCCTGACAGCAGATTTCCCTAAGGCGATTCGTGTTTTGATTTCTGATTCCTGGTGCCAACAGTGTTGATTATGGAGCCAAGCAAGTTAGAATTGTTAACCACTTCAGTCTCTTTTCTCCATCTATCATGGTGCTGTCAAGTGGTAAGAATCTTTGTTTTCCTTATCATGAGAAAATAAGCAGGTTTTGCAGTTTTGTTTTATTTACAAGGAGATTCTAACTCAGTCTTGATAATATATTAGATACAAAGTATACTGTAACTAATGCAAATGGTTTTAAAAAAATATGGTAGAAATTTCTGGTACTTAAGTTATATAAAATAATAAAATGAAAAATGTTTATCTCCCATTTATTTACATATATTAAATGTACTTTCAATTGTTTTTGCATCTTTACATGTCCACTTTAGTTTACTCTAAATTTAGAGAAGGAATATGTTATAAATTTTTTTTTCAGACTGAACTTGATAATTGAAAATGTTTGTTTTTAAATATCAAAGTTAAATCTTCAGTATCAACATACTACAGTAACTTTACCAAATAACATTTTTAAAAAAATTTATTCGTTGTTACAGTTTCTTCCCTTTTCTTTCCCCCTTCCTTAGGCCAAACTTTAATGCAAGACTCTTTGCATTTTTTATGTTGAACTTCAATCCATATTGAAGACAGTCTTTGACCTTCAGCAACACAAACACTTCAGATCCTCCTCAGTTTCAGTAAGCAAGGTTGTGTCATCTACATAACACTGGCTGTTGAGTCTTCCTCCAATCCTGATGCTGCAAGTAAACGTAAAATATAAACGAGTACACAATTCTTACCTAACTTGAGAGAGACTGAAGAGCATTATGCTGAATAAAAGAACTCAATCCCACAAGGAAAAAAACCATATAA